>NW_003852401.1:37450158-37483879 GCF_000181295.1 Otolemur garnettii
TAACTGAGAAAATGACATGAGGGCTGTGTTGACCAGTTTGATGGAAGTATTTCGGATTGCATGTGAAAATCCCACACTGTACCCTGAAGTGCATTAATGTACATAGTTACCATTCAATAAAAATAAAAAATAATTTAGAGTCTAAGATCTTTAAAAGTGAAAATTAAACAGAGTAATGCATAAAGAGTAAAGAAATTCATTGAGAAAATCACAGGTATGGAACTACCTAAACGTTGTTATTCTTTATAACAATTTAAATTTTAGATATTCAATATTTGTAGTAAAAAATGGAAAAAGTCAGTAAGATTAGCCCATATCACAAAATCCCAAAACTAGAGATGCTGGTGTGGATGTGGAGAAAAGGGAACACTTCTACACTGCTGGTGGGAATGCAAACTAATACGTTCCTTTTGGAAAGACGTCTGGAGAATGCTTAGAGAACTAAAAATAGACCTGCCATTTGATCCTGCAATTCTTTTGTTAGGTACATATCCAGAAGACCAAAAACCACATCACAACAAAGATACTCGTATCAGAATGTTTATTGCAGCCCAATTCATAATAGCCAGGTCACGAGAAGCCCAAGTGCCCATTGATCCACAAATGGATCAAAAAACTATGGTATGTGTACACCATGGAATACTATGCAGCCATAAAGAAAGGTGGCGACTTTACCTCCTTCATGTTTACATGGATAGAGCTGGAAGCCGTTCTTCTTAGCAAAGTACCACAAGAATGGAAGAAAAAGTATCCAATGTACACAGCCCTACTATGAAACTAATTTAGAGCTTTCATATGAAAGCTATAACCTAATTATAGCCTAAGAATATGGGGATGGGGTAGGGGGAAGGAGGGGAGGGGGTGAATGGGTGGAGGGGAGTGGATGGGTGGAGGTGGGATCACCTCTATGGTTTATCTTACAAGGGTACAAGTGAATCTTTCTAAAAGTAGAATATAAACATCTTAACACAATAACTAAGAAAATGACATAAAGGCTATATTAACCAGTTTGATGAAAATATTTCAAATTGTATATGAAAACACCACACTGTACTCCATGATTGCATTAATGTATACAGCTATAATTTAATTTAAAAAAATGGAAAAAGTCCCATATAAAAACATTTAAATAATATCAAAGTGGGCATCATTCCTAAGTATATTTTTGAACTGTGATTGATTGACCTCTACAGAGCATTTCATCCTAATAAAACTGAATATACATCCTTCTCATCAGCCCATGAATCATCCTCCAAAATTGATCATATCTTAGAACACAGGTCTAACATCAGCATATTTAAAAGAATAGAAATTTTTACTTGTATATTTTCGGACCATCATGGAATAAAAATTGAACTCAACAGCAACAGGAATCTTCATACTCAAACAAAGTCATGGAAACTAATCTTAGGCCGAATGATAGCCAGGTCAAAGATGAGATTAAGAAGGAAATCACCAAATTTTTAGAACAAAATGATAATGAAGACACAAATTATCAAAACCTGTGAGATACTGCAAAGGGGCTCCTAAGAGGGAAATGTATAGCAATGGAAGCCTTCATCAAGAAAACAGAAAGAGAAGAAGTCAACAATTTAATGGGACATCTCAAGAAACTGGAAAAGGAAGACCATCCCAACCCCAATTTCAGAAGAAGAAAGGAAATAACCAAAATTAGGGCAGAATTAAATGAAATTGAAAAAAAAATCATTCTGAAGATCAACAAAACAAAAATTTGGTTTTCAGAAAAGATCAATAAAATTGATAAACCTTTGGCTAATCTAACCAGAAACAGAAAAGTAAAATATCTAATATCATCCATCAGAATTGATAAAGGAGAAATAACAACAGACTCTTCAGAAATTCAAAAAATCCTTAATGATTACTACAAAAAACTTTATTCCCAGAAATATAAAAATCTGAAGGAAATGGACCAATATCTGGAAGCACATCCTCTTCCTAGACTCAAAAAGAATTAGAAATCTTGAAAAGGCCTGTATCAATCACTGAAATAGCATCAACAATATGAAATCTCCCAAAAAAGAAAAATCCAGGACCAGACAGCTTCACATCCAAATTCTATCAAACCTTTCAAGAGGAACTAATACCTGTCTATATTATGCAACCTTTTCCAAAGCATAGAAAAAGAAAGAATACTTCCAAACATGTTCTATGAAACAAACATCACCCTGATCCCCAAATCAGAAAAGAATCCAAAAAAGAAAGAAAATTACAGATCAATATCATTAATGAATATCAATGCAAAATTTTCAATAAGATCTTAGCAAACAGAATTCAATAACACATAAAAAAAATTATACATCATGATCAAGTTAGCTTTGTTCCAGGGTTACAGAGTTAGTTCAACATACACAAATCTATAAATATAATACATTGCATAAATAAAATAAAAAACAAAGACCACGTGATTCTTTCACTGATGCAGAAAAAGCCTTTGATAATATTCAGCATCCTTTCATGATCAGAACACTTAAGAAAATAGACATAGAAGGGACATTTCTTAAACTGATAGAGGCCATCTACAGCAAACCCATGGCCAATATCATATTGAATGGAGTAAAATTGAAAACATTTCACTCAGATCAGGAATGAGGCAAAGATGCCCATTGTCTCCACTGCTATTAAACATAGTAATGGAAGTCTTAGCCATTGCAATCAGGCAAGAGAGGGTGATCAAGGGTATCTAAATAGGGTCAGAGGAGATTAAACTCTCACTCTTTGCTGATGATATGAGTTTACACCTGGAAAATCCCAGGGACTCAACTACAAAACACTTACAAGTGATCAAGGAATACAGCAGCATCTCAGGATACAAAATCAATACTTACAAAACAGTAGCTTTTATATATGCCAGCAATAGTCAAGCTGAAAATATAGTCAAGGACTCTATTCCTTTTACAGTAGTGCCAAAGAAGATGAAATATCTGGGAATTTACCTAACAAAGGATGTGAAAGATCTCTGAAAAGAGAACTATGAAACTCTGAGAAAAATAGCTGAAGGTGTTAACAAATGGAAAAACATACCATGCTCATGGCTGGGAAGAATCAACATTGTTAAAATGTCCGTACTACTCAAAGCAATCTACAGATTTAATGTGATCACTATTAAAGCACCATTGTCATACTTTAAAAAACTTGGGAAAATAGTGCTTCATTTTCTATGGAATCAGAATAAAACCTTGAATAGCCAATATATTACTCAGAAATAAAAACAAATCAGGAGGTATGATGTTATCAGACTTCAGGCTATACTATAAATCTATAGAGATCAAAAGTTCATGGCACTGGCATAAAAATAGAGAGGTAGATTTATGGAACAGAATAGAGAATCAAGGGATGTACCCAGCTACTTATCATCATTTGATCTTTAATAAGCCTATCAAAAACATTTAGTGGGGAAAAGACTCCCTATTTAACAAATGGTGCTGGGTGAACTGGCTGGCCACCTGTAGAAGATTAAAACTGGACCCCCACCTTTCACTATTAACAAAAATTGATTCTCACTGGATAAAAGATTTAAACTTAAGACATGAAACTATAAAAATACTAGAAGAGAGTGCAGAGAAAACACTTGAAGAAATCGGCCTGGGAGAATATTTTATGAGGAGGACCCAATCCCCCAAGGCAGTTGAAGCTACACCAAAAATACATTATTGGGATCTGATCAAACTAAAAAGCTTTTGCACAGCCAAGAGTATAGTAAGTAAAGCAAACAGACAACCTTCAGAATGGGAGAAGATTTTTCAGGTTATGCTTCCAACAAAGGTCTGACAACTAGAATCCATAGAGAACTCAAACTAATCAATAAGAAAAAAACAAATAACCCCATTTCTTTTTTTTTTTTTTTACAACAGAGTTTCACTATGTCACCCTCAGTAGAGTGCCATGCCATGGTGTCACAGCTCACAGCAACTTCAAACTCTTGGGCTTAAGCAATTCTCTTGCCTCAGCCTCCCAAGTAGCTGGGACTACAGGAGCCTACCACAGTGCCAGGATATTTTTCTTGTTGCAGTTGTCATTATTGTTTTAGTTGTCCCAGGCAGGGTTCAAACCCACCAGCCTACCCACTGAGCCATGGGTACCACCTCAAATAACCCCATTTCTATGTGGGCAAGAGACTTGAACAGAAACTTCTCTGAAGAAGATAGGTGCATGGCCTATACACACATTCAAAAATACTCATCATCCCATGAATACTATGCAGCCCTAAAGAAAGATGGAGACTTTACCTCCTTCGTGTTTATATGGATGGAATTAGAAAATGTTCTTAGCAAAGTATCTCAGGAATGGAAGAAAAAGTATCCGAAGTACACAGCCCTATTTTGAAACTAATTCATAGCTTTTTTAGGAATGTCATAACCTAAATATAGCCTTAGAATAAAGGAAGCGGGTGGGAGAGGGGAGGTGAGGAGGATGGATGGGGGGAGGGAGGGCAATTGGTGGGGTCACCTCTTTGGTTTATTTTACAAGGGTACAAGTGAATCTTTCTAAAAGCAGAGTATGAATGTCTTAACCAATAACTAAGAAAATGACATGAAGGTTATTTTAACCAGTTTGATGAGAGTATTTCAAAATGTATATGAAAACAGCACATAGTACCCCATGATTGCATTAATGTATATAGTTTACTATAAGAAATAAAAAAATACTCATCATCTTTAATCATCAGAGACATGCAAATTAAAACCACTGTAAGATATCATCTAAATCTAGTAAGATTAGCCCACATAACAAAAATCCCAAAACTACAGATGTTGGCATGGATGCAAAGAGAAGGGAACACTTCTATAGTGTTGATGTGAATGCAAGCTAATATGACCTTTTTGGAAAGAAGTTTGGAGAATACTCAAGGAACTAAAAGTAGAGCTACCATTCAATCCTCTAATTCCTCTACTAGGTGTATATCCAGATGATCAAAAATCATTTTACAACAAAGACATTTGCACCAGAATGTTTATTTCAGCACAGTTAATAATTGTCAAGACATGGAAACAGCCCAATTGCTCTTCAACCCATGAATGGATTAACAAATTGTGGTATATGTACACCATGGAATACTATGCAGCCATAAGAAAGATGGAGACTTCACATCTTTTATATTTACCTGGATGTACCTGAAACATATTCTCACTGAAGTATCTCAAGAATGAAGAAAAAGTATCCTATATACTCAATACTACAATAAAATCAATATACAATCACCTACACATTCATATGAATGGTAAAACATAACTACATTCTGGACCAGAAAGTAGAAGGAAAGAGGAGAGGGGGGGAGAGGAGGAAGGAGGGTATTTGTGGGAATCTCTCCTAATGTGCATGATACAAAGGTACATTTCAAAACTATTAAGAAAAGAATATAATTTTGATGGATGTGTTAATCAGTGCAATGTAAGCATTTCACATTGTATATCAAATCAGTCCTTGGCTCGGCGCCTGTGGCTCAAGCGGCTAAGGCGCCAGCCACGTACACCTAGGGTGGCAGGTTCGAATCCCCAGCCCGGGCCCGCCAAACAACAATGATGGCTGCAACCAAAAAATGGCCGGGCGTTGTGGCGGGTGCCTGTGGTCCCAGCTACTTGGGAGGCTGAGGCAGGAGACTCGCTTGAGCCCAGGAGTTGGAGGTTGCTGTGAGCTGTAATGCCATGGCACTCTACCCAGGGGGACAGCTTGAGGCTCCGTCTCAAAAAAAAAAAAAAAAAAATCAGTCCACTGAACCCCACAAACACATCAGTATACACAGTTATGGTTTAATAAAAACAAAAGCAGAGGACTGCTATGGTTAAAATTTTTTAGTATAGTCAAATATTAAATAGTTTGGTAAAACATTGTGTTGTTGAGGGTATATGAAACAGACATTCTCATATGTCAAGGATTGATAAAATCTCTGTGGACAGTAATTTGTCATGACCTATCAGAACCGCAAATACTAATACCTTTACCCTAGCAAATATACATGTAGGTATTTCTTTTGTTAATGCACTTTCACTTGGCCAAGATAATTTACTTGCAATGTCAGGGATTATGAATAACTAGAGTGAATCTATCAGAAACTTGTTAAATAAATTGCAGTACAGTTGGTGCTCTACATCTACTGGTTCTCCATCTATGGATTCAATCATTCACAGATCAAAAATATGTAGGAAAATATATTTAACAATAAAAATAATACAAATAAAAAACACTACATCATAACAACTATTTACATAACATTTAAATTGCTGTAGAGATGGCTTAATGTACACAGGAAGTGTCTATGACCCACCTTGGGGAAGAGGAATTTTACATTCTATGTCTTATTTCAAAGAAGAAAGATGGGTAGGGGACAGGACTGCAGGTGATTGTTAGAGAGAGACTTTGCTGACACTGCTTCCAGTCAGTTTCCTTCAATTCAAAATACTCAGCATGCCAAGCACCACACTTTGGGGTGTCATTTTTTGAGTCCCAAGAACAGGAACATTTTAAAAGCTTGAAATAGTGTATGTAATTTGTTCAGCATCACTCAAAGCTATGCAAAGAAAAGAAGAAATGAATAACAGAGCTGGAGTACTGAACACACTCTCCGGAAGTGAGCTCTGCTGAGAGTAGGAGTGGAAGGCCATTAGGAACTGTTTTGAATGTTTGCTCCTGAAATTTTGGAAAATAAAAGAAAAAATATTGGTCTTGTATATATTTCAAGATTCACTTTTTACATTTATCATGAGATTAGTGGCCTTTGAACTCCCAAAGACAATGGAATCATACCTTCCCTTTTTCTAGGAACTCTCTCTGCAACATTTGTTTAGTTAGTTATTTAAGAGTTAAATAAAGCTTTAAATAAAGGCCGTGGGTTGTTAAGTGTTGCTTCCAGGGACTCCTGAAATCTTTGTATTCATTTATCCCTCAACCTACACACTTTCTGACCCTGCTGAGAACAGAACAATGGTCAGATTTTAAGTGACCATTTCTCTTTACAGAAGAACCTGCATTTGAAAGGGTAAGGATAGCCTTCTTTAGGAGTGTCACCAAAGAAAAAGGGAGAAAAATGTCTTCACCCAGGAAAATTTAACAATTTGTAATCTGTCCAAGTGTTTTCTTCCACCCTCATTATGCTCAGGTGGTGAGCCAAAATGGAAAGTTCAAAACTATTTAGTTTTGGAAAGAAATGATTATTTAAGTTGTTTTATACAAACACTAGGATAATAGATTTTGTAGAGTAGATGAAGGATGTTTATTACCCATATTTTGCTCCCTTTACTGGCGTTTTATCCAGAGTTCCTTTTAGTGGTTCTCAACCTTCCTAATGCTGTGACCCTTTAATACAGTTCCTGTGGGTCGTGACCCACAGACTTAGAACCACTGCTTTCAACTGAATAAGACATTGTAAAGATGAAAGAATATCCCCTTGGCTATATTTCCGAGTGTAGGTAAAAAGATGTACTCATAAACTGAATGTTGAAGATATTTCCAAATGAAAAATGACCTGATTGTTATTACAAATAAATACCAACTCTGGGAATAAACCTACATATTAAGAACCAAGAGTTCTATACCTCCATTTTATAAGATTTCAATAAAGATGACCAGAAAAACATATAAACAAATATCCTGAAGGCTGAACAATCTCAAGGAATCAAGAGAGATGACTACATGCCCACTTCATAATGGAGAATATCGTAATTTATTCCATAGCTAATTTTATACCACAATATTTTGTTGTGTCAAAGAAAATGTCAGCATCCTTTAAATGTTAGTCCTCTCATATGATTTCATATTTAAAACTCCATAATGAGGACTCACTTGTGTTACCCACATACATATATCATATTTGCAAACATAGTCTTTTCATTTCAAATTCAAAATATATGCGGTCAGTACTTAAGGCACCACCTGTGAGACCTTCATGAGTCATGGGGAAACATGTGCCGGCTTCCTCCTCTCCTGCCTTCCTCAATCAAAAATTCAAACTCCTATGAAAATTAGCCTCTTCTAAACATAATTAGGGAAGTAAATCCACAGTAGAAAATTATGTACGGTAAACCCTCTGTGGTCCAGGGTGTCAGGTTGTGGTAGTTAAGAAAGAGGCACCAAAACACCTATGAGGAACAGAGCTCTAGGCACATGAACTTAACAAAACCAGGTCGCATTAATAATGGTCATTCCCCTCAAAATCTAAAGGCTTGTTTGTGTATTAATTAGTGCTTTGTCATCTTTCAGAAAACCACTGAGTAGTTAAGTCTTCTTTTTTATATGCACTCATTGATTTGATTCACAAACTTTATTTTTCTTTCTTTTTTTTTTATTAAATAATAGCTGTGTACATTGATGCAATCGTGGGGTACAATGTGCTGGTTTTATATACAATTTGAAATATTTTCATCAAACTGGTTAACATAGCCTTCACCATATTTTATTAGTTACTGT
Source organism: Otolemur garnettii (assembly GCF_000181295.1). Classification (NCBI taxonomy): domain Eukaryota; kingdom Metazoa; phylum Chordata; class Mammalia; order Primates; family Galagidae; genus Otolemur; species Otolemur garnettii. The sequence continues at coordinate 37,458,580 of NW_003852401.1, forward strand.
GTTAAGACATTTATATTCTACACTTAGTAAATTTAACATGTACCCTTGTAAAATGCACTATAGGTGTGGTCCCACCAATTATGGTCCCTCCACCCATCCTCCCCTCTCCCTTCCCTCTTCCCTTTCTCCTTCTTCTTGGGCTATAATTGGGTTATAGCTTTCATAAGAAAGTTATAAATTGGTTTCATAGTAGGGCTGAGAACATTGGATACTTTTTCTTCCATTCTTTAGATACTTTACTAAGAAGACTATGCTCCAGCTTCATCCATGTAAACATGAAAGAGGTAAAGACTTTATTTTTCAATTTACATATATTTTATTGCAGAAGGAAGAATGACACACTATTTGTTAAAATCTACTGTGTACACTGACATTTTGCACAGTATTTATATGACTTCACTATAGTACCCATGAAAATCATGCAATATAAATGTTGTATTAGTTACCTAATGTTGCTATAATATATTCCAAACTTAGTGGCTTAGAAGAATAAAATTATTTTTTTCTCTTACAATTGTAGATGCCAAAAGTCCAAAATGAGACCTACTAAGCTAAACATCAAGATGTTGACAAGGCTGGTTCCTCCTGGAGGCTGTAGGGGAGAATACATCCCTTGTCTCTTCTAGCTTCTAATGGTTACTGGCATTCCTTGGCTTGTAGCCACAACACTCCAATCACTTTGAATTCTCATCTTCTATAGTCAAATATCTCCCTCTACCTCTCTGTCTCATAAGGACACATGTGATTACATTTGGGACCCACAGAGACAGTTCCCCTATCTCAACATTCTTAATCACATCTTCAAAGTCCTTTCCATATAAGATAACATATTCACAGTTTCTGGGATTAGGATGTGGACATCTCTGGGAGAGGGGTGATGTTCAGTTACCACAAACAGTGTTTTGATTTTATGGATGGAAAAACTGAAAGTCAAAGATAGTAAGCCACTTGTCCACTTTTCATGGAGCTAATACAAATATAATTAAAGTAGAAATTCATATTTATCCCCCTATACCAGGCAGATAGTTTTAGTTTGTGAATCATTTATGATTTTTGATATGTATGTTAAGACAAAAACATTTTTTTTAACTGAAAACATGCCTGGAGATCTTTATTTATAGTTGGTAGTTTATGTGCTTCAAAAAGACACACTTGATAACGTTTATGCCAAGTTAAAATGTCCCCAGAGGGAACAACAAAAAAAAAAATGTCCCCAGAGTTAAAAAACTAGAAAGAGGTAGAATTTGCCCCCTTTCCACAAAAACTGAAACTTCCCCAGGTTTCTTCATTGTAACACTTAAGCGTGTGCATGTAAAGTTATTGACTGCAGGTTATTTGTGGCCACTTCCTTTGAAAGCCAAACAGCTGTTCTCTTAGATTCAAGTTCCAGGGGATGCCTCAGAGACCTAGAAATGGAAAGAAGAGATGGAGGGGGAGGAGACTAAGGTGGCCAAACCTCATTGCAACCAGAACTCTACTTCTGTTTCTTTTATACTTAGGGATCCTGACTGAGAACCAGTCCAGGAGCAATTTTTATGCTGCTAAAATGAATCTAAAAATCATTACACTTAACCTTTAAGGACTGTCATTCCTTATGTGTCTATAGCACATCAAAAAAGTTAAGAAAGAACACGTGAAAGAAAAAAGAGAGATAAGACAGCCTGAATCTCCACATAGTGGGTTCCTCCATCACATTTGTCATTCCAGAATAGTTGCTGGGATTCCAGACAATTCAGCCAGATCACAGTCTTTATGGGTTGTGAAGTTGGTCAGAGGGAATGGACCAGCTGTGCTCCACATAGCACATTCAGCCACCAGGGTCTCTTTAGTAAACAACTTCTTCAAGTGTGTTAGTCTATTATCATAGTAATAAACACTTAAAGCCCTCTCAAAGTCAGCCATTGACTCCCTTCTCAGAGAGCCACATATGCAAGCATTTCAGTTGTGTCTACAAACACACACTGGTTGGGGAAAAAACAAAGTGAGAAACATTGTTTATTTTACAACCAATTGCTCAGAAAGTATATATCCCTCTAAATTGAAGAAGTTATTTTTATTTATCTTTTTTTTTACCTATTTTTTTATTTCAGATTAATATGAGGATACAAATGTTTAGGTTACATTGTTTTCATTTCTAAAGTAAAATTCAAGTTGTAGCTGAGCCCTTCACCCAGCAGGCATGCTGAACACCCTCACATTGTGCACATTAGGTGAGATCCCAACAATCTCTCCCTTCTCTCCCCTCCCTTCTTCCTTCTTAGCTCCCCTCCCCCCTCCCCCCAGAATATACTTGTGTTTTTCTTTGGTGTGCATGTGTAGTTGTTTATATGTTGGTTTCTTATTAGTATTGAGTACACTGCATACTTTTTTCCATTGTTAGATAATTTAAGAATGTGTTTCAACTCCATCCAGCTAAACACAAAAGATGCATTTATTTATAATTGATGGTTTATGCCTGATCTCTAGGCATGTTTTAGTTTAAAAAGAAGTCTCCATCTTTTCTTATGGCTGAATAGTACTCCATAGTGTACGTACACCACAGTTTGTTAATTCATTCATGGGCTGATGGGCATTTGGGTTGCTTCCACATCTTGACAGTTGTGAACTGAGCTGCAATAAATATTCTGGTACAAATGTTCTTGTGAAATTATTTTTAAAATAACAGCTGAATACAGTCTTTTTTTACACTTTAAACTAATCTTAGTTGATACATTCTTTTATATTCGTGAGAAGCACATGAAGACTTTTCCAAGGTCCTGAGGCTTCTGGTGTAATCATTTCATAACCTTAGCTCACACAAAGAGACATTATAGAAGTCATCCTGATTAAGTTTCTCTCCTGGCAACAGCATGTAGTAGAAAGTTTAGAAATTATACTAATGATCATGGACAACCAGAATACTCTGGTACTTCATATGATCAACCAGGACCCTGAAATTACTTGAGAAATGTTAATTTATCTTCAAAAGTACTAACTTAAATGAAGCTATGCAGTAGATCAAGCTGATTCTACACAGCTTGACCTGCAGATAATAACTAACTAAAAAAAATCATAACTTATTATTTCATTCATTCACTTATTTCCCCCTTCTGTACATAGCACTTTCTCTTTCATGTTAGTAAGTGAATCCAGTTTTTATATCCTATACCTATTTCATCTTTGTAAAATGAAGTGAGTTGTATTTCTCCATTATTCGTGGAATCTGTACATTTCATATATGGCTTTTTCCCCAGTTGCATCAAAATTAGAAAAGAAAATGTTGGTCAAAAAGTAAAAAGATATAACTTTGCAGGATGTTTTCCAAAAAGATATTGTGGATTAGCGGTGTAAGTTTTTACAATGGTGTATGTTTTCATTATTCATAAAACATTTTTAAAGGACTAATCAAAACATTTCTATAATATTTGGTTGACATTCCAATCCTCCTCATAAATTCATTTCTCAGAATCAACTTATGAGAAGTTACAAGTCCTAACACAGAATGCAGGAAGTCACACCAGGCAAAGCAGGGTAAGAGAATAGCCAGGCTTGTCAGAGATCTACAGAGCAGAGAAGACCCTGTCATTGGAAAAAGCCTTGAGGTAAGCGACTTAACAAGTTTTATTAATATTAAAATCACCTCTGATGGCAAACAAGCAACACCCAGGCAGCTAAAAAGAAAAATAAGGACAGTAAGGTGGGGGTAGAGGGGCAGGTGATTGCCCCAAAGAAGAGTTCACATCTTCCTAAGATCTATTTGTTGATACCAATGACTTTTGAAGAAAAACTTCTCTCTGATTGCCAGTTAAGCTGGTCCATGATTATTTCCTGCATCCTTCTCTACCTACCCTTAATCCATCATTTCCCATTTTGTTTTCCACAGAGACCACATTACTAAAGCATGCTCAAGAGTTGCCCAGGCAAGCATCTATCTGGTAATGCCAAAATTGTCTGTAAGGCAGCAGATTCAGGCTCGGGCACTGGAGGCATAGTGCAGCCACTCCACATGCTTCCTTTTTTCATGAATGTGTTGGCAGTGTGCACAGTGAGCCAGAGTTCAAGTGCTATTCTGAGTCACATTTCATACCCTTTGGCTACAGTGGAGTGTTTCTGAGGCAAACACCTCCTCACCCTTGTAGACTTGGACAAACAAGCCTCTTGAGAATCACAAGTGATTTTTTTTCCTCTTCTGAGCAGGCACCCTCTCTGTCATTGTTTCAGTGTAGACTCTGAAAGGTGAACCTCAAAACAAAAGCACAGAGAAAATGCACAGAAACTCAAGCAGGTTAAACTTGCTAGTCAATGGAACCGCAGGAGTACAAGAGGGAAGTTAAGCCGAGAGTGATGTGAAGGAAAGCTGGTGGCACCTACTCATTTCCTCTCCCATTTTACCTCTTGTGGCTGTGACAGAAAAGAGTGCTCAGTCCCCAGGCACCCTCATCTATGCATTCTTGGATATCAGTGTTGCTTGTCATCTCCTTTCACAAACATAAACCCCACGATGTGACCCACTCAGCCAAATTCATTCCATCCTCCTATTGCTTTTTAATTACAGAGAGGTTCACCCTTCTGCTCCTTCAGCCTAGAACATCATCTAATTCAGTTTATCACTCTGGAAATGCCTAATCCAATTTCTGAATTTTGCCATCATTAAAAATATGTTGAAGATTTGAAATACAAGCAATTTACATCAAGAAAGAAGGAGAGAAAGAGGAGGGAGGGAAGGAAGGGAGGGAGGAGAGAGAAGAAAGTAACAAAAACAGAAGAAAATCATCACATCATAATCTCATGTTAATGCAAAAAGAATTTCCTTCTGTAAAAATGTGAGTCAGGTCATACATGCAATCGACATAACATACAAAGATGGAGAAGCACATCCTTTAATTAAAATGTGTGTTTAGTATCTTCTTGGTTATGAAAATGTTTGAGGTACCCTTGAGTACAATTTTCTAAGGGAATAAAAATTGACTCAGGTATCATGAACTCTGCCTACTTCATGATTGGACCTATGGAAAAAAAATATCCTGTTCTCGTACTTTTTATTAACAATCATTACTAACCATTTTCTCCACCTTCATCTCATGAACATGCTCCAGTCAAACAGTTATTTGGTAACCAGTATCCCTTCACTTAATTTTAAACCCTAAAGAAACTAGACAGTCTTCCCAGTTGGATCCCCAGCTGCATTACTGCTCTGCAGACTCACCCGTGCCCAGACAGTCACTAAACTCTCAGGCTCTTTGCAAACTAAAAGCCACAAGTCTGGCTCGGTGCCTGTAGCTCAAGCGGCTAAGGCGCCAGCAACATACACCAGAGCTCATGGGTTCAAATCCAACAGCAGGCCTGCCAAACAACAATGACAACTACAACCAAAAAATAGCCAGTTGTTGTGGCAGGCGCCTGTAGTCCCAGCTACTTGGGAGGCTGAGGGAAGTGAATCATCTAAGCCCAGGAGTTGGAGGTTGCTGTGAGCTGTGACACCACAGCACTATACCTAGGACCACAGCTTGAGGCTCTGTCTCAAAGAAAAAATAAATAAATAAATAAATAAATAAATAAATACCACAAGTCATTGTCTTTGTCTTTCCACCAGGACTCACAGTAACAATCCAGTCGGTCCACTATCATCTTACCTGCTCACACATTTTGCTATATTCCTAATATCCGTCCCCACCTTTGTCCTATCTGCAAGAAACAACCAGGTATCCATTCTCTTCCACATAAATTTTTGACTCTGGGAACTCGGGGTGAGACCAGTTTGGTCTGAGCCAATTCTAGTATCTTATTTACATCGCTTATAATTGTAATAGGCAAGGGCACTTGAAGTAATTCAGGCCAATGAGACATGAGGGAAGTAGGCAAGGAGGCTTCTGGGCAACTTTTCCTTAAGTTGAAAAAGAGAAATTCAAGAAGAGATGACATCTGAGCATAGTTAGGGCTAGACATGATGCCTAAAAGTGTTGCAGCCAGTCTTAGAGCGAGGAAGTGAGCTAGACCTGACCTGCCTAATATCATAGCCACAGGTGGCTACTGAACTCTTGAAATGCTGCTAACCTGAAATGCTGTATCAAACATCTCACTAATAATAGATTGTAGTGACATATATATTGAAATGATAAATATTTTAAATATATTGAGTTAAATAATACATATTATTAAAATAATTTCATGAGTTTCTCTTTAACTTTTTTAACGTGGTTAGTAGGAAGTTTTAATTTCACACATGGCTCATATTATATTTCTACTGGACATAATTAAGCTTGACGAAAGACAAAGCCAAAATGCGGAAAACTGCAGAGAAGAATTGTGAAGAAAACTTAGTCCCAGATGACGTCATTAACCAACCTTTTGATTTCATTTACAACCCTGGAGCTATTCTATGTATGGAATTTTTTTGTGCGGGATAGGAAAACCCCCTTATCCATGATATTGAAGCCATTGCGAGTTGAGTTTCCCATTGTTTACAGCCAAAATATCAACACACTGCCTTATCTGTCATTACAGTACTTTGACTTATGCCAACCTCACAGTAAGAACCAGAAAACTCACCGAGACACAAGACACTGAACTTCTATGGACAAAGCCTTGGTTATATGGTAAAAACCATGACATTTGGGATCTAAAGCCTTCTGTTTACTCATTGTCAAAATTAAAATAATGATAACAGCTCGCAGGAATATTGTAAAGATTGTCATTTATATGCTATATGTTTAACAGTTTGCTAGGGTTGTTCTAACAAAGTACCTGAGAGGCTGAAAAACAAAAATGTACTGGAGGGATAGAAGTTGAAGATCAGGCATCAAAAGAATTAGCCCCTTGTGAGGGCTGGGAGGAAGCATCTGTCCCATGTATCTGTCCTAGGTTCTGGTGGTTTGTCAGCTATCTTTGTCATTTCTTGGCTTACCAATGCATCATCTTAATCTCGGCCTTTGGGTTTATTTTACATGGCCTTCTCCCTATATGCTGTGTCCAAATTTCCCTTACTTATAAGGACACAGTCCTGTTGGATTAGGGTCCACCTTAATGAGCCCATTTTAATTTGATCATCTGCAAGATCCTATTTCCAAATAAGGTAACAGTCACCTCATGAGATGAAGATAGAAATAATAGCTGGTGATGGTTGTTGACAAAGAATAAGAGAACGAGATATTTCTTTCACAATTCTGATCATGAGGAAGAGGTTAGAACATCTTTAACACCTTTGGGATAGACACAATTCAACCCATAACAGATGCTAAATAAATGCCCATTGAATTGAAATTAATTGTGTTTTATAAATTGCAACCTTCCTTCAAGTCTATGACTATGTGATTATAGAAAAAGTAGTACATCTCTCTCTTATTCAAAAGAGGGCATAGAAAGTTCAGGCAGCAAACATTTTCATTCACCAGGCACTTTGAGTGGGTTCATAAAGCAAGCTGCTGTAACCAGACAGTTAATAATATTTTTTGGCCACTGATGATTTAAAGCTGTAGCCAATACTGTACATTCTAATGAGCAAGTTGACTCCTTTTATAAGTCAATCTGCTTTTTTTCTTTTTCTCATTTGTGTTTTGACCTTGACTAGTCGTGTAGGTTGACCCTCCTCCTGTGGTGGCATTTCCCACAACCTGCTGTTAAAGCAGCTGTTCGCTCCTTGGAATCACTGCCATCTTGTAAGCCCCCAGCAACTGGGTTTGCAGTTGAGAGAGCCAAATGGCAAGCCACGGCATTGGATCACAATCCGGTGGACACTTGCATTTTCTAAATTATTTAAGTTTAAAAATTGATTTATACTTCCAATATACATTGACCTCTAAATATGTACTACCCCACGCTTCACTAAAGATTTCTCTATTTAGTGAATTTTTCTATGTTACCTATACACCCTTTATGTTTCATTTTTTATTTTTTCAGAAATACAAAGGCATGAATCTCATAGCTTCAGGAAATCCCCTAATAACTGAGAACAGATGAGAACAAAGACTTGGTTGTAACAGAAAAGATTTTCTGCTTTTGTTCTGCAAATTAATTTTTTCCCAACATGGTTCCAGTATTTCTCTTCAGCATACCTAAATATCTAGCCGGAATTGGACAGAGTGGCCCATGGCTGCAAGTTATAAAAACAAAGTCATGAAGGCCTTCCGTGTTTGTACTCCAGATTCAACTATCCACAGAAATTCTCAATTCAAAAATATTTCAAGTAGTCAGGATCCCAGGTTTTCACTTTTGAGAAGGAAGAGAAGAAAGCGTGATGGAATTAGGTAATGTTTACTGAGAGTAGATCTTGTTTTAGGAACAGTACTTGGAGCTCACATACATTAGCCCTAATGGTCCCCAGACCAATCCTGCAACAAATGTATTATTGTCCCCATATGGCAGAAGACAAAACAGAGGCTCAGAAAAATTAAGTACATCGCTCAAGAACACAGCTGATGAGAAATAGAACCAGGATTCTATCCTAGGTGCCAAATCTACTCTCTTTCTCTTTGATCATAACACTAATACTTAATATTTTTTACTTCATCCACTAAACAAAAGGTAACCCCAACACACGCTCCTGTTAGATTCATAAGAAAATCTAACTGCAGTCACTAAGAATTGCTCTCATTGTTTGAACAATTGTTACATGAGTACCTTTCTATTTTGTTTAGAGTAGAAATCTGTAGATAGCACAGGCTCTTATGAGAAATTCTAGATCTGATAGGATAGAGAGTGAACACCATCTTACATGCCACTTTTAAAAGTAAAAATTTATAATTAAATCCACATTTAATTGAATTCAGCAGCAGCAAACACTAATAAGTCACAGTGTACAAAGGAGTCAGAAAACTACCACCCATGGGCCAAATCCTGGTTGCTGCCAGTTTTTTGTACAATCTAAGAGCTGAGAGAAGTGGTTTTACATTTTTGAATGGTTAAAAATAAATCAAAATGAGAACACTATTTTGTGAGCATTATATGGAATTCAAATTTTAGTGTCCATAAAAAAAGGCATTTTTTGGAACAGAGCCATGCTCATTCATTTATGTACTGTCAATGGCTTTGAGCTACAACAGAGTTCAGTATTTATATAGCCTGCAAAGCCAAAAAATATTTATTGCCTGGCCCTTTACACAAAAAGTTTGCCAAACCCTGTTATACTAGTCACTATGGAATAACGTATAAATGTGACCAAGACAGGACAGAGACTTTCAAGGAAAGTACAATCTGGGGTAGAGATAATACAAAACATACATTATATATTATTACGTAATAATACATAATAATCTTAAGGACACGCAAAACAGGCCAGAGTCATAAGAGATGTTTGAGCTCTGTGAATATTCAGAGTGGTATGAACAGGTATAAAGAACATGAAGATAGAGACCTGCTCTATCTAAGATCCTCATCTTGATTTAGAAACGGAAAATCAGGGTTAGGGCATGCCAAGCAGGCCTCTTTTGTCTTTCTTTACACTGCTTCACACAAATATAAACACAAAAAATCATAAAAAGAATTTCTCAGAAATGACTTTATCTTCAAAATTCTATTTTGTTTCTTTTGAGACGGTCTTACTCTGACCCTGGCTAGAGTGCCATGACCTCAGCCTAGCTCTCTGTAACCTCGAACTCTTGGGTTCAAGCAGTCTTCCTGCCTCAGCCTCTCTTAAGTAGCTGGGACTACAGGAGCCCACCACCAGACTTGGCTCACTTTTCTATTATTAGTAAATATGGGGTCTTGTTTATGCTCAAGCTGGTCTCTAATTCCTCAGCTCAAGTGGCCCTCCTGTCCTGACCTCCTAAAGTGATGGGATTACAGGCGTAAGCCACTGTGCCCAGCACAAAATTCTGTTTTTATTAAGCCTTTAAAATACTCCAGCTGAACCAAGGTTATGTATATACATGAAACTCTCACACATTATCTATGAAGCTAGAGCTGAAAGGAACGTAGCCACTGTGTAATCCAACACTTACATTTTACTGATGAGAAAACTGAGCCCAGAAAGGTGAAGCAAAGTTCTCATATTTGAGCATCTAGCAAATGACCGAGCTGGCAGTAGAAGAGAAGGGAGGGGCTCTATCATTGGTAGAGTATCTGCTTCTACATACATTTTCCAATTTAATTCTCACAACAGCCCTACAAGGTAGATATTACCTCCATTTTACAAAACAAAAACCAGTGGCTCAGAGAAAGCAGGGAATGTACCCAAGTTTCTCACAGATCATTTTTATAGAAGCCAGAAACTAAAACTGAAATTCCAAACCCTGTGATTTTTCTACTTTATAATCTTCTGTAATAGAAGACCTATAATAGAGATACTTGTGCCCGAACACACATGTTTCACCCGGTTTTAAAAGAAGGCATGCAGCCAAGCCATACAACGCTTAGAGCAGTTTTCTCTAACCACCACACAGGTACCTTACCCTGCATAGCTCTGACAAGCTTTGTAAAAGAGCACTAGTCATTTACAGACCTGAGTTATGTCATTCTTTCCTAAATTTAAACTGACCATGTCTTCATTTTAGAAATGTGAGTTCCCTTTCAGGAGGGTATGAAGTAAAAATATCTGCCAGTAATACTTCTGTTGCATATATTAGGTCAGACTAATGAAGCTTTTGTTTGCATCATAAAATAGAGATTTATAGGTTAACCGGGTGCTTAGTTAGGACTCAGACTTTTGAACATTTATTAGTTACAAAAAGTGGTTATATGGTCATGTGCTCACTTTTAAAAAGATTGACACACTGCAACTCTTACCCCTAAAAGAGCCTGTGGTATTTAAAGTATGTGCTAGTGATTAACTAGATGTTCACTCTAACAGTTTCCTCTTCTTTCTGAGCTTATGATTAGTTGATTAGTCTACCCTTCTCAGCCTCATCAGTTAGATATGTCCATGTGACCAAGTACAGCCACCAATATATGGGTAAAAGGGAACCAGGCCCCATCAAGGTTTGTCATAAATCTTGTGCATAGTCACCCATGTTCCTTCTCTTTCCTCATCTCCTGGCCACACACCAATGATCTGTTGGGGATCTCAAGACTATCCGAGAGATGACTGAGTCACTAAAGGGAAAGAAAATTGGATCCCTCTGACGCTAACAACCTGCAATTATAAGAAAGCAGAAATAGCTTATTGTGCTACGTCACTGAGATTCGGGGTTGTTTTCACAGCTTTTAGTCAGCCCTAAATATTCAGAAGTTATTCCACTGGAAAATGGTGTACCATGTCACAAATGTTTCCCATTGCTTGATTTTTCTCATTCCCTTTGTATCCTATGTCACTTAATGTTGAACATTCATGTTCTTGGTGCAGGTGGTTCTTCACTGATCAGAGTAAATCTGATTGTTGGCAACAACCAAATGGCACTTAACACCAAATTTTATAAATAAAGATTAATCACGCTGAAAGAAAAAAGTTACTAATCAAAAGGCATATGTGACTCTAAAGCAAATCTGGCCCACAGCCTGTTTTTTATAGATAAAGTTTTATTAGGATACAACCATGCTCACAGTTAATGTACTGTCTGTAGTTCCTTTCATATACCACAACAGCAAACTTGACCTGCAAAGGTTTAAATTATTATTACTATCTGGCCCTTTATAGAAAAATTGGTCAATTCTACCTTTAAATGAACAAAACTCATTTCCTTCATTAATTGTCCTACTGACTTTTAATGCAATTCTGAGAGACAAATTCCAAAAAGTTTTAAGAGTGCCAGCATTATAGGACCAGTTATAGAAGTCCTTAAGAAAATAACTTTGAAGACATAATTCTCATGTGAAAGCGGTTCTCATGTTCCACAAAATTGATTAAAAATTAGTCATTCACATTCGAACTCCTTTAAAGAAGTTAAAACCTAAAAGGGAACATACATACTAGAAGAAAATATTTGTTGATAAAGTATTAGTGTCCAGAACAGATGTGGAACAATTAGAGATCAATAATAATAATAAAACATACTAAAATAGAGGACCAAGGATATGCACAGGAGATGCACTAAAGACAAAAATCTAAATGTCCCATGAATTGATGAAAATGATCTCTATCTCACCAATAATCAAGAAAATGCAGCTTAAAGCAGTAATGAGATACCATTTCACTCCCAAAAGACTGGCAAAACTTTCAAATATGAAAACTTCAAATAGTGGCAAGAATGTAGGAAAACATCTCATGTAAGTGGATGTGTAATTTATATTACCATTTTGGAAAACAACTTGTAATTTCTAGTCAGCCTGACTCCACGCTTGTATAACTTACAACCCAGCAATTCCATTTGTAGAGATGAACCTTTAAAAAATTCTCACATATGAGCGGAAAGAGACTGTCCAAAGATGTTTATAACAGAGAAAAGTGAGAACAATCATCATCTGTAGGAAAATGGGTGGTAGAACTAGTGATTACTCATATTTTTAAAAGTATACAAGAGTTAAAATGAATTAACCACATCTATTTACATAAATCTCAGAAATATAGTGGTGAATTAAAAAGTATTTCCAAAAGAAATGTATGATAGCATACCATTTGTGTAAAATTTTAAATACACAGAATCATATTTTTTATAGACACATTTATATAATAAAATCATAGATACAAATTTAAAGTAAAAGTTAAAAAGATATACAGACCAACATCAGATGATCGTTACCTTGAAATAAATTGGGTCTTGTACCTTAGCTGTAATCTCTATCCTTAAAACAGAGCAAGTCAAAATAAGTATGGCAAAATAATATCTTTTTATTAGGTAGCTGATAGTAGAAATCTGTTTGCTATGATTTTTATATTTTTCTGTGTGTTTGATTTTATATATGCACACATATACATGTAAGTATGTGTGTATATGTCTCTAGGTGAGGGTGTGTAAAAATTTTATATATGTCTATATATAATTATACATAGACATATATAGAATTTTTAATCAATCTTATGATATATACGCTTTTGCATGAGCATTGTCTCTTCAAAGTCATTTTCTTAGGGATTTCAATTACTTTTTCCTAAAAAGGGAAAAAATAGGCAGTTCCTTTCTCTTTGCATTTGCACTGGATTCTCTGCTCCCTGAGCACAGTAGGACACTAGTCTGCATGTGGCACATGATATTCAGGATCTGGCCTGTCCAATCAGCTGAGTCCCCTAAAGAGGCCAATTCCTATGGCTTAGATCCTGGTCTTAAGATTTTTGCAAAAGTGAATGATCTGTGGCCTTTAAATGGATGTTTACCTCTTTGCTTCCCTGAAGATTACTGGCTTTACCAAGTCACCACTTTCACACATTTTGTGAGGTTAACTTATGCTTAGGTACCTCCCCCTCTTCTCTCATAACACAGCTTCATTCCATTGCATCTGAATGTGGGCGTAACCCAGAGATATCACAGGTCAGTGGCTAGAGATGCATCTGCCTGGTTGGGTTGCTGTGGCCTAGTCACATCCTCTCATTGAAACTACTGAAAGTAGGTCAAACCCCTCTCCCCCACATATTACCTGACCACCACGCTCTTCCCTGCTTAAAACCTGTAATAGTCATTATTGAACATCTGAGTTAACATGCAACTGATGTCTGTCTAGCCCTCTGCACTGCAGGCTCAGAGAGTAGGGCTTCAGACTTTTACACAGCAGTAGCATTTTCCCAGCCAAACTCTATGCCTAGAACAGAATAGAGACTCACCACTTATTTGTAATGGTTTCTGAGGTACACAAAAGAATCCTTTCTGAAATCAAAGCCTGAACATGAACAAAATCTATCCATGTCTGCTCAGTGTAAACATCATAACAGACAATGAATTAGTGAAACTCTGATGATCTAATTTCTAACCCTGGCTTTGCTACTTACTAGCTTCATGATCCTGAGGATCTTAGAGCCCCAAGGAACACTAAAAAAAGTTTGTGGCTTCGAATGACACACAATCGAGTCAGTCCTTACGGGGCCCAACTCTCTTACTCACTGCCTACGTCAGTGGTTCTCAACCTTCCTAATGCCTCCTAATGCCGCGACCCTGTAATACAATTCCTCATGTTGTGGTGACCCCCAACCATAAAATTATTTTCATTGCTACTTCATAACTGTAATCTTGCTACTGTTATGAGTCATAATGTAAACATCTGATATGCGGGATGTATTTTCATTATTACAAAGGGGTTGCGACCCACAAGCTGATAACCACTGGCCTATATGATCTTGGACAATTTATTAACTTCTGAGTTTGTCTTCTTATCAAAAAGCAGAAGGTAATTCTTGTACCCACAATATGAGTTGTTATGGGTACTCTTATGTGAGTATAAAAGCGCTGCATAGTGATCCCAAACTGTGTAGAGCAATCAGGAAATATAAGAAAAAGGGAGGAGAGGGAAGAGAAATTACAGGAAGGCTTGTAAACCAGAAGTTGTAACAGTGTATTACAGCTTGCCATCTGCCCCCACCTCTTAATAGTGTAATAGGTGTATTAGTGAGTACAAAACATCACACCATTCTTTGTGGGAAATGCAAAAAGATCTAAGATGTAATCCTTGCCCTGAAGCAGCCTGCAATCTCAAAAAGGAGTTAAGGCATGCATATGTTAACAATGAACAAGTGATTCAGCTATCACACTCCTTGGTATTTATCCAAAGGAGCTGAAAACTTAGGTCCACACAAACACCTGCGTACAGCTGTTTATAGAAGTTTTATTCATCATTGCCAAAATTTGGAAGCAACCAAGATGCCCTTCAGTAGGAGAATGGAGAACACAGTGAGCTGCAGTGAGTGCAGACAATGGGATATTATTCAGGGCCAAAAAGAAATGAGCTCTCAAGCTGTGAAAAGACACAGAGAATCTGAAATGCATGCTATTAAGTGAAAGAAGGGAGTCTGAAAAAAGGCTACAGTCTCTATGATTCCAGCTATATGACATTCTGGAAAGAGAAAACTGTGGAGACGGTTAAAAGATCAGTAGGAAGTTGACAGAGAGGGAGGCTGTCTGTGTAGGGGGTGGGGGGTAGAAGGGAACTCCGCACTTTTTACTCAATTTTGCTGTGAACCTAAAACTGCTCTAAAAAATAAAGTCTATTTTTAAAAAAAATCAAAAACAAGTAACACAAATCATGCAAGGCAGTTCTAAGTGTCAAGCATTTGGGGTAGACCAACGGGCTAAAGCAAAGTAGAGCCTAAGGCCATTAACAGAAAGACATGGTGAGCTCAGCACAGAAGACAGAACTGGGATTAGTCCGTGAACCCAGGAACAACCCAGGGGGCCCGAAAGGACTCCCCTCCATCAAACACTGCTGGAGAGAAAAAGGAGGCCCCTCCTTTTTTTTCAAGAACATATTTAAAAATCTATTATCCAAACTGTTTGCACTAAGAAACAGTAAATACTCATTTCAATAAAACTCCTTAAATATAAAAATATTCAATATGCCCAATCAAATTCCTTTTGGTTATTTTTTTGTTAAATACTCAATGCAGAGTACAATTTACTTCTCCGTTTAAAAAAAAAAATCTTTTTTCCATTCTGTTTTGGTTTGTGGGTTTTTGTTGTCATTTCTTCCTAAAGCGCTGTTTTCTCACATTTGCATCTCCCGGCCTTTTTAATGTGATATTCCATTTAAACTGCCTTTTAATTGTATGTGCTGCCTTGGCAGAACATGACTGATGTACTCGCGTTAATTAGGGCTCCAGTCAGCAGCCCATGCCAGCTGGAAACTGAGAAACAAGCGTAAATTATTCTGTCATCAATCAGCTCGAAAATGTTTGAATCACTAATTAGTTTGCAATTTGGGTGACAGTTTATCTGACGCAGGCAGTGTCAGAAACTTCAGATCTTAGATGAATAATTTGCCAGGAACAAGCACAGATTCCCTGCTTTTAAATACATGAAGGTTTATCTGCATGTTGAAAGGTGGCTCAGCAGTCTTCATTAACTTCCAACTGGGACTATGTAAATCAGGAATCAGTGTGAGCCTCTTCAGGCCATGGTGGCTTAGCAGATGATATTTAGAAAAAGAAAGCCTCTTTTCTTTTCTCTTTTTTGTATTAATAATTCATAAACTGATAGACAAGGATGTTTGGGCTTTAACAGCTTTAAGAAAATCACAATGGTTTTCCCAAAAAAAGCAATCACCCCCCTTTTACATGAAAATTAGTTGTGCAGCATCTTGCTGTTTAACTGATTTATTCTCCGTCACCATCATGTGACTGTAATGTTAAATGGGGAGTGATTATTAGCCCTTGTCTTTTCGAGAAGGATCATTATTGGGGTTTTATTAAATGGCAGACTTATGTTTCTGCTTCAAGGGAAAGGTATGTAGACTTGGGTGAGGGCAGCAGGAAGAACCAGTCGTAAAAATACGAGAGAGAAATTTTTGTCTAAAAGCACCATAAAAATCTATTATTTATTCAGTTAAGGATGCTAGAATGTTCCCCCGTTATTTGAGCCAAGTAGTTGGCCTGGGTACTAACTGCCGGCATTAACTGTCATTGGGAGGAGATGTTGTCTGTGGGATCCTTTTGGACAATGGTGCGATTTGGATCTATAGCTCCATGATCCCCTCATTGATAGGCCGCACATTGCTGTATGCACAGAAGAACAGGGATAAAGGGAGTCGTAACCTTTCAAAATTTGTTTGCAAGAGGTCAAGTTAGTCCTCCCCATTAATTGTAATAGATTAAGTGAGCTGGGAGTTGCCAAATCAATGCTGTCCACTTCTAGCATGGAGAAGAGAAGAAAGAAAGACAAGTGAGTTTGGAATATGCCATTCCATCTTCATAGCCAGCTACCGGGGTGAGCAAAGCTGTCTAGAAGAAGACGGAGTGACCAGAAGTCCTAGCAATAAAGGGGTGAGTCGGAGAACACGGAGCAGAGGGCAGTGTGAGCTCCACAGCTGGCTCTGTGTGAAGGCTTCAGTATCCAGGAAAGGAAAGGTAAGGTGAGAGAAACAAAGCTGACAACATAGAGTGTATGTGGGTCTCTGCTAAAGTTTTGAGATACAAAAAAGTTGAAAAACATAAAATCAACGTGGATGCAAACAAATGAAGCCGCCCTATAATACTGATAATCCCAGCAAGTTGAAACTTGTATGGGTGAATCAGAAAGGCCGCCTACTGTTTCTAGAAATGAAATAATGGACCATGACACAGTTTGTCTCAAAACTTTTGAAGCGACCTACATATCCATTTTGTATCTCAAATATAGACCTTAATTTCTTTCTTCAAGGAGTTCTTAACAATCTCCCATAGTGCCTAAGTCATTTTTTTGGTCATTTTGGAAGTAGAGATTAGGCCCTGTTACACTAGCCCCAGACAGACTAAAACACCCCCCTCCCCTTCAATTATTGCCTTAGTTCAAACTGTGCAGTCTCTCCCAGATTAAAGCTCCCTACCAGGCCTGCTTCTGGAATGAGGTGAGGGTCCATGAAGGTGATAGCAAAAGAGCAGCAGAGACCTACGGGCAGGAGGACAGGAGAAGGGCCCTCCTGGCCATGGGGAAGCACCATCATCATCACCATCATCACCATGGAGGCCCCTGCAGACCCAGGGGGAGCTCACTTCCTGGGAGTACAGTCCTTTCTCATCTCTCCACACCCCAACATTGGTGCACATTAAGTCCCTCATTCAATTAAAGAAAATTTCTGAGAAATTTTGTACAAATTCAAATTTATAGTCATGTATATAAAACTAATGAGAGCAAGTTGGCCAAATAGAAAACTTCACCAATCATCTCCCTGCACAAACACCAAATTCAACTATTCTCACAAGGAGGCACCTTCAGAAGAACCAACAGTTAAGTAACCGGTCTGTTAACACTGCATCAGGAAAGAGTCACTGAAGAGGGCAGAAAAGACAGTCTTGCATTGTCTATGCCAGCCCTCCCCAGTCCCCTGGCAGTGCTGTGCCAGTTCCCCAGGTGAAGAGAGAATCTGTATGATCCGTGCACAGACAGGGAGGGAGAGTGAAGTGATTATGAGACAGTGAGTGCATGGAAACTCAGAGCTTCCCTGGCACAGGGGAACACAACACAGGACAGGATTCTGTCAGAATTTTGACAGCGGAGGCATTTAGACCAGCCAAGCTAGAGGGAAATCTTCTGCCCCTAAACCTGAGTTCCAGCTAGCCACACCACCAGCTGACAAAAAGCAGCCTGAGACCTGGACTGAATTCGCCACAAAGGCTGCGGTCCTGGGGCAATTCACGTGGCTGTGCCGGCTCAGAGCCAGTGGACTTGCAGTGTACATGACCCAGTGAGACAGCAGCTGTAGCTAAGCCAGCGTTTATATCATCTTTCACTCAGCTACAGGCAGCACACTTCAGGGAGAATTTCCTGCCACCTGGATAAAGGAAAGGGAAGAGTCAGAAGATTTTGTTTTTCAAGTTGGATAACATGTAGGATTTTCTGAACCTTTCTTGTCATCCTGAAGCGTCCAGCTCCAAGGACAATGATACATGTTTCCTTTATCTTGACACCCAAAAGTACGTCTCCTCTCCTGAACATGAGAATATCCAGAGTTCCCACACAGAGAGTCCCCACTCAGTAGCGCGTCTCGCGCCAACCACCTGCCACCAGCAGCAGGAAGTTGCCCTTTGCCCGTTGGTGCCTTTTCTCGGCGCCCTCTGCTGGGCTCCCGCGCCCGCCTGGCGCGTCCTTTCTCTGTCACCAGCTCCACCGAGGCGTCCCCAGCTCCCCACTGACCAGTGCGCACGCGGGCTTCGAAGGAAAGGGACACAGAGGAGCGGTCTCTCGGTTTCTTCCCCTCTTCTTGGCATTTAAGGCACACAACTTGCCCAATGGACAATCATCTTCGCAAGCCTGGTCTCCTGGGCCACTGCCAGCCACCACTGGATGGTCACCCTCTCTTCCCTCCCTCCTGCAGGTGATGCTGCCCCTTCAGGCCGCGACCATCCCGTGGTTCTGAGGCCCACCTCCCCTCCTGTCCGCACTGTGCAAACCCAATTGGCAGAGGGCTTTTCCACCGCTCCTCAAGAGAAAGGACCCCATTCCGCAGACTCTGTTCCTCTCCAGGGATCCTTCCCACTGTATCATGGGCGAAGGCCCCAGACAAGCCTGTGCCACCCACCTGCTGGGGACTCCAGGAGGGTCTGACGGTTCAGGTCCATCAACATCCCTCCTGTCCAATGCAAGGTCACTCTCCTGGCTTTACTACCTGAGCAGGACTCCAGAGCTGACACCACTCAGTCATTTTCCCCTTCTGGCAATGAGGTGAAGGGTCACAAAGGTGACAGCAAAAGAACAGGAGGAGCAGTTGCTCTTGGAGACCCAAGGGCAGGAGGACAGCAGAAGGGCCCTCCTGGCCATGGGGAAGGAACATCACCACCACCATGGAGGTCCCAGGGGGACCTCACTTCCTGGGAGTGCAGTCCTGGGCCCTCCCTGAAGGGACATCACCACTCTGAAGACACCTGGAGTGAAGAGACTCAAGTGTCTCCCATGACCTCCTGCTCTGAAGGCGGTGCAACCACCAGCTCACACAGCCTTACTAGAAGTATCCTCCCACTTGGGCTGCCACCCAGGCGCAGCAGGGCTCCCCCACCCAGCCCCAGGCTGCTCCTTGCTACTGGAGAAGTCAACCCGGAACTGCTGTAAGGAGAGCAGGGCCCAGCTGGCCAGGCCTGCTCCAGGTGCCAATGTCCAGGAAGGAGATGCAGGGGGAAGAACCTGCACGTATGATACCCAGGAGCTCTTCTCCACCCAGAGCTGACAGGACTAGGGCCTGACAAAGAAAAATGTCCCTGACTCTGCCACTACTGTAAGATAGAGATGAGCAGCCACCACCTCTGAAGCTTCCTTGTGTAGCTGGTGAGGAAGATTGAGACACCTTGGAGGAGTGTACTGAGTGTCAAAGAAAGATCAAGATCTTGCAGGATGAAGCAGAAGCTATGGAGGATAATACAGACGTGGGAAGCTGCAGTGCCATCCAGCCTGCAGCTCCTCACCTGCTGCGAAGATGGGAGACTCCCAGCCCCTGGCCATTTCCTACACTTTCCAGGGCACATTTCCTTTTACCAATGTTGACTTGGCTGATCTGACTGCTGGACCTCTCTGATCCTGCCTGTGCCTCCACTTCCTCCATAAAATTCACAATCCCTAGCTGTCTTCTGGCTATTCCTGCTGACCTTCCTCCCTTAGAACCAGTTCCAAAAATTCCTAGCCCCTTACTCTTCTCTTGACACCACCCTTGTGCAGAACTTTGTCCCCCACACCTATGCATGTAGATTCTCCTCCTTCCCTTTCCTTCCAGAACCCTCCTCCTCCCTTCCTTCCTTACCCTCCTCCTTCTTTGTTCCCCAACCATCCTCCTCCTATCCTCCCCCTTCCTTCCCCTTCATCCTTTTCCCTCCTCCTTCCTGTTTCCTTATCCCTGTTCCCCTCTGTCCCATCCCCTGCTCCTCCTTCCATCCCCATCTCTCCTCCTATCCCTTTCTCTCTTCATCCTTCCTTCCTCATCTTTCTTTCCTTCCTTCCTTTCCCCTCTACTTCTTCTGTTTCCCTCCTTACCTCTCGTCCTTTGTTCTCTACCCCTCTTTCCTTCCCCACCCTTTCTCCAGTCCATTCTACCAGGAGCCCTGCTCTTATCATGGCCATGTTTATCCTTCAACAGCAGCCAGGTCTACCACCAGAGCCAACACATCAGATCACTTGACCTGGCAGCCTACTTTAGACCTTGAGGCCATTGAAATGGACACCATTTCCCCTTCTATGGCTGTTATTTTCAGCTCTGCACAAGCCTCTACCATGAGCTCTCCTCCATTTTCCCCAATCCCCTGTAATGCAGGACAAGAGCCCTGCAGAGAGACCGGAGTTCCCATTGGCCCTTCTCTACTTACGGTCTGTCACCCCACACATTTTAGCTATATAATGTTGGCCTAAAAACCACCCATCAGCCCACATTTTTTGATGGGCAACAGCAGGGAGCTGATTTTTCCAGAGCCCCTCTCTTTATGAGCCTTAACATTACAGCTCCTCCCTATTGCCTTCACTCTGGGGGACAGGACTTGTGCAAAAGCATCATCCACACCTGCTTTTCACACCAATGCTATGGATACCATCTCTCCTTCCAAGGCTGTCATTCCCCAGGCTTCTCCTGTCTCCAAGAAGAGCAATGATGTCCCTTTCTACAAATGACTTCCTGGGCATACACCTCCCATGGCAGCATTGCCTCAGGGCATGTCTCCAAAAGCATGGGCATGCTTGGACAATTAGGGGACCATCCACAATGCCCAAGCATTGAATTAATCCAGGAGCCACCCTTCAGCCCACATTTCAGCTCTCTGATGGACAGTACCCATCTCACCAATCACTCCTGTGGGGAATGAAGCTATAGGCCTGGCCTCTCCTATAGCCTAGCCACCCAGTAGAAACCTAGTGCCATCAGTTTCATTCACTGGACTGTAAGCACATGGCCAAAAACCAGGGTACTTTCCTTGTTTTACAGCTAAGACATCTGGCTTGGAGTTGCCATCAAGATGCCCAGCACTGGGGACAGCTCTTCCTTGTTGGCCAGCACTACCCCAGGCCAACTAGTGCTCAAGAGACCCACAACCCCTTTGATGGGAGCTTTGGGCTCTGTGTGTCTGCCTCAGGTCCCCACTATAGATGCTCCCTTTCCACTAATCTATTCACCTCAGTGGACCAAACAATGAATATTAAACTTGTCTTCTGTTAATCTTCCTCTGCTCATGTGTCTTTATTTTTTGAATCAACTGTGGAGGAAGAGTTGACATGTATGAGTGGTTGTGTTAAGCCTGGCTTTCTATAAACATTTCTGGGCCCCAGGGAATAGGATGTGGAAGTAGCTACCTTTCACTACTCTTATCTCTTCTTTCTATTCTTATTTCCAACTACCTGACCTCCTTGGAGGCTATGATCCTCCCTGATGTGTGTTAGGAAATACACTTTCTGATTTTAGTCTTTAAAAATGTATGAATGACCTTTCTTTGTGTGCCTTTGTCTTTAGGTGAGACTTAGGCCAATTATGCTCAAACATTCCCACTTTACTTAGAGGGGCTGGGCTTGGCATCCAGCTTCTTGCATCTAGAACGGGGGTCCTTAAACTAGGGCCTGTGGGCCATATGTGGCCCACCGAGGACATTTATTCAGCCCGTCAGGTGTTTTTGCTGCCACTGCCTGTCCTGCTTAGCAGCCAACTCGTCCTGGGCCCACAGTCTGGCCCTCCAACGGTCTGAGGGACAGTGAACTGGCCCCCTGTTTAAAACATTTGAGGACCCCTGATTTAGAGAAACAAATCAAGGAAGAGTTTGTGTCTTCTCTATGATTATTAAAAATGTAACCTTACTTAGAATTGCTCCTGGTTCTTAAATAACCAGAAAGGATTCTCTTTGATAACTGGCTTGGCTCTTACATAAACCACTAGGACATCAAATCACAACAGTTAGAATTATACCCAGTTCTGGCTAATCATTAAGTTCTCCTGGATCTCCACTAGATTTAATTGTTAAAAATTCTATCTTTTGTAAGGCATTTCACAGCCCAGAAAAACCACCTGAGGATAGGGACAAGGGAAAAGTACAGCATTTCCTTCAGATTTTAACACACTGCATTAAACATTTATTCAGTGATGACTATACACTAGATTCTATGCTAGACCCTGGAGACATAGAATTGAAAGACATTTCTTTCCCACCCACAATGTAGTGGGAAAGATAGATGACTGGACCCAAAATTCAAATGCACGAGTAAGCACTGACTGACTGACTGAAGCAGGTAAGAAGAACTTAAACTACTTCCAAGGAAATGAAACACAAAGCTTCACAGGGAGAAGGGAATGATCAAGTGTAGAAGGACTGTTCCAGGTGCAAGCAATAGCTTTCTAAGGGTGAGGGAAGGGACATAGACAACCAGCCAGTAGGATAGCAGTCAGGTGTTCTTGTGTGTCTGAAGAGTAGAACCAAAGCTGGGAAATGAACCTATAGTGAGAAGAAAAGAGAAAAGAACATGGAACAAACTTAATACCATGATGAGGCATTCGTTCTTTTTCCTCAAAGTATGGGAAGTCACAAAAGTGTTGTAAACAAAATGATGTGAGATTTTATGTAGATTTTAGAAACTACATGTGAGAAAGAATACGTAAACATTTTCAGAGCAGAGTTAGGGGAGATTTAGTGACACTGCGGTGAACCAAGCAAAGGTGAGATGATGAGGTCCTGATCTAAAGAAACTGACAGTGGGAATGATGAGGTAGTAAGAGGAAAGTGAAATGGGTGACCCCACAGAACTCAGCTCTACTCCAGCCATTTGGCTTAGATAGATGAACATGAATGATTTTGGCAAAAATACAAGTTCTACTTTTAACTGCATGAGATGCCTGTGGCAGATGCAATTACTACCTGGAAGGTGGTTCATTAATTTGCCAATTTTACATATCTCTTGAGCATCTGGAATATGCTATGCACTAATGTAGGGTAGGAGCATCAGTTAGAAGAAAAGGAAAATTCCTGACTTCATGGACTCTATAGTCTAGTGGAAGGGGAAGAAAATGGGAATTGTCTGGTAGGTTAGGCAGTAACAAATGCTATGGAAGATAAAGCAGTCCAAGGAGGGTTGAAGTTGTAAAAAGTGAAAAGGAGGAGCTTTCATTTAAATGGTGAACAAGACATGCCTTATTGGGATGGTGAAATTTGATTGAAATCTAGACAAAGACAATTGAGTCAATTGTCTTCTGAGAGAACAGCATTCAAGACAATTGGTTTCTGAGAGAACAGCATTCAAGATAACAGAAATAATCATTGCAATGGCTACAAAAAGGATGCCTGGAGTCCTTAGCAATTAGTGAGAGAATGTGGCTGAAATCAAGTCAGCAAATGGGAAGGAGGGAATGGAGCAAGGAAGACAGAGAAGATGTGGGTTGAATTCCTTTCATGACTGTATATTGGTGGTAGCATCACAAACAGATGACACAACCTTTAAGATTCTCAGTGAACTCAGTGCCTTTACTATGGCCTGCCTACATCATAAGATTTTTGAAAAGTTAAGATGAAATAATGTAAGAAAGTGACTTGCAAACCATTCTTGTTATTGTTCTAGACAAAGGTATGGATGGGTAGTAGATAGTACAACAAGGGAAGATAGAACCAGTGTGGAGAGCAGTAGGATGATTCCTCAAAAAACTAGAAATAGAACTGCCATATAACCCAGCAATGCCACTACTGAGTGTATATTTAAAGGAGGAGAGACTTTGGCTGGAGCAGTTCAGCCTGCTGTCTGTGAGTTGTCCCTCACCTAGGAACATCACCTGTAGGCCTTGCTGCCAGCCCCATCCCACCTGGCTTAGAGAAAACAAGGATGGTCCTCAGGAACTCTCATACCATGTAACCCAAAAGGCAATTTTGAGAGGCTGTATGTGGGAAGGACCACAGGAGAAAGCAATGGCTCACTTAAATCGTCAGTGGTGAGAGGAGTAGTGAGCTTCACATCCTGGGCCTGCTGAATCTGATTCCAGCCTGCCAGTTTTAATTTTCAAATGGCCTTAAAACCCCAATGAGCAGGTCATTGAAACAAGCTGCCACATCACTGTGAAAGGTCCTGAAAAAGGCATGGTGAACTCCACACCTGGGGGCCCTTAAAGCAGATATCACCCTGCCCAGTTTAGCATCCAAACAGCCTTAAATTTCTGCTGAGCATGCTAGCTGTGTGGCAAGCAGATGCTTTGCTTTGGCAGGTCCTGGAAAAGGTGGGGCAAGCTCCATATTACAAGGCCTTTAAATTTGATGTTAGTCCTTTGAATTAGCCATCCAAATGGTTATAATAATCTACTGTGCAGTTAACAGAACAACAAGTGGCCAGCAGGTTCTGAAATAGATATGGAGGGACTATGAAACTAATACCAGCCCATTGGATCAGGCAGCCAAATAGCCTTAATTCCCACTGAGCAGAGGGTGATACAGGGAGCTGTCACTTGGCACTGATGAGTCCTAGAAGGGGCCTAGAGAGCTCTAAGTTTGGGAGAAGCTGGTACCATGATCAGCACACATGAATGGGCATCCAAAAGGCCCCAAAGTCTGTTAAACATCACTACCACTGGCAAACAGGTATGCTACTTGGTCTGTACAGGCTCAGCCTTCCAGGCCCCAACTGCTTTCTATAAGCCACCTAAGCTCAACCAGAACATCTCTCACCAATGATATAGGGACACCCTAACCTTTTAGCTTATATTTTTTAAAATAAAGAAATTGAAAAACATATCTGGGGGAGGAATCAGCAGAAGAAACCTGACAACATGAAAATTTGAAGCAGATGAACTTTCCCAAAACACAGCTAAAAATTCCATCCATAAAGAAATTATTGGCTCGGCGCCTATAGCTCAACTGGCTAAGGCACCAGCCACGTATACCTAAGGTGGCGGGTTCGAATCCCCAGCC
>NW_003852401.1:37483992-37534172 GCF_000181295.1 Otolemur garnettii
CCAGGAGTTGGAGGTTGCTGTGAGCTGTAACACCACGGCACTCTACCCAGGGGGACAGCTTGAGGCTCTGTCTCAAAAAAAAAAAAAAAAAGAAAAAAAGAAATTATCAAAATGATAGAAATAGAGTTCAGAATATGAATGGCAAATAAGCTGAATGGAATTGAAGAATGATGGAAAAGAAAATCCAAAAACTTTCTCAAGAAATCCATAAAATTAAAGACAACTAAGTCAATAAAATTAAAGACAAATTCACCAAGGATTGAGGGATAATTTGGAAGAATATAAGGGAGCTTAAGGAATTGAAAGAGGCTATCAAGGAATTTCAAAACATAGTAAAGTGTCTGTGCAATAGAGTAGCACATGGAGAAGAAAGACTCACAGAACTCAAAGACAAGACTTTCAAGCTAACATAATCATATAAAGGTGCAGAATAGAAGAGAGCCAAAGCAGAGTAATCTCTTAGAGAGATATGAGAACACACAAAGCATACGAATGTGCAAACCATAGGTATCCCTGAAGAAGAGAGTCCTAAAAGCATAGAAGCTTTATTTCAAGATATTATTGTGAAGAATTTTCCAAGCATTGCAAGAGAACTAGAAATACAAACACTAGATAGTTACAGAATTCCAGGATGACTCAATTCAAACAAAGCATGTCCTAGACATCTTGTAATTAACTTAGTGAAAGTCAAAACAAAAAGGAAAATTCTTCAAGCAACCAGGAGTAACCATATTCTTACCTACAAGGGCAAAAGCATTAGGGTCCCATGGATTTTTTCAGCAGAAATTTTACAAGCCAGAAGACAATGGTCACCTATCTTGAATTTTTTAAACAAAGCAACTTTCAATCCAGAATTCTGTATACTGCTAAGCTAAGTTTCATAGTCACTGGCAAAATCAAATCTTTTATTGACAAGGAAACACTGAGGAAATTACAAGACCAGCTCTGTAGGAAGTACTCAGACCCATACTACACATAGACTATCACAATGGACCACAAGCAAAGTAAAGATACCCAGAAACTAAAGAACATAGTCTAGCTTCCACAAAGGCCCAAGTGATAAAACTAGGTGACAGATGTCCACAAAAAAAGATGAACAGAATTCTACCACACTTATCAATCCTCTCAATAAATGTGAATGGCTTGAATTCCTGGCTGAAGAGGCACAGACTGGATGAGAGGGTAAAAAGGCACAAACGAGTATGTATTGTGTTTAGGAAACACATCTAACCTCCAAGGACAAAACAACACTCAGGGTGAAGGGTTGGAAGACAATATTTCAGGCAAATGTAATTTAAGAAAAAAAAGAAAGACTTGAAATCCTACTTGCAAATATATTGGGCTTTAAAGCAATAAAAGTAAAGAAAGACAAAGATAGACACTATATACTGGTCAAGGAAATAACACAACAAGGAAATAATGCAACAAGAAGACTTTTCAAACCTCCATATCAATGGACCAAACTTAATGCTCCCAGGTATATAAAACAAACCCTATCTGGTCTGAACAATATGATATGCTGCATAGAAGCATGGAGAATCCTCAAAGAGTTAAAAGTAGTCCTCCCCCTCCCATTTGATCCCATAATCCCATTAGTAGATATCTACTAAGAAGAAAAACAATCATTTTGCCATAAGGACATCTGCATTGGATGTTTATAGCCACTCAATTCACAACTGCAAAGATGTGGAAACAACCCAACTGCCCATCCACTTATTTGGGGGTTAATAAACTGTGGTATACGTATGCCATGAAATACTGTTCAGCTGTACAAAGATGAAGACTTTACATCTTTTGTGTTTACATGGATGGAGTTGAAGAACATTCTTCTTAGTTTACATGGATGGAGTTGAAGAACATCTCAAGAATGGAAAAACAAGCATCTCATGTACTCAATACTAATTTGAAACTAGTAGATGAACAACTGCAGTCCCACAGAAGAGGAAAAACACAATTAAATTCAAGAAGAGGGGAAGAGGAAAGAATGGGGAAGTGGCTCAGTAAGTTCCCACCTAATGAGTAGCTCTCACATAATGGGTAGAGGTATGTGGCACAACACCTGGGAGAGAGACTCATATACAACTTAGGCTTTTCCTAGCAAACCCAAATAATGTAAACTAATTGTATGTACCCTTACATTAATCCAAAATTTAAAAAAAAAATAAGTAAATAAAAATACTACCTAGAGGGAAAAAATGACATAAGGCATTTGTCACTTATTAAAGGCAATGGTTTTCTCTGAAATTTCCACAATAGTGATTTGAATTTTTATTTATTTAAACACATATTTATTTTTAAAAAGGAAAAGAATTTGTGTATGGAAAAAGTATCTGCACTCCCACATTTATGGCAGCACTATTTACAGTAGCCAAGATTTGGAATCAGCCTAGAAATGATGGTATGTGTGTGGGTCGTTATAAAAGTTATGAGATATACAAAAGTTAAAAAACATAAAACCGGGTGCTGCCTGTGGCTCAAAGGAGTAGGGTGCCAGCCCCGTACACCCAAGGGGGTGGGTTCAAAACCCAGCATTGGCCAAAAAAAAAAAAAAAAAAAAATAGAAAGGTAAAATCCACACAGGCAGAAACAAACAAAGCCCTCTTAGCAACACCAATAAGCCTAACAAATTGTAACTTGCATGGATGAATCAGAAAGGACACTGTCAACTATGTTTCCTTGAGGTAAAATATGAACCATAACCCAATCTGTCTCCCAACTTTGTAGTGACCCAAGTATACACGATGTAATACTACACAGCCACAGAGATGAATGAAATCCTGCTATTCTCAATGATATCTATAGACCTGGAGAACATTTTGTTCAGTGAAATAAGCCAAGCGCAGAAAGACAAAAGTCATATGTGATCATCATATATGGAAGGTAATTACTAAAAACAACTGATCTCACGGAAACAAC
This sequence comes from Otolemur garnettii, assembly GCF_000181295.1. NCBI lineage: Eukaryota > Metazoa > Chordata > Mammalia > Primates > Galagidae > Otolemur > Otolemur garnettii. The sequence goes on from NW_003852401.1 coordinate 37,486,909, forward strand.
AAGCAGAAAGATGGTTACTAGAGGCTGGGAATGGTGGCAGGGGAGGGAATAAAGTGTCGAGATGGGTAATGGGCACAAAAATAAATCAGTTAAGAATGAACAATATTTGATAAGATAACAAAATGACAATAATCAACAATAAGTAGGGTATACTTTAAAATAACTGTAAGAGTGACATTACAATAGTCCTAACACAAAGAAATGATGAATTCCTGAAGTGATGGATATCCCAATTATGCTAATTTGATTAATTCACATTGTAAGCCTAGATCAGTCCCACAGAAGAGGAAAAACACAATTAAATTCAAGAAGAGAGGAAGAGGAAAGAATGGGGAAGTGACTGTAAGATTATTCAACTATTATGTACCCATAATAATTTTTTAAAAGTTAAAAAATATATAAATAAAGCAAGGATTCAAAAAACTAATGGGACAAGAAATTGTGTGGTAGAAAATAGTTGCAAAGCATATATCCAAACCAGAAGTAGTATCCAGAATATATGAGGAACTCTAAAAACTTACCTTTAAAAATCAAACAGATTAAAAATGATTCAAAGTCACAAAGAAGTAGATGTACTGATGACAAATAAGCACATGAAAAGATATTCAGCATCAGTAGTTGTTAGGAAATGCTATTTAAAACCACAACGAGGTGTCAGTCCATACCTATCACAATGGTTAATACACACAAAATAGTCATTTCACCAAATGTTGGCAATGATGTAGAGAAACTGGATCATTCATACACTGCTAGTAGAAATATAAAATGGTACAGCTACTCCTTTTTTTTTTTTTTGAGCAAAAATCTTTATGCCATTGAACAAAAGGGAAATCGACTTCCTCTTTAGAGTAGTTCTACAAACTCATTTTTGCTGTAAAATAAACCACTACCAGTCAAGACCCAAGAAAAAGGAGTGCAGAGGTTGAGGAATACTGTACTTGCTTCTCTTCACCTTTAGTAGCAGAAGCAAGACTGTTCTCACAATAGTCCTGACAATTATGTTGCCTTCCAGTGGTTCTCAACTTTCCTAATGCCCTGACCCTTTAATACAGTTCCTCATGTTGTGGTGACTGCCAACCATAAAGTTATTTTCGTTGCTACTTCATAACTGTAATTTTGCAACTGTTATGAATTGTAATGTAAATATCTGATATGCAGGATGTATTAGGCAACCCCTGTGAAAGGGTCGTTTGACCCCCAAAGGGGTCTCAATGCACAGGTTGAGAACCACTGCAAAGCAAAGGATGCTTGGCAGTGTAGGAAACTGATGCACTGGACTTCAAATTCTCCTCAGGCTGTTTCATCTTCTCAGCTGGAAGAGTAGCAATTGATACTAACCATGGATGAGGGAAAATGTTTGCTGTTTCAAACTACTCAGTGACTGGGGGAGGCTGGGTGAGAAGACGGGGGTCTGGCAACATTGCTTCTCATGATAGATGCTTTGAAGCTGGGACCTGAGAACAGTGCTGTACCCCAGCGGAGGCTGACTTGGGCAGTGACTTAGTCAGATGTTGGCTTACTTTCTCAAGGTCCTTCTGGGGAGCTCCTGAAAGAGATCCCCAGAAATAGCTACATGGTATAATTACTCTTGAATTGAGTACACCATTCTCATAAAACTAAATATGCAATTTCCATATGACCCAGAAATTCCACTCTTGGACAAATAGTCCAGAGAAATTAAAACTCATGCTTATGGCTCGGTGCCTGTGGCTCAAGTGGCTAAGGCACCAGCCACATACGCCTGAGCTGGTGGGTTTGAATCCAGCCCAGGCCTGCCAAACAACAATGACGGCTACAACCAAAAAATAGCCAGGCATTGTGGCCAGCGCCTGTAGTCCCAGCTACTTGGCGGCGGAGGCAGGAGAATCACTTGAGCCCAGGAGTTGGAGGTTGCTGTGAGCTGTGATGCCACAGTACTCTACCCAGGGTGACAGCTTGAGGCTCTGTCTCAAAAAAAAAAACAAAGAAAAGAAAACTCATGCTTATACAAAAACCTATCCATCAATGTACATGAAATCTTTATATGTAATAGCCAAAAACTAGATAGAACCTACATGTCTATCAGTGGGTGAGCAGTTAAGCAAACCGATATATATTCATACTGTGGAATACTAACTAGCAATTCAAAGAAACATTATACATATATATACATATATATAATTATATAATAACTTAAATCCAAAAAGTCAATCCTGAAAGATTACACACTGTATGATTGCATCTGGTAACATTCTCAGAACGACAAACTCTGTAGATGGAGAACATATTGCTAGGTTTCTAGACTGTAGGAGAAGAGAAGTTAAGGTACATGATGTTACAAACCTGAAGGATTTTTTTCTGTGATCATGGAGCTGTTTCAGTATCTTGACTATGGTAGAGAATACACAGACCTATAAACATGACAAAATTGCACAGAACTATGCAGTTGCACACCCATTTACAAATCAATACAAGTAAAACTCAGGAAATCCTAGTAAGATAGGAAGGTTATACCAGTGTTAACATCCTCGCTGTGATTTGGCCCCTGGTTTTACACAATATTACCATTTGGGGAAAACTGAGTAAAACAAAAAGTTTAATTAATAGAAATAGATAGTACAGAGTTAAAGCCGTTAGTGCCTCTAGAAAGATTCTGCTTCTCTCCTGCAGAAGCAGGAGAGACTTGTGGAGAATTTTCTCACAACATTTCCAGGGTGGGAAAGGGAATAATTTTTCTGCACAAAATTTTTAAGGGATTCAGGTTGATGGTGCCTCTATTTTGCTGGGCACATTATTTCTGAAGTCACTCTGAGGGTGGGGGAATGGAGTAACCATCCCGGATAGCTGGAAGGGGTCAGAGGATGGAGGCACATACAAGGGAGATTTTCTACACCAAGCTTGGAAGTGGTGCACTCTGCTTGCAAACTTGCCAGAGGAACAAAACAAACACAAAAGAGGGTCATCAGAGCCTTTAAGGAGACTCTAGCATCAAGTCAAATCTTCTTTCCCTCAGTGCTTCTGGAAAAAATCAAAATAGCCTCTTATGAAAATAATCAAAAATTATATTTCTAGAAACTTTGGGATGTGAAAGGAAATATGACAGTTCTAACAAAAGCAGTGCACTTTTTAAAATTTTTGTTCCGATCATTTATTCCACTATAAAGACAAGGGTACATGTGAAATTTACTAGGTGTAGAATATAAATGTCTTAACATAATAATTAAGAAAATGCCGTGAAGGCTATGTTGACCAGTTTGATGAAAGCATTTCAAATTGTATGTCAAGCCAGCACATTGTACCCCATGATTGCATTAATGTACACAGTTATGATTTAATAAAAAAAAGAAAAAGAAAAAGAATTTAAATTGACAATGAAAAATAAGTGTAGCAATATGTGTTAATAACCTTGATTCACTCATTCCACAATGCATACATATTTCAAAATACCATGTTGTGCATGATAAATATAAACAATTTTTATTTGTCAATTTTTTAAAGCTTAAAAATTGAAAAAACAATCTAATGATTGCTATATAAGCCTAATACTATCTACATTGCCTCTAACTATTATGATAGCTACATAAATTAAGCATCTGAGGGAATAGGACATGAGGTAAATTATGTTCTTTATAGGAAGGCAAGAGGGAAAATACTCAAAATCTGTTTCCAATAGACCACTCCTGGGTAGGGTATAATAAGAAAGTACTTTAGGCAGCTAAGATATTTCATAACAGCATTGGATTCCGGGAAGAATCTACAAAGAAATTATACTTTTCCTGCTCTACAGACACTTATCTGATTTATCCAATCACTTTTTCTACCAGTGTGTACAAATATGCACATACTGCAGTAGGTGCTATGAATTCAATAGTGAGTGACACAGACCCAGCCCATGCTCCATGAAGTGTGCAGCCCCTTTAGAGAATACACACTTATGAAACAAACCATTTCAAATAGAATGTGACTCATGCCTTGAAAGGGGAAATAGAGTTTATCACGAGTGAACTCCCATGTAGTGGGAGTCTAACCTTAAACAGTGAAGCTTTTCTTATGGAAGATTAAGCTAACTCATGATATGTAATTAGGAGTTAACAATTCCTAATTCCCTCTTCTGGAGGGGGGAAAAGAAGCAACAGTGTATGCCTTGGACCAATACTTTTTCATATAAGGATGGGGGGGGCGATTGTAACAAAGAAGTGGATAAGTTTGGATGAACATCTCAGACTCCAACTAATGTAGAGAAATGTGCTGGTCAAGTGACTGAGACTCACTGTAAGTACAGATACTAGCTCTTTAAAGATGCTCAGGAATGGAGTCTGATCAGGTAAGAAAGGAAGTCAATGAAAAATAAAATGCCTTCTCTGCCCTTGAACCTCCTACCAGCTGTTCACTCTTCTGTAATACCGAGTATTAAATTCCCAGTCGTGTTTCTTCTTCTCTTAGTATACAACTTTTCCAACATCGGTTTTGACTTTTTATTTAATTCATTCAGCATCATGCTTCAACCTTCTCCTGGAGAGTCTCTAAAGGGCTGATTTACTATTTGTATCAACTAGACTATGGCTATTCAATTGTGTTTCTTCACCATTCCAAGAGTGCTGTCCTCAACTTCACGATCCAACATAACTCATCATCTTGTTCACAGTCCTGCCACGAAAAAAAAGTGGACAGAGAAAAGAACAAATGTCCCTGCCTTTGTTTGAACTTATGTACTTCCCATCCACATGCCTTCCATTGGCCAAACTTTAGCCATTTGCCCTCATTAAGCCCTAAGAATGTCTTGGAGGTATATCTTTTTTATTAAGTGGCCAAATGCCTAGCTAGAAATTTGGAATTTGGTTACAATAAGAAGGGGAGACTGGCTATTGGGATAAACAGCAATCTCTGCCACACCATTATCTTTGAACATGCTTGATCCCTTGCATAAGGAGTTAAAGCTCCTTCAACACAGATTAGTGAAGTAGTTAAATACAAAGAAAGAACAATCAGACGTTACAAAAAAAGCTCTAATCGTTCATTTGATGGGGGCACATCAGGCCACATTATTTAGCTCTAGAAATCTGTAGACTGAAGAAAACACAATTGTTTCCACCAGCTATCTTGTACTATGCAATGAGAATTTCCATAGCTTTGGGTAATTTATTTGAACTTAGAGGAAGAAAGAAAGCCGAATCTGATTCATTACATCTGTTAAAAGTTACAAACCTTGATTGGCCTGTTCCTTTACCCCATCACATAACACCAGAACATGGTGATTTCCTCCTATAACCTATAACACAAATAGAACCAGTTAAACTCTCTCTGCAGCTTCTGACCCACACCAGCCTCCAACCTGTATCCTGGAGGAAAACATGAAGTTGGTAGCTCCCTGCTTTAGTATTGGTCCAGTTTGCTTCTAGTTTTACTCCAACCTCAACATCCCAGCTTCTCAGAGATTGGGAATCTGTCTGATGCTTGTTTCTCATGGGCTAGACCCTTGCTGGACCCTCAGTTTCCCTGTGGGTCAGGTCTCTTCTCACATTTCCTATGATAAGGCAGAGGCATTTCTTCCTTGGCCCTCTTCCCATTTATAGTCTTCTAATAACTGACTCTTTCCTTCTTCAGGTGGAAGTACTACCCTATTCATCATCCAATTTGAGGACTGATTCTTGATCTCTAGTTTCTGAGAGAAAGGCTTTTGCTAGGCCAACCAATCTTAAATGTAAATTCTCCTGTGATTCACTAACACAAACTTGTTCTTTCTCTCTCTCTCTCTTTCTTTCTCTCTCTCTCCTTTCTCTCTCCCTTTCTGTCTTTCACACATACAAACAAACACACACACCCCACCCCACCCCACATATTGGTCCAGTGTCAACCTTCTATTAATAGTATTAACAATTATGTCCTACTTCTCCTTGTCCCTCATGGCTTCTTTTCTAGTTTGAGATCTGCCATCAGATTGCTGTTCCAGTATGTTCATCTTTGGAATCTCCAATTTGGGACCTAATTTACATTTTTAGATTTTAGCCCTTTGGTCCTACCTAAGATGCCTGATGTTGCCTTCTACTAATGGGGGAGTCCATGACTACCTTAGTTGGCGTGGGGCTTCTTGAGGATATTATAGTCAGTTTCCTCTAAGTCATGTAAACACATCCAACAATTCAACAGCTTACTACAACAAACTTTAATTTCTCACATCCCATGTTGACTGCAGCTCTACTCCATGCCCTTTTTATTTGGAAACAAAGTGAGAAAGAGGCTATCCTCTGGGAGATGTTGGCATCAAAGCAGAGGGAAAAGACAAGTGGCAGAAGAAATGGTGGCTCTTAGAGCCCCCACTAAGAAACATCACATGTCACTTCTAGTCATGTACCATTGGCCAAAATAAAGTCACAATGCAAAATCACACACCAATGGAGAAATTATAATTTTCCCATAGAAACAAAGAAAAGGCTGTATCTTTTAACAGAAATACAATCTACTAAAAAATTGCCAAAAACATCCCCAAGAGCTTTCTGGGTTGCCTACTAATGACCAATTAGAACAAGGGATGCCCTTCCGGAAGTAGGAGGAATTGAAATTCCACACATCTCTCAGGGTCTCCATGGATTGGGCAACTAACTGGCTTTTTCCATCCATACATAAATAACTGACACTTAAGCTAAGCCAGTTTGGCATTCAGTCTTTTTGAGTCTCCTGAGAAAAGCTGCTCCCAAGCTTGACCCATAAAAAAGAGAATAATGGAGTGGAGGGGAGTTGGGAAGGGTTCAATCTGTTGAGCACCACAGAATTTCCACCAGGTGCCAATGCAAGCATTCAGGACCGAAGAAAGGGACCTCCATGCTAACCTATGATCTGTAAGCCTCTACTTTAACCTCCGCTGAGATTGCATTTTGGAGTTCATTCTCATTACATGGCCATCCCCAAGTTAAAATGTGATAGATTCTGTAGGTTTGTCTGATTTTTATGTAAGTTGGAGTAGGTACATTTACCTATTACCTATAATAGCCTTCATTCGTGACTGTGAGTCATACATCAGTCAGATGTTTGTAACTCAGGGAACTTACTGTAATATCCTCCATTCATAAGTTCCAGTTGTATGTAAGTCAGATATTTGTAACTCAGGAACTGTCTGTACAGCCTTCCATGTTTGGGCTTAGATTTACAAGTTCCCAATCAAGAGACTATTTTATTTCCTCTTCCTCAGTGTCATAATCAGAATGTGGACACACTGCCATCATGTTTATGATAGTGAGGAAGCCACAGATGTGTACTTCAAACAGTTCATGGTCATGGTTACCTAAATCAAAAATGATATGGCAAGCTTTTTCATTCTATGTGATTATTCCTGATAAAGAAAAAAACAGTAAGTGAAACAGTAAATGTCAACAATTATTAATATTATTCTATTTCCCTTCATGAAAAAAAAAAAAAGAAAAACAAGCAGATGGCTTAAAACAACAGAAATGTATTGTCTCACAGTTCTGGAGGATAGAAGTCCAAAGTTGTGGTGTTGGCAGAATTATCTTCTCTCTAAATCTGTAGGAGAGATCTGGCCTCTTCCTAGCATATGGTAGTTGGCCAGTAGTTCTTGACATTCTTAGGCTTGCAGCTGCAGTGACTGTCTCCTTCACACGTGGCCTTCTCCCCTCATGGGTCTATGTCTCTGTGCTTCTCCTTCTCTGCTAAAAAGAATACCAGTCATATTGGATTAGGAATTTCTAGCATCTCCCCCTCTTCTGGGCACCAGTACTATCAGATTTAGGGCCCTACTCATGTGGACTTAGTTGAGCTTAATTACTCCTTGTAAGCCTTATCTCCAAATACCCATTGACAGAGTTTCAACATTCAAATTTGCAAGGGATACAATTCACTCTATAACATCTTGTTTCTGTACAAATTCTCAGTCTTTAGTCTCATACCAGCTAATTTCTCTACTCTTATGACTGACTAGAAACTGTGCTCTCTAACTTCAACCAAGCTTTAACCATTTCATGTCTCACTTTAGTGCATTACAAACCCATAACAGATTTTCTAACTTTTTTTTAACATTCTTTAAACCCTCTGTTTCTCACCAAGATTCAGTCATCATACCCAGAAAATGGCCTCACTTACAACTATAAAAGAAGTTCAAAGCCTTTGTTGTCAGGCAGATCTGGGGCTGCCAAATACAGTGTCTGTATAACCTTAGGAAAGTCACTTCACTTCCTGCCAGTCTCAGGCAGAATGAAACAGGATGAGATTTGTGAAAGTACATGACCTAGTGCTTAGAATGTGGTCAAAGCAGAACATGGACATTGAATACTAGACAACTGCCAACACTACCTTTGCTTAACTCTAGCCCATGTAAAGTTTCTGTCACTTAGAAGCTTGGCATCTATCCTCACAAAGATGGAAGGGACAGAAGGAACAACAATTTACACCTACTCAAGTAGACTCGTTTTCTTTTTATCTTTTCTTTTCTTTCTTTTGCTATTTTTTTTCTTTTCCTGTTGTCCTGGTCTCTTTCCAAGGTAACTAGCCCCAGCATTTGTAAAACCTATAGAGAAGTCCACAGAGAAGCACACGGGGTGAAACCAGGAGGAGAGAGGATCTGGAGACTGGATGCACAATTAATGTCAGCCAGACCCAACGGAATAGAGACTATCTGTGGTCTACATGGTTAGTGGGCTCACAATGAGGCTTCAAAAGTTGGCTTTGTGTTAGCTTTGTGAGTTTCTTTGGTGTTCTCCATTGTCATTTGTCCCTTCCTGTCCTTTCTCTAGTGATCTGGTATTCCACTTCAGTATGCCCTTCCTGATCAATACATGGGTCTCTCCTTCCTATTAAAATTTAGCTGTTGTGTGTTCCACTTCTTATGAGCCAAAAGGCAGCCACTCTCTCTAAGAAAGGAGCTTTGTTATGAGTATTATGGCCATTCTGACAGAGCTTAAGGAGACATTTTTAGACATTCAGTACCCCTGCAGTCCCCCTGGGTGACCATCTTTATAGTTTATGTGAAAGTTCAATCTGCTGTCAACAGCCTATAAATAGGAAAAATCACAGCTACTGATTCAAAGCAAAATAAGATGGTTGAATACTTTGAGGGTTAATGAATGTTCTGACTCAGATAGGCTTGGTCCAAAGAAGCGCAGTTTCCATGAACCAATTTGGAATTCACTTATCTCTCTAAATTAGTCAGGTTACTCTGTGAAGATACACCAAAAGTTCTGCAATGTGCTGGGCAGTATGTAATTTTAAAAGCAAGAAACTCTACCTAAAATAAAAGTCTTGACCCCAAATAGAGAAGGCGTAGGATGATACTAATATATGCTGACACCCATACCTGGTTGACCCTGGGTTAGAAACTCTCCAGATACTGCTACCACTCACAGTAAAAATAATATCTGTGAGGCTCTGTTATGTGCCAGGGACTATTCTAAGCACTTAACACACAATAACTCCTTTAACACTCACAATGACTCTGTGAAGTGCATATAATTATTAGTTTCATTCTAGAGAAACCAGTGCAAAGGTGCACAGCTGGCAAGATTCCAGCAAAGAGCGTGTGCTGCCTCACTGAGTCCCCACAGTTATCTATGAAACGCATGTTATTGATATTATCTCCCTATCGTGCCTAAGAGGAAACCGGGTCTCGTAAAAATGTGTCATGAGTGGTAGGTAAAGGTCACATTGCTTTGATCCCAGGTCTTTCTGGCTCTGAAGTCAGCTCTCTTCCCCTGGTGCTATCTGATATTATGAAGTCACCAGCTCCTCCTCCATGCAGGAGAAGTGGCAGCTGACAACTGAATGGATTCCTGTCAGCAGGCACAAATGGAATAGACGAGTTCAGGTGTCTTGGCTGATCTCCCCTGTGCATTACAGTCTCAGCGAGGAGGGCTATAAAACAGGAATAAAATGAAAGGGCTTATGAGTACTAAAAGGCTATAAAATCTCCTTGGATTTGGTTTCCAACAAATCAAATGTGAAAGAAAAGCCATCCTGCCTCTCTCTGAGCTCTGCGGAGGTGGTCTGAGTTCTTTCTAAATGCTTCAGCACTTTAAAACACAAAACTCAACTCCTCTTTTCAGAAGGCTACTATTTTGCATAAGGGGATTTTGAAGTTGGTTCTTGCTTCTGTTACAAGCTCTTGATTATTACCTGCTTCTGGATTGTCTAAGAGGGCTCCTCCCTCCCACGTGTCGGAAGAATACTTGCATCCCCACTCCATCTCACCTGGTGGAAGAATGATTTCTGACATCAAAAGAAATTCTCAGATAGGTGTGTTAGGGCCCCATAGTGATAAGCAATGAAAGAGGAAGAAGAGAATGTTTTGGATGATTGTGAAAAATGTGACCATTTGGGCAACAGAGAATATTTAGATGAGTTAGATAGAAATATAAATGTTTGGGTTCACTTACTTTTTTAAAGGTTTGATATTTATATGGTATTAAAGATATTCCAACTGCATAGTGGGGCTCCATATATAATTGTTGAAAGGCTAGATTAATGCAGTTATTAAAAGGAGATAATGCCATCTTTAAAATTTTTTTAAAGGACAATAAAATGTTTTAACATTCATGATTTCACTTTATATGTTGGGGAAAGCTTCTTCTAAAATATTCATTCCCTTTCACCACTGCTTTTGTAGCCTTTCTCCCCTTATGAATAATGCTAATACATTATGTAAAAACTACATGTTGTTAAATATACTTTATTAAGACTGTGACTGCTGAGTTCGTTGGGATTTTCTTTTCCCCCAAATGAAAATGTTAGTTTGCTTTGGCTGTTCTGATTACTAGGAAATGACAATCAAAGCAGACAAGAAAGGGGGCCATGATCCACTGTTTTCTTCACTCTGGACATACATATAGATATGGATATACACATACACTCAATATATACTGATAATGTTTGTTATTTTGTATATTGTATCTGTATCTCTTATAATTGCAGATGTCAAATGTGACTTGAGTATTGCAATTTTTTTTGAGAGAGAGGGTCTCAAGCTGTCGCCCTGGGTAGAGTGCTATGGCAGCATAGCTCACAGCAACCTCTAATTCAGGCTCAAACAATCCTCTTGCCTCAGTTTTTCTATTTTTTAGTATAGATGGGGTCTCCCTTTTGCTCAGGCTTGTCTTGAAATCATGAGTTCAAGCAATCCACCCGCTTGGCCTCCCAGAGTGCTAGGATTACATGTGTGAACCACCGTGCCCAGCCAAGTGCTGCAATTTTTATACAATTTTTTCCTTTCTTAAAATGTGTACATGTATACACTTTTTTGGCACTCTCTATAAACACACACACACACACAAACACACATTCTCTCCATCTTTCCCTCTCTAAATTTTTCCATCTCTCTCTCCTTCCCTCTAATACAAATAAACACACACACACACACAAAAAAAAAAAAAAAAAAAAAAAACACCTGTGATCATATTGTTTGCTGCACATGCTGTTCCGGCTGCTTATCCAAAGGAAGCTATTGGCCTTGACTCCCAAACTGAGGTTGGATTAACCTCTGTCTGATAGATGTTAAGAACACAGCAGAAACTGCTGAAGTGGTAAGAATTCAGGAGGGAGGAGGTGTGGCTGGTAGTAGCTGGGGTCTTTAGTAAGAGGGATAGTTCACAGAAAGAGTCTTTAGTAGGAAGTCAGCTAAAAAAAAAAAAAATTACAGTCTGGGAATGGGATGAGGAAGGATTGAGAGGGAAAATGGGAGATAAATTCTACCATTCCTGGTAACATGGAGGTCTTCAGTCGATCTGATGGGGTGGGTGCCATGAATGGCACAGTAGAGGGTAAGATTCCAATTCCCATTAAGTCATAGAAGGGGATGTCTGAAAACAAATCAAGAAGAATGCAAATTATACTGATTTGGAGCCATTCAGGCAAACCAAGAGGTAGTACTGGGTAGACTCATTTAGTATCCAGAGTTGGGGTGACCAAGGGTAAGGGGCACCAGAAGTCTAATGGGGCATCAAAAAAAATCCAGACACAGGGACCCTGAAGATAGCCTAGCCTGCCTATGAATGCTTGTGCCTCTGCAGGAGAACCTGGTATCTCTAGCTTTTAGCATGGAGAAGACTGTCTCTCAGGCTCACAGAGAGGTGATTGAGACCAATTGGCTCCAGGAAAGGAGGTGAGAATCTGGAGCAGGTTGAAGGAGAGGAGTGAATAAGGCAAATAACTGAAGACTCAGGATTCATTCATGTAATAAAAATGTATTGAACACCTACTACAGACAAGCATCAGATCACATGCTGAGGTGTTAGTTGTGGACAAAACTGAAATGATCATTCTCATGTAGAGCTTACAAGTAAAAAGCAATTTTGAATGCAAGGTGAAAAGTGCTACAGTGGTAAGGTCCAGGGCTTGATGGAAACATAGGAAGACTCTCTAGCCTCAGGTGGGGGAATTGAATATTTCCAACAAGTGACTCCTAAACCAAGATCTGGGGATAATAAGGAGTTCCACAGGTAAAAGGGTCAGAGTAGTGTTAGAGAAGAAAACGTTTCCAAGCAAGGAGGCCAGACTGTGCAGTGCAAGGGAAAGCCGGAAATCATCCTAGGATAGAGGCAGAGAGTGTTCAGAAATGTGGGCAGAGGGACATCCAAGGGCCACATCATGAAGCCCTTTCCAAAGATGATGTTTAACCTATGCATTTTAGCCCACTCCAGTACTTTCCAACTTAGGGTACAGAGGATAGAAATCCCATCCCATATTGTATTAAGACAACGTGAGTCTTAGAGCAGAGAAGAGCTGACCTATATCTTGGCTCTGCCACTTACTGAGTGAAAGTGGATGATTCCTCCAAAGTCTCTGAGCCTCAATTTTACTTCCGTGAAATGGAAATCCCTTTCTTACATTTCATGGTTATTTTTTGATTGGGATGTTTTCTATATAGAAAGGAAGCCATGCACTTGGGGAGGAACATTCAGTAAATGGAAATAATGTTTCATTCAATTTCTTACTACCTTACAACACCATTAGAATTCTTCTTGTGTTCAGTAAGAGAGGACAATGGATACTACACTGATACGGGAGAAGGATTTAAAGCCCCCTTTCTAATGTGCCACTAACAATGTAAGCCAAGTCCCAGAATAATGCAGTTTCCTATCTGTAAAATAGGAGCCATAACACTTGATTCTTCACTTCCAGGCATGTTGTAAAGTTTAATTAGATGTTATCCATAAAGTACTATGAACTTCTCAGAGGAAGACAGCATATAAATACAAGTTACAGAGCTCTTATTATTCATTTTCCTTCTCTGATTTAGCAACCAGGCAGTCCCCTGTAACTCAGAACCTTGGCATTTTCTCCCCATATATTTGGGATACTTCGTAACAGGAAGAGTCCACCTTTGGTTCATTGCCTCTATCTCATGATGCCTGATGCTCTGGATTTCACATGGCTACCCTCTGGTCACTTATTTATTAAATATTCTGATGATTTCTTTCACTCACTTTGTACAATTTGGTCAGAGGAAGTTTCAGATAGTGAAGAGAGCTTCATCTTTCTAATTACTCTCTTGAACTTTACATTTTAATGTGCACCAGTTAGATGCTAATCAAGGAAGGGCAGGTTGTTGATTATTTGGTCCTATCATGTTTATATAATTCTCTAAATCTTTTGGGCCATGTTGGTTTAAAAATAATTTGTAAGTCTTAGGATTGAAATGAATGTTCTTCTGACATGAAGATGAATTCCTAACTTTGGGGGGCTGTCTAGTGCTTAAATGTCCACAAAACTATCATTTCTGCCCAGGTTTATTTTTCATGTATCATTTGCTTTATTTCTATGAATAGGATTTCTTTATTCAAAACTAAAAGTGATGTATTTCTATAGGACAGTTAAAATCTGTGAGGAGGTTCTACCTCCCTTTCTTCCTCAAATGAAATTCATTGTTTTCACACTTACTGCAAAACAGAAATGAGTGTTATTAATACTTAATGGGGAATTTTGAATTTTAATGAAAACAGTGAAATTTTTCAGTGTTGGACTCATGTATTAATCTCTCTAGTATTTTCAGTGTTTACCACAGATCCTGCCATATGTCACAAACCACAGCCATATTGGATAAATGGACAAAACACTTTTTTACCAGAGGTGGGAAGCTATCAAACAATTTCAACATATCCTAGAAGGTTCAAAAAATCACTAAGACATGACATTATACAGGTGTGATTTCAATCAAAATTTAGTTAGGGCACAATGAATGGGATCTAATTTGGGGAAGCAGGAAAGGTGACTGGGTTCAGGGAGAGGCTTACAACGGTCTACAGTTGTATATATAACGTGCCATTTTTTTAAGAAAAGGTTCTAAGCAAGTAAGGCAAAATGCTAAGATTTTATAAGTGGCAAATACATGGCTATTTATTGTATTATTGTATTCTTTTCTATAAATTTGAAATAAAAAAAGTTTTTACAACGATAGTACTATCTATGGAACTTAATTGTGAAAAAGAATAGAATCATTCTCATAGGTTTCTGCCTTAAGGAAGACTCTAATCAAGGACCTTACAAAAACCTCTGCTCACAACATATTATGGATAAAAGCTGACACTGAACATGAAAATGGAAATCTCAACATAGTTTTGAGAGTGCCATGTATGAGCTAAATCTATATTCTTTACAAATGAAAGCAGAAGTTTACAGATATTCCTGAGACCCTTCCCTCTGTCAGTCCACAAATATAGCCTATTGAGGTATGATTGAAGTATTTATTGTTTTTAAAAGATTGTTACGCACATATTTTTTTCAAAAAAGCAATATCAAAAAAAAGCTAGAACTCACTGAAAATGTCACCCTCCAGAAATAGAGACATTAGTTACATATATTTTCATTCACAAATTTAAGTAAAAATGTGAAAGAAAAATTTCATGAAAAGTCAACTTAACAGGGGTTTGCTGGGTGTATTGGTGTGTGCCTTGAGGTGCCTACAAGACAGAATTGCTTAAGCCCAGGAGTTCAAGTCTAAGCCAGGGCAACATAGTGACTCCCTGTCTCCAAAAAAAAAAAAACAAGACAGACAGACAGACAGACAGAAAGGAAGGAAGGAAGAAAGAGAAAAATTACAACATAGTTTTATTTTTAAGGAATATATAATTTAATTTTAGTTAGAAAAAAAAGAAACTATAATACAACTGAAGAAATTGATGACATTCTGACAAGTGGGTCTTCTCCACAACAGATACTAATTCTATACTATTGTTCTAGCTTGAAAAACAAATTGTAAACCTCCAACTCCCAATCCTGCATATTAGGAGGTTAGAAGTTGCCACTTTAAAATCAAGTAAAAAGCTGAACTAAAAGATCAAGAACTCCTGAAAACTGTCAGAAAATAAACATTAAATTAAAAATGGGCAAAAGACTTCAACAGACACCTCTTACCAAAGAAGATGTACATTGGGTAAGTAAGCTTATAAAGGTATGCTCAATACCATGTGTCATTAGGGAATATAGAATAAACAATAGTGACATACCATTACACACTTATTAGAATGGCTAAAATCCAAACCACTGACACCAACTGCTGATAAAAATGCGGAATAACAGAAACTTCATCCATTGCTGATAGTAATGCAAAATGGTAAAGCCCCTTTGAAAGATAGTTTGATATTTTCTTACAAAGCTAAATATACTCTTACAATGTGATCTAGCAATTATACTCCTTGGTATCTACCCAAAAGAGTTGGGAAATTTATGTTCACACACAAACTTGCACATAGATGATTATAACTGTTTTACGACAATTGCCAAAATTTAGAATCAACCAAGACATCCTGCATAGGTCAAATAAACTGTGGAACATCCAGATGATGAACTATTATTCAGCACTAAAAAGACATGAGCTACCATGACACAAAAAGACATGGAGAATCTTAAATGCATGTTACCAAAGGAAACAAACCAATGTGTAAAGACTATATATTCAACATCCTGAAAAAAGCAAAAGCACAGAGAGAGTAAACAGATCTATATTTGCCACAGGTCAAAGGGGAAATAGGGTGAAATAAGCAGAACACACAGCACATTTAGGACAATGCAGTGATTCTGCGTAATACTACAGCAGTGGATACTTTATATATTTGTCTGACCCACAGAATATATACCACCAACAGAGAGCCCTAATGTAAACTATGGACTTCAGGGAATAATGATGTCACAATGTACTTTCATTGAATGTATCATTGAATGTGCAGGTTGTTGATAGGGAAATTGGTCCTGGGGGTGGAGGGGCATGAGATGTGTGAGAACTCTTTTTCTCTTTCTTTTTGGAGACAGGGTCTTACTTTGTTGCCCTTTCTTGCTAGACCTTTGGCTTAGTTGAGTGTAAGGTCCTCAAGTCACCCACAACTCCACTCAGAGACTCACAGCATTTTTGGTACTGAACATCACTGTGGAATTCAGTACTCCACAGTACACTGTTGAAGCCTGTCTGAATTACCCTTCATACCTGAATTTTTGTTATGCATGATTGATTTTTTTAATCTTCAATTTCAATAGCTTTCCCAGGATATTCTCCAACACTAATCCTTCTGTTAAGAATTTCATAATATGTGGGGAAGTCTTTCGATGTGCATATGGAGGAATTCCTTCTTTACTTTATCATTCTGAAAATTGTGAATGATGTTTATTGAATAATCTATGTCCTCCATGTGTATCATTGACTCCTAAGTAGCATTGTTGTAGCCTTTCTCCTTAGGATGCCCCCAAATTATCTCAAGTTCTCCTTCCTTGACAGTTTTTGTTTTATCCATGTTTGTTCAGTTTCCTGATGCTTACTTACAACTTATTTGTTTTTCATTTCTGTAAACAGCCAAATTGGCTTATCTCAATTTGATTTTCTCTTCTGTAAACTCCCTTTTCATACCATTAGGCTGTTTTTTTTGTTTGTTTTTTTTTTTTTTGGCTTTTGCTTTATTCAATTTATATTCTAACTAAATTCATCTACAGTAAAAATTATCTATGAGGAGCTATCTTTTTATTTTCTAGATTATATTTTTCCACTTTATGTTTTTAATTTGATTTTGTATGCTACATGCCTAACTTCCAACTTTTATAACTGTTCTATGCCACATATTTAATATTAGCAATTCTGTTGAGAGTTTTTGTCGACTCTATAGTAAAGGGTGAGGCATCCTTAACATCTCCCAACTCTGTCAGTCATCTGATGTCTCTTCTGAATTTGATGCTGCACTCCTTTTAATTTTCTTTATTCTGCACATGAAATGGGAAGGGGAAGAGCTGGCTTGAAATCCCATTAGAGTGCCCATATTAGAGCCCTCCCTCCCCATCCACAGGCATATTCTATCCCATAGTCTCCTTGCCCTAACTGATCACAGTTCTCTGAATTGTGTCATGCTTTAGCCCGCCTATTGCTCATGCCAAGACTAGGTGATTATACCTGGAGTATCTACTATAGGAAAATTTTTTCTTTACTCTAGTGTAATATTGTTTCTCAGCCTGCTTCTCTTCTTATTTGAGGTCTTTAGTAAAATTTCTTAGAATTTTACAAACTCCCTCTTTTTTCCTTCTCTTCTACCTCTAAAGGTAGAGCAAGGAGCCATCATGTGCTCCAGAAGAATGATTACTTTCTCTCCTTGGCCACTACTTTTAAGTTTTATAACATGAGTTTGTCCTCTTTCCTTGTTTGGTTGCTGCTTATGAATTTTTAACTGTTTTGCTGTTTAGATAGATTTTGTATGTTTGTTCCTTCTATTTTTTAATTTTTTCACTCAGTACTAGGAAAGAGTAATTTTGTACATTAGCTTTATCAACAATCTTTACTCAAACTTTCTTAAAATCACGTTAATGCAGCTTATTTCATCTAAATGTATATTGTTATTATTCCAATGATGTTTAATTTTATGTGTCAACCTGAATGGGCTATGAGGTGTCCAGATATTTAATGGAACAGTATTCTAGGGGTATCTGAGTATATTTCTGGATGAGATTAACATTTGAATTGGTAGACTAAGTAAAGCAGATAGCCCTCCCTAATGCGACTGAGCCTCATCCAATCAGTCAAAGGCCTGGTTAGTGCAAAAAGTCTGAGTAAGAAAGAATTCTATCTGCTTGGCTACCTTCAAGCTGATATATTAGTTTTTTCTGCATTTAGCCCCCAAATATCAGCTCTTCCTGGGTCTCAACTCTGCTGGCTTTCAAGCCATTGGCTCTCCTATGTCTTTAATGTACCTAATGCAGATTTTGAGACTTGTCCACCTCTATATTCACATGAGTCAATTCCTTGTAATTAATTTCTCTTTATAGGTAGATGGATATTCTATTGATTTCATTTCTCTGGAGAACGTTGACTAATACAATTTCTTATTTTATTAATTTTTAATTGACACATAATAATTATACACATTTATGGGATTTAGAGAGATAATTTGATGCAATTATACAGTGCGTAATGATTAAGTCAGGGTAATTAACATATTCATCATTTCAAATATAGGGTGTCCATAAAGTTTGCGATTGCACACAAACTTTATGGACACCCTGTATTTACCATTTCTTTGTGTTAGGAACATTCAAGATTCTCTCTTCTAGCTATTTGAAAATACACAATAAATTGTTGTTAAATGTAGTCAACCTGCAATGCCATAGAACACTAGAACTGATTCCTCCACCTAGCCATAATTTGTTATATGTTAACCCACATCTCTTTATCTTCCCCTCCCTTCTACTCTTCTGAACCTCTAGTAAGCAGTGTTCTATTCTCTACTTCTATGAGTTCAAACTTTTTAGCTACTACATTTTAGTAAGAATGTGTGGTATTTATCTATTTGTGCCTAGCTTATTGCACTCAACATAACATGCTCAAGACTCATTCATGTTTCCTGAAATGACACCATTTCACTCTTTTTATGACTGAATAATATTTTCCTGTGTATGTGTATACCATTTTCTTTATATGTTCATCTGTTGGTAGACTTTTAGGTTGCTTTCATATCTTATTTATTGTGACTAGTGCTGCAATTAACATGAACACATAGATATCTCTTCAACATATTGATTTCCTTTTCTTTGGATGGGTACTTAGTCATGAGATTGCTAGATCATATGATAGTTCTATTTTTAGTTTTTTGAAGAATCTCTGTACTTTTTCCATAATGGCTGTATTAATTTACATTTCCATCAGCACTGTATAATATTTCCCTTTTCTCCACAACTTCACCAATATGTTTTTGGTTTTTGATCACTGCCACCCTAACTGGGATGAGATGATCTTATGGTTTTCATTTGTATTTTTCTGATGATTAATGAATGTTGAGAATTTTTTCAGATAGCTGTTGTCCATTTGTATGTCTGTTTTGGATAAATGCTTATCCAGATCATTTTCCTATTTTTAAATCAAATTATTTATTTTCTGCTATTGAGTTGTTTGAATTCCTTGTATAATGGCAGTATTACTCACTTGTCAGATGAATAATTTGCAAATATTTTCTATCATTCTACAGGTTGTCTCTTAACTCTGTTGATTGTTTCCTTTGCTTATTAGAGGTTTTTAGTTGATATAATCCTATTCATATATTTGGTTTTGTTGCCTGTGGTGGTTTTGAGGTCTTATCATAAAATCTTTGTCTATACCAATGCTTTGAAGGGGTTTCCCTATGTTTTCTTTTAGTAGCTGTATAATTTTGAGTCTTACATTTTCAATAAATTTTTTTATTTAACTTTGTATATAGTAATAGAGGTCTATTTTCATTCTTATGCAAACATCCAGTTTTCCCAGCACTATTTCTGACATAGACTGTCCTTTACCCAGTGAATGCTTTTGGTTCCTTTGTTAAAAATCAATTGGCTGTAGAGAAGTGGATTTATTTCTGGGTTCTCCATTCTGTTCTATTGATCCATTTGTCTGCAATGCCATGGTGTGTTAGTAGCTGTATAATAAATTTTGAAGTCAGGTAGTGTGATCTCCTCAGATTAGTTCTTTTTGTGAGGATTGTTTTGACTACTTAGAATTTTTTGTGGTTCTATACAAAATTTAGGATATTTTCTCTACATCTATGATGAATGATCACTGGAATTTAGGTATGGATTTCATGAATCTGTAGATCATTTTGGCCAGTATGGTCATTTCAACAATATTAATTCTTTCAATCCATGAACATAGGATATCTTTCCTTTTTTGTGTATCCTCTTCAATACCTTTTCTTTCTTTCTTTTTTTATTTTTAGATGGAGTCTTCCTATGTTGCCCAGGCTAGTCTCAAATTCCTAGCCTCAAGTTATTCTCCCACCTCAGTCTCCCAAAATGCTGAGATAGTAGGCATGTGCCACCATACCCAGCCTTCTAATTTCTTTTATCAGTGTAATATAGGTTTTTTGGGGTGGAGGGAGAGCATAGAGATGATTTATCTTTTTTTAAATTTTTATTATTTTTTATTAAGTCATATATACATAGATCATGAATACATTTATGCCTTTGTGGGATTCAATGTATTGATTCATTGTACAAATTGGAGTACTTACATCCTATTAATTAACATAGCTTTCACCTCATTTATTTAATCACCATGCTAAGACATTTGTGTTCAATGCTTGATAGATTTGACTTGTACCCTTGCAAGGTTAATGGTGGGACCAAATCAATGGAGATTACTTATCTTGTTGGTTAAATTTATTCCTAAGTAAATTTTTTATAGTTATTGTAAATGGGATTACCTTGTGAATCACTATCATAATACAGTTTGACTCCTTTGTCTTTCTCATTTGTGTATCTATTGTATCAGTGAGTTTTATAATTTTGCATATTTTCATGTTAGCTATTTTAGTTCCACTTCTAGATGCAGCACTGCTTTAAGAATATCTTGTGAGCCTTATCTAGTCATGATAAATTCCCTCAGTTTTTGATTGTCTGGGAAAGACTTTTTTTAACCTTCATTTCTGAAAGATAACTTTGCTGGGTATAGTATTCTTGACTAATAGCTTTTTTCCTTTCAGTATTGTAAGAATATCTTTCCATTTTCTCCTCGTTCCAAAGGTTTCCACCGAGAAATTTGCTGTTAGTGTAATGAAGATTCTTTTATATTTGAATTAACACTTTTTTATTGCTATTTTATCTGGATGTTACTACCTCTCCCAAGACTATGGAAATTTTCAACTATTATTTCAGTAAGTATGTTTTTCTATGCCCTTTCCCAATTCTCTGCCTTCTGTAACTTTCATAATGCAAATATTTATGTACTTACTGGTGTCTCAAATATCCTGTGGGCTTTCTTCGCTCCTTTTTAATTTTCATTCTTTTTTTTTTTTCTGTCTGAATTGGTTATTTCAAAAGACTTGCCATCAAATTTAGAAACTCTTCCTTGTACTTTATTTATTCTGTTTTCAAAGCTCAATTTTTTAAAAATTTATTTAATTTTTCATCTAAAAGATTTCTGTGTGGTTCTTTTATATATCTCTTTGTTGAATTTCTTATTTAGATCATGAATTTTTTTTCTGATTTTGTAGAACTGTCTATTTGTATTCCCTTATCACACTCACTGTTTCTTTAAAATTATTATTTTAAATTTGCATTATGGCATTTCATAAATTTTCTTTTCTTTGGGGTATGCTATTGGAGAATTACTGTGGGCTTTTTTGTTTGTTTCATGTTTCCTTACTTTTTATGTTTCTTTGGATCCTATATTGATATCTATGCATTTAGTAGAATAGTTGCTACTAATTTTATGTAGTAGCTTTCATAGGAGAAGATTTATACCTGTAGATGAGTCCTAGGGTGTCAGCTGGGTGGAGTGTATCAATTTGAGTTCTTAATGGACAAAACAGTATAGTCTCTGTGCAATTTCTTCAGCTATAATCCACATTAATTATGTCTAAAAGTTGCCTAAGTGGCCTAGGCTGTGGGAATATTCAGCAGTGGCAAAGCAGCTTTTCTGGGGATGGGCTTGCTGAGCTGGTTCTCAGTGCATATAAGCAGTAAATCATTCAGCTTAGAAACTGGCTCACCTGCAGGCTGTTTTGTAGGTTAGGGGTGCGAGTGCAAGGTGAGTTGGTGGCTGGGGGATTGGCTTACCAGAGGCAAGGTCACCAAGTGTTTCTGTGGCTAGGAGCACCTAGCTAGCTCACCAAGGGTGAGTCCATTGTGCTGATTCTCCAGTCAGGAACATGAGCATATAGCAGTTCAGCTGGCCCATAGTTGGCTTCCCTGCTGTAGAGTCACATTCATTTTTGGTATCAAGATCTGAACAGCTTGGGTTATGGCATTTTTAGGAACCATGTGACTCTGTTGGAATGATGGTGGAGTGAAGGTTGGAGAGTTGCAGTGGCTACTGGCCCCCAGGGAAGAATGCACTCCAGCAATGGGTCTACTCTGAAGATGGTGGTATGTTGTAGCAGCTTGGGACATGGGGTTGGGTGAGGAATGCACAATGCATCCTCCTGCTCTGCTCTATAGTAAAGCAGCTTTTTGAATTCCAGACAGCTTCCCAAACTGGACTCAGGACTTGTGAGGACCTTGGGATTTTCCTGTAGTACAGACTACAGATGTCTGCAGTGAAAATGGAGACTCATGGGTGCCTTCTGCTTACCTTTTCCTTCTAAAGAGAAGTCCCTCCTGTCTCAGAACTAATCTTAATCAGGGAGACTGGATGGCAGAGGCAGAGTGCCTCACTTCCCTTTCTGTGATGCCCTTCTAGCTTCAGTGCCTTAAAGGTATCTCCCCACACCTTTGTTGTAATTTTAGTGCTTGCCAATCAAATTTCAGTTGCTTTGCTATTGTTTTGGTCTTTTTCTGTGGAGGACATGAGCACCTCTAATTTGTGGCTTTGCTGACATCTACAATTGTTTTTAATAAAAAATGTGGCATAGCACAGTTACTAGCCACTCAAAACTTAACTCTTTTAGAAAATATGACCTTAATTATGTCACAGGTGTAATATATATTTTACATTATAGCTTTTAAATTTAGAGAAGCAGCTTGGGCCAGAGATTATAAATTACCAATAATTCCAGAATTCACCTTTCCCCTTTGAAGAACAATGTTTACCATCTCTCTTCTGCAAGTTTTCAAATGCTTAACTCAGCTATGAGTTTGTCTGCCTTATAATATATATAATTCAACTGGACCTGGAAATCTGGAACTCAATTAACATATCCAGGTTCTTCCTTAGTTTACTCTTCTATTTAGTACATTAATTTCCTCTTAGAAATGCTTCATCTACCCTCCCCAGTTTGAAAATTATTCTCCAGCAGAAGAAGATAGAGCAACATTAAGTTTTGGAAAGCACATGGGGTTTGAAGAAAGAGTCAAAATATCAGGCCCTGGAACTTTCATTAACTCATTATATGATCTTTGGCAAGTTATTCAGCCTCTTTGATATGCAGGTTATCTACCGTAAAGTGGTTTTTAATAATATTCAGCAGTGCAATGTTTAAATAGAACAAAATTGTGATGAACAAAAAGACAGTGACAGACAACAGATACAATTTCCTTTTGTGTTGCTAATGAATAAATACAACTACTTCTCATAAATATCTTCACAGATCAGAAAAGACATTAATTTCCTTTAGAGAGGTAAGCTTCCCTGAACTTCAAAACTCCATAAAGACACTCTACTACCAAGATATCCCCTGACCATTGTGAAGATACAAGTTTTTGAAAAAGCTTCCTTTGCCATTATCAATCAGTTTTTCTTTTCTTTTGATTCTTATGGCTTCTCTAATTCTTCTTATTCATTAGGTGACAGTAATCGGTGACACTCAGATTTCTGTGAGAGTGAAGTGATGGAAGTTCTGCCTTTCAGGACCTATTTCCCAATTGGATATACCATTTCTGCTTAAGGCTTTTGGTCTGCTGAAATGTATTGTTATACTTTCTACTCTTGGAGGTAATGTAAGGATTAAAATGTGAAAGTACTCAGAAAATAAAATTTACTCAAAAAATATAATTCCCAGGCTCGGCACCTATAGCACAGTGATTATGGTGCCACTCCAGACCAGCTAAACAACAATGACAACTACAACAAAAAATAATCAGGTGTTGTAATGGGCACCTATAGTCCCAGCTACTTGAGAGGCTGAGGCAAGAGAATCACTTAAGCCCAAGAGTTTGTGGTTGCTGTGAGCTGTGACGCCACAGCAGTCTACCAAGGGTGACAGTTGAGACTCTGTCTCAAAAATAATAACAATAATAATACAGTTACCAGATAATTTTATGTAATCTTTATTTTCTTGTTCATTCAGTATATTTCAGTTGCAAGTAATGGAAAAATTTAGCTCAATTCAGACAACATTTAATAATAAAGAGTATTTATTCCACACAACTTAAAATTGCAGAGGCAATTCTGGGTTCCAGAAAGGAATAACCTACTGACTCACTTGGATACATTTTCTCTCTTCTTCTATATTTTAGGATCTTCTATTCAATGTCAGTGCTCTACCCACAACAGTACAAAAAATGCCTAGAACAGTTCAAGATGTCACAATGGTTTTCATACAAACTCATCTAAGAGAAGGAGTGTCTGAGAGCTCCTGTGTGTGTCTTGACCTTCACAATTTCTCATTGGCCCTACCCAGGTTAGATATCCATCCCTAAAGTAAATATGGTGGTTGGAAGGATAAATAGATTGGATTAAGTGTTTCAGGAACCAACTCAGAAAGTGAAAATGATATCATTTCTACGTAAGAACCTCATATGTGAGAGTTAATTCAACAAAAAAAGACTACAAATAAATGTTTGTTACATGAGTTCATTTTTTCTTCATATAAAGTAAAAGTACTTCTTCACTGTCTCTAATTTCAGTTTTTATAATCCTTTTTCTATAGGTTTGTGCTGCTCTCTTGTATTTCAATTTTGTTTGTCTATCTGGTCATTGTCTCTTGTCTATACTTTGTTTTAAAGCTGAATCTCCTACCTATATAATTCTAGCGGTGCCATCTTATTGATTCCTATAACTGCTTCCCCCTTTTCTTTCTCATTGGCTTATTTAAAATTATATGAGTAGTGTTTTTATGTTTAGCTTTTGTAGTCAATTTTGTTTGTTTCCCCTATCTTCCCCTATATTCCTCCAAATATCTTACTCAAGGGGTCTGACAGTCATACCTGTTATATTGTTATTGAGAAAGATATGATCAACATGTCAACTAGCTCCATTCCTGTTAGTAAGGATCCACTAGACAATTCCTATTATAGTCAGTTAGGGATGCAGAGAAAGGTGGTCAAGTGTAATGACATTTTGTTTCATACGGAATTTTTGTTCATCTTGGTGAATACACCACAATGTGCATGCAGGTTCCTCAGGGGCTCATATTATATTTTAATTTCTCCAACTTAATTAAAGAAGTTAGAGGCAAAGTTTTGTTGCCTTAAGGGTCTCATGGAAAAGCGATGTTGCAAAGAATAAGCATGCTTATTGAAATTTTGTTTTAAATAAAGGTAACCATTTGCTCACTCAGGCAAAATGGCGAGCTTCTTTATTTGCAGTTGGCTTATATAGGGAATTTTGTACATGAGCACAATGCAGCAGTGACCTCATTGATCCATTTAAACAGCTTATGACCACCTGCCTTGTAAGTAGCTTCTTCCTGGTAATCTGATAATCCACCTAACATACACCTTTAAGCATAATCCTTTCAATATAACCCAGTTTAACATAACTTAATGAAGAACACGCTATCAGTTATTACTTTCTTTGTTCTTATCTGATGAAGCCTGAGGCTACAGGGGAAAGAGACCAATTTGAATGTCTGTTCTACTAACCATGCCATTTGGAGGCAGTTACTTTGAATCTTTAAGCAAAGCATAGACAAACTTCTTGGGCATACAGGAATTTGTGTGCAAACCTCTGCTCCCATGTAGGCCTTAAGTCAGGGGGGATTTTGCTGGAGACTTTTACAAGGAATTCTCAGGCTGGACTTCTCAAAAGCCTTTCATGAACCCAGGTTTCATCTGTGCCATTAGATACCTGTATGACATTACTATTCCCAGACCAGTCAGCAAGCGACCTTTGTCACTTACCACAGATCAGGAAAGGTTACTCCGTTTCCAAACCCATCAGTAAGTGATCTTCGTCACTTACCACAGATCAGGGAAGGTTACTGATGGGTATCTGGCCAGTTTTCCAAAGGGCTTTTTCTTAGGCCTTATAAAATCAAACTTCATTCCTTAACGCAGTCTGGAAATGCTATTCCAACCAAAGCCTTGGTCATGTTAGGCCCGCAACTAACCTGGCCACATGGGATTCTGTCTCAGTTTCTTAAGTATGCCTGCACAAAGTCTTTTCACTGCTCTCTCTCAAATGGCTTTTTTGGCCAGAGGCATATAGGCATTTCCCCTATAAGTTTTACCAATCATTTCTCCTGTATATGCACTCAAGATGTGAAGACTATGTCTTATATTATCAACCCTCACCTCTACCCCACTCCACTCACAAAATGTTCTGATGAAGGTTAGATCACAGAGGTTGATAACACTTCTACATTTAGAAGATAGATAATTGGTACTGTTTCCATGACATATTAACCATATATTATGATGTGTTTCTCACAAACTTTGAAACTCAATAAAAGCAATTACAAAACTTAAATACATATGTTCCTCTTCAATTTTTCGTGAAAATTTTCTTAAGATAACTTTAACCATGATTTAATTTGCCTAATAATGAGAGAGTCAACTTTCACAATTGAACTCTTATCATCAAACAAAACTTTTCATGAAGAAGTTAGTATTTATTTTAGCTCAGCAAATACCTTATGTTAACAAAATAAAACACTTTCCTCATTCTTTTCATCATATCCTAATCCACTTGGCCATACTCATTGTGCAGGTGCACAAGTTTATGTGATTGCAATGGGACATTTGGTCAATAGTTAACTGGGTCTTTGGAGAAGTGATAAATATTAGCTCTTAGTTTAATATGCAAATAAATATTAAAGTATTTGCTTAGTGATATTTTTATCATTAAAAATACATGACTGACAACAATAGTATGCATCTCTATATTAAGCCTCATAAATTTCTGTTTATTTGATGTGTCCACATAAAATATTCTAAGAGATCTCACTACATTGCCTTTCTGGTAACAAATAAGTACTGTTATTGCTTTTTACCACAACCACTTTCAAAAGGCTGCTTAGAAACAGAAAGTAGTTGTACTCTAGGGGAGACTACAAGGCCTACACCTTATAATACAGCCAAGACAGAGAAATGGGCTAATAAGATCAGTTGTAAGCAATCAGCTATGAGGGAACTGGAATTCAGTAACAATTTCCAAAGTTAAAGTCCAGCAGAGTGAATAGGTAATCAGAAATGCCACAAATGGAGGGAAACAGAATAACAGTACCAAGTCACGAAAGCCACGGGCCAGACCACTGGAGATAGATGAGGATGGAGTGGAGAATACAGAACATGGCAGAATAGAAAAGTCAAAAGGAATCATATTGGAAGGATCAGATTTGCTACTCCTCTTACATCTGCATATTGTGTTTCACTGGCTACTTTGTGAGTTTCAATCTCACAAAACTAATTTGAAGAGCTGGCTGCATGTTATACAGCTTGTTGCTAGAAGGAACATCATAAATAGGGCTAAGATATTTAAAGATGAGGAGCAATTTGTCATCAATTCCATCCTTTCCTCACACACACAAACACACATACAAGTTTAAAAATATATATTATCCATAGAAAGTCCAGATGTTTTATGGGTCCTTTGAGCATAATTTCATGTTTCAAAACACATTAGTCCAGCATCCAAAATAATTGAAAAACAATGTCAAATTTTTTTACAAAAGCTTTAAATTAAAACACCAAAGGGGAAATAGATCCAGAAAAAAAATCTTGGAAATAATTATTTTTTCAATCTTGTCAAACCTTTCCACATGTGGCAGCTGCCCCTAAAGTCCATGCCTCTCCCCACAATTCAAATGCTCTCAAAGGTCTCTCCCAGTCTAATTGATACAGCATCTCTCATAATCTCCCTCATTTGTCTCTGGTGCAGCCTCTTAAATATGTGGCTAATTTTAAACTCTCTGACTTCTTTTGAGTTCTCTGTTCCTCCTTTGCCAAGATGTGTGCAGCAAAAGAATGCCTAGGAACTCATACAGCAAGCAAAGAAATTCCTTTCCTTGTTTTCCAAGACTAGTGGGGAGAGGTTGATAACACTTATAACATTTCTTCTGTCCTCTTTCACCAATAGTATATATGGTCATTTGTTTTAAAACAGCAGTTTAAGCAGTAAGGTTGAAAAAGAAAAGGAAGACTTTGTCTTCAATTTACAGAATGCAAGTCTGAAGCTTTTGTTTGAAAGACAGCAAATCCCAAAGTTCTTTACCACATACATAGACCAAGGCAAAGTTAAATCCAACTTTACAAATTCAAGTTGAAAGAAACAGTAAAGTCAAGCTCAGGGATTAACCTTGGGTTATAACAGTAATTTTGAGCGTATGTGTGTTCATGTTGTTTTCAATGACTTGCTTTTTTCACATTAACAATTTTACCTTTATGATAAATATTCTTATTTGAATTAACAATTATCAAGTGAGCAAAATTACTAATTTTTTTTTTACAGCTTTTTGGCCGGAGCTAGGTTTGAACCCACCACCTCTGGTATATGGGCCCAGCACCCTACTCCTTAAGCCACAGGCACTGCTCCATAAAATTACTAATTTATCTCCATATTATGTGTCCTTAAAATCCTGCTGTTTGGACCATAGACTCCTTACCAACTATTGGCGGGACATTATAATTGCAAGTAAAGAAAGAGAAACTACAGTCACTTCAACAATGATGAGTAGTAATCCTAAATCAGATAGATCATGTGCAAAAGCATGAAAAAAACTGGAGGATTAATGAGCTTTCACAGGGATCATTTATTTTGCATTTCTACCTGTAATCTGTTTCTTCCTTAATCATTGTTTGATCAGCAAACTCAAGAGAATATAAGAAAAGTATAGGCAAAAAGTAGGTAGTTTTTGGGCAGGAGAAATTTGGTTGTGAGGACAACAGAGGGTCAAATTAAAGACATAAATATCATCCAGCATTGACGGCAGGAACAATGTAGAGCAGTTTCAGTATCTATCTCAATTTTTCATTTTGGTATATTAATTTGCCTAACCAATGCCTAGAGTATAGTGATTCCTTAATAACTATTAGTTAATTTTTCCTTCCTCCTCATTTTTGGAATCTATTTCCATACTGAAGGAATTAACTACCACCGATAACGTGTATGAATCGATTGCTTGTCCCTTCAAACTATATACAATTCAACTATAAATTTCAAAAATCAAAATCAAATTAAAGTTCCACCAGTGCTGTGTGGCAGCTTAGATTATAGCTTCCTCTTGCATATACCTTGAAAACTTTATCTTTCAATATGGATAGTAGGAGCCCAGAATAGCTGCAAGTAAGTGCTTGCAGGGTGATTTTGGAATAGAACAGATAAAACTTCCTATTTCATGTGACAATAGGTAAATATGAGGATACTACCCTCACACCAAGTGATAAAATGGAGACAGAAATGTTGGAAATAGGATGGATACACTGGTGAGACCAAGGTAGGCTATAACTGACCTCGCCCCAGAGGCCTGCCCACTGAAACTACGGCTATTACCACTGGCAAATGTTTTGGAGGTATAATCTACCTTGGCTACGTGCCTCTGTTTCTGTTTGGTTCTTTATTGCAAATATTTGTTATGTCACGGTTTCTGTAAATCCGGAATTCAGAGGAGGCTTAACTGGGCGATTCTGGCTCAGAGACTTTCTTGAGGTTGTAGTCAAGATGTCAGCTGAGGCACTGATCATCTGAAAGCTTAACTGGCACAGAAGAGTCTGCTTCCAAGATGATCGCTCACGTGGTGTTGGCAGGAGGATTTAGTTCCTCTCAGGCTGTTGGCAGTTCCTTGATTCTTTTTAGATTTGCCTGAATATACTCACAGCATAGCAGCTCACTTTCCCCAGAAAGAGTGATAAACACTGATAGACCAAGGTGGAGAATGCAATGACTTTTGTGACCTACTTTTAGAAGTCGGGCACCTTTACCTCTGCTATATTGAATCTGTTATAAGCAAGCCACTAAGTCTAACCCCTACTTAAGGGAAGAAGAATCAGGCTCCACAATTCACATTAAATTAGGAGAATAGTAAAAAATTTTCTGGATATATTTTTAAACCACCAAGCTTACAAAGAATCAAGAATCTTCTAACCCTCCCTTAAGTAATTATTGTTTCTCTGCCCTGTATGTCTGGTCTAGGATTTTATCAAAAATAGAATTATAAAGCAGAATAAAGGACCATATGGTAACTATAAGAATTATGTATATGGAAAGATTGATGTCACAAGTCAGTAGAAAAAAAAGAAAATGTTATTTTAAATATTTTGTAAATATGCTAGATATAATATGTGTACAGTTTATTAAGCTTTAATTTTCTTACCCAAAACCTTTTCAGAGTGATGCTACATGGGGCTAGAGGATACCATCAACTTTCTTTTCAAAGCAGTGTCAAGTATTTTCTCTTTCATAAGCATGAAGGATCTGTATACTTCCCTTTTTTTACAGTGCTTTTCACTTGACCTACATTTGGCATTCTGAGTAATCACCATATTTCAGCAATAGCAAATTTAATACAAAGGAAGATGGAATAGAAAATAGAAAAACGTAAAAGAGGCATTTTGCACTTTGTTATGAGTACTAAAAGTTTCAGATAACAAAGAAAGAAGGGGGAAAAAAATCCCAGAAAGTCTAGAAAGATAGACATACAGAGGAGATCTCTGCAAGTAGACAATAGAGGCAGAGGAAAATTGTCCAAATGTTAAGAACAAGAAACACTGATAAACATGGAACAACAAAGAGAAAATTTGCATTTGGAATCTAAGTACATGCATGAAGACACTCAGATTCAAACATATCTCAGGACAAAAGAGAGGAAGCCATCAATTCTCTCCTGGTATACTGAGAAGGCTTCATAGAATGGTGCAGCTTTGGGAACTAAGATAAAAAAGATTCTGTTAGAAAGTATAGATGGCTCTGGGCATCTATAGCTCAGTGGTTAGGGCACCAGCCACATGCATTGGGGGTGGTGGGTTTGAACACAGCCTGGGCTAAAAAAAAAATAGCCAAGGCGGCGCCTGTGACTCAGTATGTAGGGCACCAGCCCCATATACTGAGGGTGGCGAGTTCAAACCTTGTCCCAGCCAAACTGCAACAAAAAAATAGCCAGGAGTTGTGGTGGGCACCTGTAGTCCTAGCTACTTGGGAGGCTGAGGCAGGAAAATTGCTTAAGCCCAGGAGTTGGAAGTTGCTGTGAGCTGTGATGCTGTGGCACTCTACTGAGGGCAATAAAGTGAGACTCTGTCCCTCCAAAAAAAAAAAAAAAAGCCAGATATTGTGGCAAGCATCTATAGTCCCAGGTACTAGGGATCCCAAGAGTTAGAGTTTGCTGTGAGCTATAATGCCAAGGCACTCTACAGAGGGTGACAAAGTGAGACTCTGTCTCAATTTAAAAAAAGAAAGAAAGAAAGTATAGATGGGGTCAAGACACTCAAGAGTTGCCTCAAATGACTGGGGCTGTCTAAAACAATTACAAGCAGTCCCTGAGTTACATAGACATCCAATTTACATACGCCTTGCACTTAAGAATGGAGGCTATTACAAATAATAGGTAAACGTACCTGTTCCAGCTTACATAAAAATTCAACTTAAGAAAAAACCTCCAGAACCCATCTCATTCATAACCCACCTTCTGCCTGTACAGTAAGTGAAAAGGACTTAGAAAGTGGAGCCCTAGGTATGAGTTGGATTTGGAAGAACCCCAACTTCAAGTTCTAAGACTTACTGAGGTTGATACTGAGGTTTTTCTACATGGAAATTGCAGTGCCATTATACCCTTCAAGAACTTTAGCAAAGCTCCAGTTGTTTGGACCTAAATCTATTCAATGAGTTCTATGGAACAAAGGAGGTGGATTAGCCCTAGGGGTACACAAATATTCTAAAGAAGAGAATCAGGGCAACTGTTGTTTTTTATCCATAATCTATCATGTATTGATCATAAGATGTGCTATTTTTTTACATAATACCAGTGATAGCAAGTTTTAATGTAATCTTTTCTTTTCACTCAAAGAAATATATATTTTTTTATTAAATCATAGGTGTGTACATTAACGAAATTATGGGGTACAATATGCTGGTTTTATATACAATTTTAAATACTTTCATCAAACTGGTTCACATAGCCTTCACCGCATTTTCTTAGTTATTGTGTTAAGACATTTATATTCTATACTTAGTAGATCTAACATGTACCCTTGTAAAATGCACCATAGGTGTGGTCCCACCAATTACTCTCTCTCCACCCATCCTCCCCCCACCCCTCCACTCCCTCTCCTCTTTCCCTTTCATCTTGGGCTGTAGTTGGGTTATAGCATTCATATGGAAGTGTGGGTGCTTATAAATTGGTTTCATAGTAGGGCTGAGTACATCGGATACTTTTTCTTCCATTCTTGAGATACTTTGCTAAGAAGAGTATGTTCCAGCTCCATTCAAGTAAACATAAAAGAGGTAAAGTCTCCATATTTTTAAGGCTGCATAATATTCCATGGTGTACATATACCACAATTTATTGAACCATTTGTGGGTTGATGGGCACTTGGGCTTCCTCCATGACTTAGCAATTATAAATTGGGCTAAAATAAACATTCTGGTGCAAATATTTTTGTTATAAAGTGATTTTTGGTCTTCTGGATATATACCTAGTAGAGGAATTGCAGGATCAAATTGCATTTTATATGGAATCAGAAAAAACTCAATTAGCCAAAACATTACTCAGAAATAAAAACAAACCAGGAGGAATCACACTACCAGACCTCAGAACTATACTAAAAATCGATACGGATCAAAACAACATGGTACTGGCACAAAAACAAAGAGGTAGATGTATGGACTGGAATAGAGAACCAGGAGATGAACCCAGCTACTTACCATCATTTGATAAGCCAATCAAGAACATTCAGTGGGGAAAAGACTCCCTATTTAACAAATGATGCTGGGTGAACTGGCTGGCGACCCATAGAAGACTGAAAATGGACCCACACCTTTCACCATTAACAAAAATAGACTCTCACTGGATAAAAGATTTAAACTTAAGACATGAAACTATAAAAAATACTAGAAGAAAGTACAGGGGAAATGCTTGAAGAAATCAGCCTGAGAATATTTTATGAGGAAGCCCCCCCAACCCTCGGGCAATTGAAGCAACACCAAAAATACATTACTGGGATCTGATCAAACTAAAAAGCTTCTGCACAGCCAAGAACACAGTAAGTAAAACAAGCAGACATCCCTCAGGATGGGAGAAGATACTTGCAGGTTATATCTCTGACAAAGGTTTAATAACCAGAATCCACAGAGAACTCAAACATATTAGCAACATAAGAACAAGAGATCCCATCTCTGTGTGGGCAAAGGACTTGAATAGAAACTTCTCTGAAGAAGACAGGCATACAGCCTACAGACACATGAAAAAAATACTCGTCATCCTTAATCATCAGAGAAATGCAAATCAAGACCACTTTGAGATATCATCTAACTCCAATAAGATTAGCCCACATCACAAAATCCCAAAACCATAGGTGTTGGCGTGGATATGGAGAAAAGGGAACACTTCTGCACTGCTGGTGGGAATGCAAACTAGTAAGTTCCTTCTGGAAAGATGTTTGGAGATCACTTAAGGATCTAAAAAAAGAAATATATTTGTTGATACAACAGTTTTAGACTTATTAATAGAGATTTTGTCAAGGTATCACCCTGGTGCCTTCAAGAGGTTTGGCAATTCAGAAAAAGTGCTGCCTCCGATATTTTCTTCTAACTCACTTATCCCTTTGCAAACTTTGATGGCAACAGATTTTTACTCAATTTAATTACATGAGAAACTAAGCTGCTTCTGTTCAAAGTCAGCAAGAAGTTCCTGATAATTTAATGTTTGGTAGCCTATACAATGCATAAACTTGTTCATGTAAGTTTCCCCTTGCTTTGAAATTTCTTTGATCTGTTCCCACACATTTGACACTTTCTCTTGTCCTTCGTTGCATTGGATAAGTAATCCTTTCCTTGTATCTTTAACAAAGCATAACGAAGTTTCATCTACTGATAAGCATCTCCCTTGCTTAAGTCAGATAAAATGTATAGGTATTTCTTCTAGAAAATATAAAATTGAAGTCCCTTGTCCAACAACAAATATTCCCTTCTGTTCAATTTTTATACCATTTTGTATATACAACTTTCCGATGAACATACTGTCATCTCAAGGACATCTTAAATTGTGCAAATTCAACATACGTTACATCAGTTATGCACAAAATGCAATTGATGTGCCAAAATAGAAACAGTTATAACTATTACTGCATTTATAAATGTACTAATACTAACACATACACTACTAACTCTTCATAACTGCTGTCTGCTAACATTGAATGCAGGAAACATTTCAATTTCAGAGGTAAGTTTTATAACAAATAACTTGATAACTAATGAAATAAAAATTTTATGGAAGAATGTGAAATTTCCCATGTCAAACAGTGACATACTGTTAACTACTTTGGGAGCAATATTCCTGAGGATGAGGAAGAAATGGCTCTAGCAACTATATTACATCATAATATCATGGCTATTAAAATGCAATACATTAAATAAGAACAGTCAATAAAAGAGCATGGAAAACCACCCAAAACAAACCCTGATTTATGTAAGAGTTACTGAAATGAAAAAGGGGGAATCATGAAAGAAGAATAGTGGACACATTGAGCTAGAAAAATTAGTTTGCTGATTGGTAAAAATTAACTAAAATCTTTATTTCCTACCATACTCCAAAGTAAATTCATACTAGCTTAAAGATTAAAATTAAAAGAAGTAAATCATAAAAGAATTAGATGATCTCTGGGTGCCAGAAGGCTCTCTAAGCATATTAGCAAAAGAAGAGATAGATTTGGTGACACAAATATTAAGTGTTTCTGTATACAGTAAAAGGCAGGCAAGTAACCAAAGTTACTTGCCACATGAAGTGTACTTGCCACATAAAATAAAATATAGGTTAATATCCTTAACACATAAAGAGCTGTTACAATTTAATAATAAACAAATAATCCATAGAAAAAAGGACCAAAGAAATAAACAGCAAATTTGTAAAAGAAGGATACTAATGGTAGTAATCAATGAAAAGAGTTAAATCTCAAGAATTTTTAAAATGCAAGTTAAAACAATAATTAGATATTCATGTCCATCGAAGTATTTTTTTTTTAAAGATCCAAAGCTACCATAAGTGCAGATGTAAAATAAGAACTCTCATCCTTTGCTGGAGGACTATAAATCAGTACATTCTTCTCAGGAGAAATTCAGGAAGTTTTCAAATATATGTATTTCCTTTAGCAGAACCTACCTTGAATAAAAATTGAGCTGTGTGCAAGACATTCACATGCAAATATATTTATCATGACATTATTTATAGTTCTTTAAAACACCAGAATCAATCTATATGTGCAAAACTAGGTGATCAGGTAAGTCTATTATTGTAAGCCCCTCTGATAGAATAATGCACAAGCATCAAAGCATATCTTTTTGTAGACTTTACCATAACAGAAACATTATATAATATTTAGCAATAAAATCAGGACATAAAACCTGATTCAAAAGGAAATATTTTTAACCATTGGAAGTATTTACACTGTATGGAAGATAATTTTAATTTATTTCTGATACTCTTCTATGTCTCCTGAGATTTCTACAATAAGTATGTATTATTTTTATAACCAGGAAGCGAGAAAAAAGAGAACACTTCAGTCAACATAATAAAGAGAGAGCAAGGCACTCTTTTTTTTAATTCTTATCAAATAATGCAGATTCTAAAAGACACATACCACAGACACTATAATAATTGTGATTTACAATTGTTTTCCATGCTTGAAAAGATGAGAATATTATCACTCTACATTTGGAATATGAAGAGTAAAATGACTATTTTATTGGTAAGGGAAATAATTTAAATACTGCATTAAATTTATATGACTTTATATTATAACTATGTACTTTTGAAGTTTAATAACATTATTTCATAATGTAAGGTCTTTTTATTTTTTTAGAGAGATAGGATCTCACTATATTGTCCAGGCTGGTCTCAAACTCCTGACTTTAAGCAATCTGTCCACTTGGACCTCTCAAAGTACTGGCCTTACAGAGCCACTTTGCCTGGTCAACTATAATAAGTCCTTTTTTTATTTTTTGAGACAGAGCCTCAAGCTGTCACCCTGGGTAGAGTGCTGTGGCATCACAGCTCATAGCAACCTCCAACTCCTGGGCTCAAGCGATTCTCTTGCCTCAGCCTCCCAAGTACCTGGGACTACAGGTGCCTGCCACAATGCCTAGCTATTTTTTGGTTGCAGCCATCATTGTTGTTTGGCAGGCCCAGGTTGGATTTGAACCCACCAGCACAGGTGTATGTGGCTGGCACCTAAGCCTCTTGAGCCACAGGTGCTGAGTCTTGAAATGACAATTA
This sequence comes from Otolemur garnettii, assembly GCF_000181295.1. Taxonomy (NCBI): domain Eukaryota; kingdom Metazoa; phylum Chordata; class Mammalia; order Primates; family Galagidae; genus Otolemur; species Otolemur garnettii. The sequence goes on from NW_003852401.1 coordinate 37,523,340, forward strand.
GCACCCTACTATATGCTAATCAAGACTCTTCCATTATCTAATGGTTAAGGAAACACCCAATCAGAATAAAGAAAATACATTTTTATCAGAAGCATCTATATATTTTCTTCCAATTCAGAATAGAGATAAATTGGTACATAATTGCAGATGATTTTTAAAAATAAATCAAATTCTTTCAGAATCAGAATTAAGATTACACCATTGGGTACAGAACTAAACCAATTGTACCAAATAGAGGAAAGTTCTTTCTAAAACAGATTAGAGAATACATTTGTCATCTTTATAAGTATAGCCTTCTTACTCTGTTCCTCCAAGGTACTCCAGCTCTGATTACTTTCTCCAGGATAAAAGCAAGATTCAGCCTACATCCTCATTAAATTGGGAGATATTTTGAACATCCTACCCCTGTCATTAGGTTGCTTTGAGAAGCAAAATTTCTTTCACTTTTTACTAGATCCCTACCACACAGAGGAAATTCAAAACATGTCCCTGGAGACTGCGGGTCTAACCACTTAGGGGATGGTTTTCTCTACTCCCTGACTCTGAAGAACAATGTATTTTTTTTAAAGGATGGAAAGCTGAATCCACAATTTACCTTATTTTGATTGATGGATTTATCAATAGTCACATAGCAGTTATGTAAGTTCCTCCAATTGTATTATTAAAGGACAAGGACTGAGGGAGAAAAACACCACTTACAGCAAATATGAAACTTCTAAATGGTTTCAACAGAGAGAAAAATTGAATGACAGCTTAGCCTGATCTCATGATGCAAGATTTAACACACTTAACTTCTTTTTTCCAACGCCGCACGATTTTAAAGTGATGTCTGTTGCTGATTTAATGTGTTTAAGCAAAAGGATTCCCCCAAACATATCTCATTTGAAACCACTATCTGGGTGGCAGGAACAATGGCATCAATTCCAGAAATGTTACTGACAACAAAAACATTCAATTCACCAACAAAGGTCAGCAGTAAATCTCTCTAAAATATGTACGGCTCATAAAAGTAATGGGTTTGCAACTGTGATTGAAACAGATGTTCATAAAATCAGCATTTAAACATGAAGACACTGTAAAATAAATGAAGATGAGATTAATTTAACAAGTTAATTCCAAAGCTGAATGGGGGAGAAAATTAAGAGAAAAGCACACGACTCAAAGTGAGATGAGTCACGTTCCAATCAGAGAAAAAGAACATCGCAGGGGCTGACAAACTGGAGTGCCTCTGAAGGGCCTCCTGTAAGGCGTGATTCCAACATACACACAGACAATTATACTGTTTTACTTCAGCAAATTACTTCGCATTCTCAGATGCTATCTATATATATAAAACAAAAAGATAAAGACATTTGGTCAGTTTCCTTTCTCCATCATTTGCAAACAGAAGTGTTTCATGTCAACTAACAGAATTCTAGGTCTACCAAAAAAAAAAAAAAAAAAAAACTCCAAGAAGAAAGAAAAGATACTAGGATCATTAACAATGATTATTTTCAAATACCAAGTTTGAGAGTCCAAAGGCAACATTAGAACGAAAGTTGAAGTTTCTAGAGGACCTAGGGAATGCTTAAAAATTTCTTTCCCAAACAGGCACAAGCAGTGATCCAAGCCTCATAAACATGTGCCTGCAGCCTGGCTGAGAACAGCCTCCCCATTTGCATTTTGTTTCTACAAATAAAGAGATGCTGCAGAGGGTCATTCCTGGGGCAGAGAGGCCACGCACTACTTTACATATCCACACACAAAGCACCAGCCCTGACCCCCAGGCATTGCCCAGTATGCTCCTGGGTGTGAAGTAAACCTTGAAGGACTTCTTAAGTATGCTCTCACCCCTTGTAAGCAGCAGGCCCAGGAAGCAGCAGGCAGAGTTTGGGTGGCCTTGCTGTGTTCCAGCCTCCCACTGTTGCCTGCACTCTTTCTCGTAGACAACTGATCAAGGGCATGAGGGCAACTCTGCCTTTAAATCTTCATAAAATAAAGACAACTGTGACCGAAGTTTAGTTTGGCCTACTTACGTAACTGAAACAGGGCCAGAGTGTTTGCACAAACTTTCTGTCCTCAGAAGAAAAGGACAAAGAAGTTAGCTCTGTGCTGGCGCAAAAGGACTCGGCTCCCAGGCAAGTTTCTGAGAATTTTGATTGTAATGAAAATAGATTCATACTTAAATAATCTTGCTAGTGCCCACTATAGGATCAGCTCATCTGAAGACTATAAAGCTAGGTCTTACCAAAATAGTAGGGGTCTTTCTTTACAATTTTTGATGTAATTCACCATACAAGTCAACCAAATCAACTGACTTATATATAAACCTTCAAACAATTAGATGCCCTTCTTTAAACAAAAGCCCAGTCTGTAAGTATCCAATAATATATTGTGCTGAACTTCTTGAGCTATTTGTGTTTTAGTAACTTCTCTCTTTATGATTATGGCCGTATAGTTGATTTCATTAAGAGGGAATAAAAATACCAAGCTGAAAATTTTCAGTGGAACAATTTAAGTCAATAGAGCTAGTTAGTGTCACTCATTGCATGTACTGATCCAGTACTATGAGCAGAGCACTCTGATAGATATCATGGAGGTTAGAAAGAGAACAAAGCAAAGAATATTATTCTTACATTCAGGAAACCTGCCCTATAACTCCAAGAAATTAGATATATTTGGAACACTCGGAAAATAGTTTCCTTTTTAACAAAATCCATATTTGTTAACATTAGAAAACTTGTGTTGCTGATTTTAAAAGTAGTGTGGGGCTCAGCACCCATAGTTCAGTGGTTAGGGCGCTGGCCACATACACCAGGGCTGGTGGTTGGTACCCGGCCCAGGCCTCTTAAACAACAATGACAACTACAAAAAAAAAAAAAAAAAAACAGCCAGGCACTGTGGCAGGCACCTGTAGTCCCAGCTACTTGGGAGGCTGAGGCAAAAGAATTGCTTAAACCCCAGAGTTTGAGGTTGCTGTGAGCTGTGATGCCATAGCACTCTACCAAGGGTAACATAGTGAGGCTCTGTCTCTAAAGAAAAAAGATAAATAAAAAAATAAATAAATAAAAGTTGTATGGGTTGATTATAAATAATTGAAAAAATTCCAAAAATGGGGAAAAAATTAAATTATCTATAATACTGCCAACCCAGAGAAAACAACCATTAGCATTTTTTAAAGAGACTTTTAATTTTAAAACATTTTAGGTTTACAGAAAAATTGTGTAGTTCTGATTTCTCATATACCTTATACTCAGTTTCTTTTATTATTATCTTACATTAGCATCATTAACATATACTTGTTACAATTAATGAACTAATATTGGTATTTTATTATCAATACTAATTTAATAATTATACATCAGTATATAATTATATAATATTATAATGTATAGTATGCTATATTATATGTATCATATATAATGTACACGTTGTTAACTAGAGTCTACACTTAATTCAGATGTTCTTTATTGAGACCAAAGCCCCTTTTCCATTCCAGGATCCTATCTAAGATATCACATAACATTTAGTTGTCTTGTCTCTTTAGGCTCCTCTTGGCTGAGATAGTTTCTCAGACTTGCATTGTTTTTGCTGATCTTACGAGGCTCAAGGAGTACTGGTCAGGTATTTTGTGCATTGTCTCTCCAAGGGGATTTCTCTGATGTTTTTCCTGTGATTAGAATAGGATTCTTCTGTGTTTTGGAGAGGAGGACCACAGAGGTAAAATGCCATTTTAATGCCATCACATCAAGGGTATATTCCATCATCAACATGACTTATTCTGTTGATGCTAACCTTGGTCACCTGGCTAAGGTTGTGTTTATCAATCTCCTTCACTAAGAAGTTACTCTCTTTTCTGCCCCTTCCATATTGTACTCTTGAAGGAAGTCAACAGGCATAGCTCACACATGATGCATGGGAAATTAAGCTATACTTCCTTGAGGGCACAGTGACCACATAAATTAGTAGAACTTATTCTGCACAGGAAATTTATTTACTCAACTCATTTTAAATTTATTCAATAATTTATTGATATCTATGTCAATACAAATAGACTCATATTTATCTTATGCTTCAAGTAATAATCCTATACTATTTTATTCTCTTGCTCAAATTGTTCTAACTTTGGCCATTGGGAACTCTTTCAGTTGGCTCCTATGTTTCTTTAAATATCACCGTCATCGTGGATTGGTTTTTAGTGTTGTTTTATTTTGTTTTGTTTTTGCCACCTTTTGCTTTCTTGGCTCCAGGCTCATCTTGTATACTACCAGCCCAGTCCTAGAGTCACCCATTTCTCCAATGCATCCTGGTTCCTTTTATAGGAGAATGGTATTATAAACCAATATCTTGGTGCTAAACATGCTTCTTACTAAGGGAATATCTTTGCTTCTAGGCCCTCTCAGAGCCAGAACAAGAATTATGTGTGTACTAGACAGTGTATATCCATGTATTTGTAAATATCTATACATGTAACAACTGTATCTATATGAACATGAGTTCATAAGGACGTTTCCAACTCTAATCCATTATTATATACATCATTCCAGCCTCTTTCCTTTGTCTCCAACCACTCATTCCAATAGTGGTAAATAAAGGCTCCCACCATCCATTAATTTAATAGTTTAACTGTAGGGGACATATACAGTGGTATTAGAATTGCTCATTTATACCCCTTAGAAAACATCATTATCAAACAGAGTACATTGCTTATATACACAGTCTCTTGAATTTAGTATTATATAGAATATACACATTTCCAGACTTACTTTAGTCAGCCCTTTTTCCCTCCACCTAATTCAGGAAAGTTGTGTCATACATGTATGATGAAGTTGGGGTTTTTTGTCGTATTCTGCATTCCACTCTGGGATCTCCTGATTTTCTAAATGATTTTTGCTAATTTGCCTTTATTAAACTTGACTGTTTGTGCTACAAAGTTTTATGGATGTTGGCATCCACCATTGCACTATCACAAAAATAATTGTACCACCCTAAAAAATTCTTGTGCTTCAACTATTCAACTTATCCCCACTTCCCTCAAGTCCCTGGCCACCATTGATATTTTACTACCTATATAGTTCTGCCTTTTCTAGATTATATATAATTGGAAAAATATGGTATGTAGTATGTTAATACTGGTTTCTTTCGCTGAGCAGTATGTGTGTAAAATTCCTCTACATCGTTTCAGGACTTAAATTATTTCTTCTTATCATTGAAAATTACTGTTAGACTGTACCACAACTTGTTTACTCATTCATCTAACAAATTCACTTATCCATTCATCTTGCTTTCTTCCAAATATGAAAAATCTACACACACAGATTTTTATACATATCTAAGTTTTTAAATCAGTTGGGTAAATATCTAGGAGCTTGCATGGTAGAGCTATGTTTAGCTTTCTAAGAAAATTGTCAATCTGTCTTCCAAAGTGACTGTACTACTTTGTATTTTTGTCAACAATCAGTGAGAGTTCCTGTTGTTTTTACCTGCAGTCGGTGTTGTCCGTTTTTTAGATTTTAGTCAGAATAATATGTATATGTATATATAATAGTGATTGTTTTAGTTTTCTATTTCCTAATGACAAATGATGTTGAGCATCTTTTTTTTTTTGAGACAGAGCCTCAAGCTGTCCCCCTGGGCAGAGTGCCATGGCATTACAGCTCACAGCAACCTCCAACTCCTGGGCTCAAGCGAGTCTCCTGCCTCCGCCTCCCAAGTAGCTGGGACCACAGGCGCCCGCCACAACGCCCGGCTATTTTTTGGTTGCAGCCATCATTGTTGTTTGGCGGGTCCGGGCTGGGGATTCGAACCCGCCACCTTAGGTGTACGTGGCTGGCGCCTTAGCCGGCTGAGCTATAGGCGCCGAGCCGAGCATCTTTTAATATTCTTATTTGCTGTCTGTCTATCTTCATTGGTGAGGCGATCTCCCAATTTTTTCTTCTTTAGTCCTACATTGGCTATTCTAGATTTTTTGTTTTACATAAACTTCTACAAAAGAGCTTAATGGGACTAGATTACAGTGAACAATGGACCACATTGGAAAAATTGGCATCTTAATATTAGTTAGTCCTCCAATCTATGAGTATAATATCTCTCCATTTCTTTAGATCTTGCTTTCTTTCATCAAAGACTTTTAGTTTTCCACATGTAGATACTATATATATTTTGTAAGCTTCGTACCTAAGCATTTAATTTTTCTTGGTATGATTCTAAGGGGTTATCTTTATTTTGGTTTCAAATTTCAATTGATTATTGCTCATATGTACAAAAACAATTGAGTTGTATATTAATCTTTTATTCTGAGACTGCTATATTTGCTTATTAGTTCTAGAAAAGACTTTTATTTTTATTAGTTCTTTGGTATTTTCTATATAAAAAGTCATGCTAAATGCAGACAAAAAGACATTTTATTTCTTACTTCTCAACCTGTACAATTTTTTATTTCCTTCCTTGTCTTATTGCACTAGTTGGTACTGCCAGTACTATGCTGAATAAAAATGCTGAGAGGGGACTTTCTTGCCTTCCTGATTCATCAGGGGAAAATTTTTCATCATAAGTATCATGTTAGTTATATGATTTTTTTTGTAGATGTTCATTACCAAATTGAGGAATTTCTATTTATTCCTAGTTTGCTGAGGGTTTTTTTTCATGAGTGAGTGTTGGTTTTGTCAAATTCTTTTTCTGAATCAATTGATATGGTCATATGACTTCACTTTGTTCTGTTGATGTGGTAGATAGATTTTTCAAATGTTAAACTATCTTTACATACCTGTAATAAGTTCAACTTGGTCATGATGTATAACTTTTTTAGATATTCTTAGATTAGATTTTCTAAAAGTTTGCTAAGGATTTTTGTATCTTAGTTTTAAAGTTTTGTTATATTTGTTTAATCTGGTTTGGTATTGCAGTATTGATACCTAATAAAATGCATTTATAAGTGTTCTATGTTTTCTGGTAGAATTTGTATATAATTACTGTTATTTCTTTCCCAAATACTTGGTAGAAGTCACACAGAAAGCCACCTGGGCCTGATTTTGAATAGTTTTGTATATAGTGCAATGTAAGGTCCCAAATTTAGTCTTTCAACTATAGCTCTTCAGTCTTCCCAGCACCACTTCTTCTATTAAATGGTCTTGACATCCTTGTTGAAAATTAGTTAACCTGGGTGGCACCTGTGGCTCAAAGGAGTAGGGCACTGGCCCCATATGCCAGAAGTGGCAGGTTCAAACCCAACCCTAGCCAAAAACTGTGAAAAAAAAAGAAAGAAAGAAAGAAAATTAGTTAGCCATAGACACATGGATTTATTTATGAATTTTAATTCTATCTCATTAATCTGTACGTTTATCCTTATGTCAGTACACATAGTCTTAATAGCGGCTGTTTCTAAATCTTCATTCTTTTTCCTTTTTTGATCCTATATTCTGCAACTTTGAATACAAGTCTAATCATTTTATTGAACTCCTCAGGATATACAGGTCATCTGCAAAAAGAGATAGTTTTACTTATTATTCCTTCCCAATCTGGATGCCTTTTATTTTTTTTACCTTAATTTTTATTAAATCATCACTGTATACATTTATGGGGTACAATGTGATGATTTGATATACAGTGTGGAATGCTTAAATCAAACTAATTAACATAACCATCATGTCACTTACTCATATTTTGTGGTAAGACATTTATAATATACTCTTAGTTGTTTTGAATTGTACCCTTGCATTGTTCACATTAGGTGAGATGTCACCAAATATCCTCTCTCCACTCACCCTCCTCCTTCCCCTCCCTTCTCTTTCATCTCCTCTCTTTCTTTCTGGACTATATTTGTGTTTTACCATTGGTATGAATGTGTGTTGTATACTGGTTTCATAACAGTATTGGGTACATTGGATACTTTTATCTCCATTCTTGAGATACTTTACTAAGAAGAATACGTTCCAGCTCCATCCAGGTAAACAAAAAAGATGTAAAGTCTCCATTTTTTTGTGACTGCATAGTATTCCATGAGTATATATATACCACAATTTGTTTATCCATTCATGGGTTGATGGGCATTTAGGCTTCTTCCACGCCTTGGCCATTGTGAATTGGGCTGTAATAAACATTCTGGTGCAAATGTCTAGGTTCCTCCCAGAGATGAACCCAGCCACTTATCATCGTATGATCTTTCATAAGCCTAACAAAAGCATACATTGGGGAAAAGATTCTCTATTTAACAAATGGTGCTGGGAGAACTGGCTAGTGACCTGTAGAAGACTAAAACTAGGCCTGCACCTTTCACTATTAACAAAAATTGATTCTCACCGGATAAAAGATTTTAAACTTAAGACATGAAACTACAAAAATCCTACAAGAGAATGCAAGGAAAACAGTTGAAGATATTGGCCTTGGAAAATATTTTTTGAGGATATAAGAAGGACCCCTCTTGGCAATTGAAGCAACACCTAAAATTATATTAATGGGATATGATCAACCTTTTATTTCTTATTCTTGACAAACTACCCTGGCTATGTACCTCATTTTAGAAAGATAATTTCATAAAATGTTGAATTTAGGTTGCTTTTTTTCAATACTTTGTAATGTTTAATTCCATTCTTTTCTTGCTTGCATGATTTCTGACAAGAAGTCCATCATAATTTTTTTTCTCCTAAAAAGAGATTTTCCTTCTCTCTGGCTTCTTTCAAGATTATGTCACTCTTTGGTTTTCTATAATTTGAATAGCTGTAGGTATAGTTTTTTGTGGGGGTTGGTTTTCAGGGGGGGGTTGTTTGGGTTGATTTTTTTAGCATTTATTCTGTTTGATGCTCCCTAAATTTCCTAGATCTGTGGTTTGGTGTTAGTCATGTATTTTGAAAATTCTGGGCCGTAATTTCTTTAAATATTTCTTCTTTTCTACTCTCTCTTTTTTCTCCTTTGGATATGCCACTACATGTGTGTATGTGATACCTACTGAAATTATCCCACAGTTCATAGATGTTCTGTTTTCTTGCTAAGTTCTACTGACCTATTTTCAAGTTCATAGATTCTTTCATCAGCTGTGTCAAGTCTCGTGATGAGTCCATTAAATATGTTCCTTCATCTCTGTTTTCATGGTTTTTACTTCTGGCATTTCTTTTGATTTGCTTAGGGTTTTATCTTTTTGGTTACATTACCATCTGTACTTGCCTGTTGGCTACTTTTTCCAATAGGATTTTTAACATATTAGTCATAGTTATTTTAAATTTCCTGTGTGATAATTCCAATTCCTGTCATACTTCAGTGTGGGTCAGATGCTTGCTTTGTCTCTTTAGACTCTGTTTTTCTTGCTTCTTATCATGCCTTGTGATATTTTGTTGAAAGCCAGATATGTTATATTATGTAATGGGAATTAAGATAGATAGGCCATTAGAGTGAGGATTTATTTTAATCTGACTGGAGATTGAGCTGTGTTTAATATAAATGTAGCTTTGATGCAGTCTTCATGTTCCTCTTGTGTCCTTGTTTTTATCTCCCCTCTTCACTTTGGGCTTAATAAATAATTCTCTTCAGAGGGGTCTGTATCTTGCAGCTCTTTCCACTGTGGTCTGCTGTTATTATATTGAAGCCCTGGTGGTGTCATGGTAAGATGTAAGGAAGAGAAGTGTTCTATGACTTAAAGATTAAATCTCAGTTTTTCAGTGGTCCTCTCTCTGGTCTATGATCCTAACTGTTTCTCCAATGATATAGGGTTTTGTTGTTATTGTTTTGTTTTGCCTACCTTAGAAGAGACGAGATGTCTAGAATGGACTAAAGTAAGAAGAAATCTTTTCTCCTAGATTGAATAAATATCTCATAAAGATTTGTTCCCTGGATAGGAGGACTTTGTTATGGAAAATCCTCTAGGTATGTTTCCAATGATTGGTCTTTTCCTCTCTTGTGGGAGCCACAGAGTGGATCATTCTAGGATCTTCACCATAAGAATATGACGAATGTCTTAAAAGTAAAGACATGCACTGCAACGTGGGCTCCTACAAGACTAGGTCCACCCCTCAAAGTTTCTTACTCTTACATTAGTCTACACTCAGCTCCCAATAATCTCTTAAAATTACCAATTAGATTTTTTACCAGTTTATGGCTCTAGAATAGTGTTTTTCAACTTTTTAATCTCATGATGCACTTAAACCTGTAGTTAAACTTGCATGGAATGCTTAAGTTATGTTGATCAAAACAAAAAGGTAAGGTGTGGTGCCTTACTCAGTGGGTAGAGTGCCAGCCACATGCACCAGAGCTAGTGGGTTCAAACCTGGCCTGGGCCCGCTGAACAACAATGACAACAACAACAAAAAAAATAGCCAGGTGTTGTGGCAGGTGCCTGTAGTCCCAGGTACTTGGGAGGCTGAGCAAGAGAAATCACTTAAGCCCAAGAGTTTGAGGTTGCTGTGAGCTGTTGACACCATGGCACTTTCCCAGGGGCAAAATAATGAGACTGTCTCCAAAAAAAAAAAGTAAAAAAAGGAATACACTTACTGTGCTTTGAACTCCTTTCAAAACTAATTTAATTAATGATCTTTAAAGATTTTCATGGAACACTTAAGATCCTAAGGTCTTCTCAGGGCAAACCAGTTGAAAATCACTGCTCTAGAGACTTCTCCAAGTAAGAAAATATCAGCTGGGACTCTCTGGATTTTCCCTTCTCTCTAGATTTTAGGACAGTGGTTTGCCCTGCAACTTCATTTGTAACCCCAGATCTCATCTGGGTCAGTTTATTCAGCTATTTATTGTAAAATGGGAGCAACAATTTCCAACTCTTTATACTGAAAACAGAGGCCTACTATTAACATTTTGATGAATATAATTCATGTTTTTATGTGTATATTTTACAAATTTTTTTTTTTTTTTTTT
>NW_003852401.1:37539661-37540969 GCF_000181295.1 Otolemur garnettii
GTTCTAGCAAGCAGTTCTAGGCCCTCCCGGAGTGGGGGAGTTGTCCGCAGCCACCAGGGGGCTGCGCTAAGCTCTAGCAAGTACTTCTGTGGCTGCCCGGCACTGGGGGCTTCTCTGCGGCCACCCGCCACCTGCGGGAAGGGGGCGGGTCTAGTAAGCAGTTCTGGGGCCCGCTTTGTACCTGTATTTTATGTTCTTAAATGATTTTCCTTGGATTTATAACTTGCCGAACTTCTTTCTGGGCTCAGCTCCCTGTCTTTGACTTCATAGATTCTGATTCCAACCAGTTTTTCTTCCTTTGTTCAGGAGCCTCTGACCAGGGTTGCTACCAGTCGGCCATCTTCCCAGAATCCCCATATTTTACAAATCTTACCCATAATTTTAAAACTAGGATCAATCTGTATACAATCCTTTATTAATCTGCCTTGATTCATCATTTAACAAAATTTTGTTAACATTTTTCTTTGCTCCTAGGTATTCATCTAGGCTACAAATTTTAACAGTTTCTAGGATTCCACTTGTGGCCTGTTAAAGAAAATACACAAAGCTTGAAAATATGGCAAAATATTGAGTGACACTTCCTTTTGATGCTAAATAAGTCAAAGAGCCCCCCCAAAAAATTATCAATAAGGGTAAAATCTATTCAACTTACTCTTTATTGTTTAACAAAGATTTTAGAATTCGTAGAGTTACATGTTAACCTGTAAATTTCTTTTCTAATTGAGATGCAAATATTTTCTTGCCAAGGAGAAACATAACTCCAAAGTTTAGCATTTATTGCTTTTTAGAATATTAACCATTTTTATAAATGAACCAAAATTATCAGACTAATATTCCTGTAATAAATTGGTAATAAATGCTAACTCCTCAATTGCTCTTTGAGCCAGTCATAACATCCTACTGATTTCCTCATTAATTAATGAGTCGAAAAAAATCTTTAACATGCATGCATATTTGCATGAGATTCTTGATTTTACATTTTTGAACATTATTTTTAGTGTATCTTATCTAATTTATGTAACTATTCCCTGATTTGTTGAGCATTAGGTTTCTCTCACATTTTTTATTAGAAATAGCATAAGCTTAATTTACTTACAAAAAAATACGTAATTTTCACTCCTCTCTGAAGATTCTTTGAGATTCCTAGGCTCGGTGTCTGTGGCTCAAGTGGCAAAGGCATCAGCCACATACACCAAAGGTGGAGGGTTCTAATCCAGCCCAGGCTTGCGAAACAACAATGACGGCTGCAACCAAAAAAAATAGCCCGGTGTTGTGGCAGGCGCCTGTGGTCCCAGCTACTTGGGAGGC
>NW_003852401.1:37541043-37565342 GCF_000181295.1 Otolemur garnettii
GACAGCTTGAGGCTCTGTCTAAAAAAAAAGAGATAGATTCCCAGAAGTAAAATTTCTGCATTAAGAAAGAGTCTCAATTTTTTTTATTTATGTGGTTAAATTGCCTTTCAGAAGGATTGTACCAATGAATCCCCTCAATCACAGGGGATTACAATAGTGCCCTTTCTAATTTTAATCTCCATTTTCTCAACAATAAAAATTTTGTTTATTTTAAATACTTAAACATATGATAACTATGCATTTAGTTATTTGTTTTACATTTTTGTTTACTAGATTGATTATTAGTAAGGTATACATTCTTTACTTATTTGGGGGCTTTGCCCACCTATTGGTATCTCTAGCCTGAGAATTGCAGATTTATCATTCATTACTCATTTTCCTGGTAAGATGCTTTCTTTTACTCAGTGATTCATAAAAACTTATGTACCCTCTGACATCTAATTGCGAAGGCTGTTCATAGTTTGCCTGTTGTTTCTTACTTTAATTTATGATCTGTTTGGTTATACAGCAATTTTTACATAGTAAAAATTATTTTTTAATTTCCTTTCATTCATTGAAAATTCCTATATATTTACTAATATCAGATTGTCAGTATTTCTTCCTCTAATGGTACAGTAGTTTCATAACTCTCTAATATCTCTCGAAATTATTTTGGTGTAACATGCAATATAGAAATATAATTTTTTACAAACTGTTAACCATTTCTTAAGAATTGCTATTAAATAATCTTTCCTTTTTCTCCTGATTGAAGTGGTGACTTTTAAATACACTCAGTTCCTGTGTACAAATTTTGTATCTAATATTTAGTCAGTTCTCTAAATCTCCTGTATCTTTGTTCCTGTACGGGTACCATTGTTTTAATTCACTATTCAGTGCTTTTTAACAACTGCAATCCAAATCTACTTCAGTTTCCAAATTTTCTTTGATGTCCCTGCCTATTTATTTCTCTATATTAACTTTAAAATTAATTTAGCAATTTTCCACTAGTTGGAATTACATTTTTAAAATAAACTGGAGATAATCCGTAACTTAGGAAATATTAAATATTTCTATCCAGGAACTTAGACTTTTATTTAATGTTTATCAGAAAAATTTTTTGGTTGTCTTCATTTCTGATTCAACATAGTTCTTGAATTTGTTGCTAAGTGATTTATATTTTTATTGTTTTGAAAGCCTAGAGTATAATACAGGCAGTCCTCAGGTTACAAACAAGACAGGTTCTATAGGTTTTTCCTAAGAGGTACATTTACCTATTACCTGTAACAGCCTCTGTTTGTAAGTGTGAATTGTATGTAAGTCAGATGTTTGTAACTCAGGGATTGCCTGTGATTTTTTATATGTTTGGTAATCATTTCAAAAGCAAATTGTGTCTTTGGTTACAAAGTGCAAGATTAGATATGTATCTATTAAGTCAATCTTTTGAGTCATAGCTCTCAAATTCTCTGTGTCTCATCTATCTTTTGTCTACGTGATATGGCTCAGAAATGATTTCACAACAATTTTAGGCCTTATATTTATAGCCTTGTATGTCTCCTAGTTGTTTGAAGACAGGCATTAAATCTAGGTAGGTCTTAATCTAATATGAATGCTTTTTGCACATTATAATCATCTGTAGCTTTTCAAAGGAATAAATGTCTGATCGCACATCCCAGAAGGATTTTAAAAAAAATCTTTGCAAGTGACAACCTAGACCTTAGTATTTTTTTAAAGGTCCCCAAATGATTCTAGGGATCTAGAGTTTAAAGTCACTATCCTAAATAATTATCATAATTATATAAAATTTACTAAGTAACTATACAGCCAATCACTCTAATATGCTATCTGGATACTCCAAATATTTGCATTTTAAGCTGCCATCAAAGTAGCCTATGTTTCTGAAATAAAAACACTGAGCTTTGGAAATCTGAGGGGTGTTTTTGGTTTTGAAACAAATTGCTCTGTCACTCTGGGTGGAGTGCCCTGGTGTTATCAAAGCTCATAGCAACCCCAAATCCTGGGCTCAAATGATCCTCCTGCCTCACCCTCCCAAGTAGCTGGGACTATAGGTGCCCACCACAACACCTGGCTAGGTTTTTTTTCTGGTTTTAGTAGAGGGGAATCTCACTCTTGCTCAGGCTGATTTCAGACTCCTGAGGTCAAGGGATCCCAACCCCCTTGTCCTGCCAGAGTGCTAGGATTACAAGCATGAGCCACCACACCTAGCCTGGAAATCTGAGTTCTATTCCTGATTTCTAGCAGGCTGTATCTCCAACTTGTGTAAGCTATATTTTGTCACCCTCTGCTGTGTCACATCATTTTTCCAAAGCTTGTAGTGTCACTTACATGAACTAAATTATCACAAGGAGAAACTCCAAGCTGAAATATTTTAAAACATTTCTACATCAGTAAAACAGAAGAGAAAGTTAAAATTCAAACAAAACAAATAAAAATAGGATTATATGCCAGTGTACAAGCAGTTTTGCTTAGATTAATGGTGAGGTGTCCAACCTTTATTTTTCTGCTGCCCATTACAAAAAGAGTTGTCTTGGGGCCACACATTAAACACATAAACACTAAGGAAAGCAGATTAGTTAAAAAAAAAAAAAAAAAAAGCCCATGCATACTGTGATATACCACAGATAAAAAATTTTCTCACAAAATCAACATGTGACCTATGGGCTGCAGGTCTGAGTCCCCCAAGTACAGATGGTCCTCAACTTATACTGGTTCAACTTGAGATTTTTCAACTTTATGTGATGTGAGAGTTATGTCCATGCAGTAGAAACTGCATTCTGACTGCCCATACAACCATTGTCATTTTCAGTACAGTATTTGATAAATTATAAAAGATATCTTATTTTAAAATAGGCCTTGTATTACCTGATGTTGCACAAAAGTAGGCTATTCGATAAATTCAGTACAGTATTCGATAAGTTATAGAAGATATTCAACATCTTATTTTAAAATAGGCCTTGTATTACATGATGTTGCACAAATGTAGACTCTTGTAAGTTTTCTGAGCAAGTTTAGCAAGTTTAAGGTAGGCTATATGATGTTAGGTACATTAAGAGTATTAAGTACATGTTCATCTTATAATGTTTATCAGAGCGTAACCCCATCATCAGAAATAAGGAGCACCTTTATAGGATCTATTGTTAACTTAAGACTCTTGTAATGTTTAAAGACCTCAAAATTCAATTATATAGACCAGTAGCCTCTAAAGTGGGAAGAATATAACCCAGTGTGTATACCAAATGATCCACTGGGCTGAAATAAAAAAAAAATTTATTAATATTTAAGATACAGATAGGTAGTAATGAATATATAAAGTTATACATTAGATTATCTATATTGGATCTCACTCAATGTTAGATACTATTACAACCAATTAATATCCAAATTAGCCCTCATTTGCTTTACTAAAACTATTTCTTATTTGGCTTTCCTATTTCAATAGGAAAACCTGCTATAGGAAATCTGTTAACAAAATTATTTGTGTTGTTCACATATGTGCATATTGGTGGTTAGTTTCCCATTGTCTACAGAGCAAAATCAGTAGCTAACCCAGTAATCAAGACCATTCACAAACTGGTTCTTCCCATTTTCCCAAACTGTTATGTCACCACTTATTGATATTGACCCATGGTCCAGTGGCAGCAGACTGTCCTTTCTTCAATTTTTCAACATTTTTATATCTCCTTGTTTAACACTTTTAGTAATTCCCTTTCTCTGCTTTCCCTCCACCTCCTCACCAACAAAGTCCCACTGTTTGTACTTGTTGATTACTTAATATTCCTAGAGTGTATCTGGTAGAAATGAGAGTGGAAACACTGAAATGTGTTTGGAATATCCCAAAAGACATTAAAAATGTGCCAATTGTGACTAGACAAATGGTGAGTTTTTATGACATTTCAGTTGAGAAAATCATCAAGCTTAAAACCATCCAGGCTGATGTGATCAATATCCAGAAGGCTTGAGGTTTACTAAGAAGCCAGAGGAAGCTAGAACTAAGAGTAAGAGAAAGACAGGAAAAGAGAACAACAAAGCAGAGGAAAAAAAAAAAAAACTATCTCTATTAAAATAAAAGGACTGGGGCGGCACCTATAGCTCAGTGAGTAGGAAACCGGCCCTATATACAGAGGGTGGTGGGTTCAAACCCAGCCTGGGCCAAACTGCAACAAAAAATAGCCAGGCGTTGTGGCGGGCCCCTGTAGTCCCAGCTATTCGGGAGGCTGAAGCAAGAGAATCGCCTAAGCCCAACTGCTAGAAGTTACTATGAGCTGTGAGGCCACAGCACTCTACCAAGGAGGACAGAGTGAGACACTTGTCTCTAAAAAATAAATAGGTAAATAAATAAAAGAACTGGAGGCTAGTTTTTGAAAAGTCTGAATGTGTGATGATCTAATAATACATGTCATTCAGTGATGGTTGATCTTTCCTCACTGTAAAAGTAAGGAAGGTAACACTGAAAATATAGTAGAACCTCCATGATTGACCACCTCCCAACCTTGACCACCTCCTTAAGTTGACCTAATTTTTGTAGGCTGGACATGCACCACATGTATATTATCAGTATGGTAGGCCTAGTTCCTTATGTTGACCACCTTCATATGTGGATCAGTTTGCTACTGATCAATTTGCTACCCAGTTGTCCCTTGGGTGGTCAACTTACAGAGGTTCTACGGTATATGAGAATCAGGTTTTGACATTCTACTATACTCTCTACAATGAGACAAAAATTATATAAGTTTATATTTATGTTTTTCAACTTCAGCCTACTTTGTGCATGTTGTGTGTGTGTGTGTGTGTGTGTGTGCATGTGTTTCTGGAATCAGAGGGAAAATACATACATCCTTTGTACTTTAAGCATACAAAATTCTCTACACTGATCTAAATTTTAAAAGTTCCATTTACATATGTAGGGTAAAAGTATATACAGACTGCAATAAGTAGATATTCCAGATGTTAAGTGATCCTGACTCACTTTTCACCTCTTCTCTATTACCCAGGAGGACTGGGATTGGCATTCCAATTAGATTCTTTTATTGTAAAGACATACAGGTGTTTTTTGGATTACATAGTGCTGTGTTAATCTTAAAACATTGTTTGCAAGTTACATTTCTATAAATTAAATTATTTGAAGTGAACCAGAAGCTGTCACTCTGCAAAGGAAACCTGTTGAATTGCTTTGTGAAGGGAGGAAACATTTGGTAAGATAGCTACTCATCAGAGTATGTATTCTGGGCTTCTTAAAGGTTTAGAGCATCTAGAAGTTTACATATAAATATGATAAAATAAGTTGCACATATAAATATAAATATATGCGGGTCACTACAAAAGTTTTGAGACAGACTATGTTAAGGTCCATTCTTTCACTTCCAAGAAACACAGTTGTTTCTCAGCTTACTAGTGCTGCTGGAAGGACTTCATTTGTTCTGGCCACATAGATTTTATATTTGATTTTTGTATATCTCAAATTTTTGTAGTGACTCATAGATATAAGCTATTATGAAAGTCAGAACAGTTCAAATCAAAATAGTCATCCACTGCTCTAAAGCTGCTTGTGCTGTCCAATACGGTAGCCATTAGTCAACTGTGGCTGTTGAGTCTTGAAAATGACCAGTCCAAACCAACCTGTATTGCTAAATATAACAAATACAGAAAATATTGAAGACTTAATACAAGTAAAGTAAAATATTTCATTAATAAGTATTTATAAATTATATCTTGAAATGATACTTTCAGTGTTGGGTTAATAAAATATATTATTAAAATTAATTTCACCTGTTTATTTTTTAATATTGCTACTAGAAAAATTAAAGTTTTACATATATGGCTTAAATTACATTTCTATGGACCATGGTGTTCTAAAACGGCCTTAAATATGGAATTCTACTTACAGTGATGCATGGGTGGGACCTCTACCTTATAATCATGACAGGTACAGAAAGATGGAAATTATATATTCTGAGTTTATTTATTTTTCTACTTGAGTAGAACTTGCTTTCCTATTTCAAACTGAACATCTAATTTGGAATGGATTTCCCTGATGACATTTATCCTGAAATTTTATATGTGAATAAGATAAAAAATATTGTCAGTGATGTTGAAAGCCTTTCTTCATTAAAAGATTTTTCTAGCTGCACTCAACATGAGCTTTATATAGCTTGTTCAGAAAAGAAAGTGCTTAAGGTAGCAGAAAGTACAAAAACAAAATGCAAATATGGAAAGCACAGAAGTAGCTTCAGTTATCAGCCATACTTTGCTGCTTCTAAAGTCAAAAATATACATGCTATGTAATTAATTAGTGGCTGAATACCTAGAGGCAGGAGTCTTAATCTGGTTCAAAGAGTGACTTTATTTCACAAGAAAAAAAAAGTTTACTTGAAAACCTCTGAGCCTATTGCTTAAAAATGATCTTGGTTGACTTAGACATATAAAATTATGCAAGTACGTTAATAACCTTTGTATCATATAACACTTTTGAAGTAGGACAAATATGCTAATATGTGGGCTAAAATTTTTAAATTTTAAAAATCTAGGAGACTTTTTTCTTAAAGGTTTAAATCTGTAACTAATTAAAAATGGGACCTATCTAGGAAGATTCAGGTTCACAGTAAAACTGTCCTGATGGTGAAGATATTTTGGAAGACAAAACTTTGTTGTTCTCTTTCTCTGTTGTTTCCTTTAATGACTGGTAATAAAACAGAAGGGAACACACTTTGGAAACACATAAGACACATCTGGAAATGATATTTTAAATAATCCTCCTATGCTTCTCCCAGAATGGAGTTTAAGCACACTGGTGCTTCCCTTACCTCTGGAAACTCTCTAGATGAAATCAGAAGATTATGGACAGTACAGAGATTTTCTTAGGATCTAAGAAAAATAAATATGCATTCTTCTCTTTTAAAATTCAGCATCAGTAAACGTATGTCCAGAGCAGGCTTTTCACAATAGTCACAAAGTAGAAGCAACCCAAGTATTCATCAATAAACAAATGGAAATATGAAATGTGTTAGGTACCGACAATGAATGGTAGTCAGCCTTAAACGGGAGAGAAATTTTGACACGTGCTACAACTTAAATGAACCTAGAGGACATTGGACATTGTGTTGAGTAAAATAAGACAATCACAAAAAGACAACTACTGTATAATTCAACTTACATGAGGTATCAAGACTGGTCAACTTCATAGAAACAGAGAGCAGAATAGTGGTTGGCCAGAGATGAGGGGGAGGGAGAATGGAGAGTTATTGTTCAAATGGGTATAGAATTTCAGTTTTGCAAGATGAAAAATTCTGAAGATGGTATAGCAATGTGATATACTTAATATTACTGATGCATTAAAAATGGTTAAGATGATAAATTCTATGTTACATGTTTTTTACCATAATTTTTTAAGATTTTTTAATAAAAAGAAAAGAAAATTGTGAGCAACAGTGCCTTCTTTCTTTAATTCTGCTATTTGGTTGATTGGGTCAATGACACTTGTACTATTCAGAAGACAAGAAAAAATCTATTTTAGAAGGAGAGTTCATAGAGTATTCAATGTTGGAACTCAAGAGTCGTTGAGACATCTAACCCTACCACTGTGCACACAGGTAAGGGGAGTGAGGCCCAAGGGGGCAAGGTGGCTTTGACCTAAGACCATGTAGTTAATTGGCAGTTCAACCAGAACAAAAAGTTAAATCCATTCACATCATAACTCTCTGTTTTCTTTCACATCTCTGTGACCCAGCAAATCCTCCGAATATCATATTTTGAAACTGTTTTATGGAAAACCAACTTGGGCATTAATCATTGCCAATATTTTATTCTCATCAATTGATTGCTTATCCCAAAGCTCTTTAGCAAACAGAAACAGAAACAATGAGTTCCCCTTAGTATAAGACTTCTTTGAATGTCTAGACTTCAGCAATTCAGTTTTTATGGTTTTGATCCTCAACACTAATGTCAACTGCTGCTGAATCATTTGTTCAGAGAACTCTCGAAACTGTCAGATACTCTATAGTGAGTTCATGTGACTAGTAAGGTTAGAAGGTTGTCTTTTTTTTTTTTTAAGACTTACAATTAACCATAATTATTTGTATGGAATACCTCCCTAAAGAGATTGAGACAAAGTACAAAGAGATAAAGACAGCATGCACTCTTCAAGCTTCCTCCTCATTACTTAGAATTTTCAGAAAGCCAGGCTCACCTAGCTGCCAATAAACACAATTTTTTTGTGATTCCTTTTCTGTCTTTGGCAACAAAAATTGCTGATGTTCACAACTCGTGCTGTGCGTGATGCTCACGTTTTCTTTCTAGTACAGATGAATTGTGATATGAGAACATGCTCAAAGTGGCTTTTGCTTTTAATTTGGTCACTCTCTGGAGTAAAATATTTCAACAATGATGTTACTATTTTTGTTCATAAGTATTGTTGCAATTCCTCATAACTGCAGCTCCCCACCTGTCCACCAAAGTTACCTGAACATGCTGTAGAGAACTCAGAGGGAAATTTAAATTATTGAGAGTACACCGCAATCCTCTATCACAGGAAATTTGAATGCCACACAAATACAAGCTCCAAGGAGTTGGTAGTACAAATAAGTCACACTACATTTCTTTGATGATATTCTATTTTTGTGTAGCTGGGTATTCAGCAGTTATTGTCATATAAGCCAGTACAGCATAAAAATTAATGTGGTCCAAGAAATGATGGTAGCAGGGCCCAATTTGATTCCAAGGTTGGAAAAATTATAATAGGGTGCAACAGGTACACACATCCCATTAGGGAGTTGCTATTAGTTATGTAAGAATAAAATAGCTATAGTGTTTTTATCAACATAAGAGTATTATTTTTTTTAGATGGTAACTGAAGTTGTTAGGGCATAAATATGTATTGATTTGTTTGGACCTAGATATTTAATAAACAACTGTTAGATATTTCTTTTGCCTCAAGATACCATGAAAAAAAATTTCTCCATGAAATGGAAAAGTTTTAGAAGATCCTAGAGTTGATACTATGGTGATTTGAAGTGATTTGAGTTCCTGCAAAGAACTGTTATGGAATACCTGTTTGTTTTGTACCAGATTATTGATGCCCCAACATGCCTCCTAACAATGATCACAGGAGGAATGCTATTACAAAAAAAAGTTAGACAACAGTGGGGAATAAAAATCTACTCAGGAATACCACTGCTAAGTGATTGGATGCCTTAGCTCTCCAGCCTGAAACTTGAATAAACTCTAAAGCATATTGAGGTGTCAGCTGTCAGTTGCTGCCCTTCTTGAAATCATGTACTGAGAAACTCTATCTTAAAGCAAAGTACAGGAACCCTAAACAAATTCCTCTTTAGCCTTGACTTTCCTGACCTTCCCCCAATACATCAGTGAATGAACATCATCTCTCATGGAGCAGTGTTTTCAGTGTTTACCTTCAGTAAAGAATTTTCATTACCTCGCATATTTGCCTGGAATGTAGGTTGTCACCTAGTGTGGGGACAATGTTGTGATGAACCCTTGGCCATAAATCATGTGTGGTTTTATACACCACCCTTAAAGCACAAAAAAGGGGGGAGGGGATCTGTAACTTTCTGGTATAATATTATTAAGAAGTTTCTTGATTAAGAAATAGGCTGAAATACTTGAAATGCCCCTGATTTGTTTTGAAACATCCCCTGTTACAATCACAATTCTGTATCTGTTGGTTACAACACATGGGCTGCAGGCTATGATCATTTCTGATCATGTTCAGGTTTTGCCTTTCTAGTCCAATTTTACTCAGTTATGTCTTTTGCTAGAAGCCATCTCAAATATATTAGAAAAAAGTAGAGTAATAAATTCTGGCAAAAAATCATGGTGAAGCTTTTCAGACTTCCTTGAAGCAATTTGCCAACGAAAAGTGTTTCTCATGAGTCAGCATGTTCCTACATACATATTTAGCGATGGAAACTGAACTATGAGGCAACTTTTGAAGACTTGTCTTAATTATCTCCATCTACAATTAGCTAATGACCAAAAGAATGTATCCTAGATGCTCCTTTGCCTGTATCTAGTCTTCATTCATTATGCCCTAAGAGATTTTCCTTTTTAAAAGCCATGTGGCTAGAACAGATGGCCTGCATGTGTTATCTCCATCTTTATCAACATCAAGGACTTTTCTGTTGAGATGACATGACGTAGAATCATCTTCAGGAGTCTCTCGTAGCCATCTGGCATTGATTTTTCAGCTACAACCCCTGAGGTTTCATGACTATCTCAACATGAAACAAGTACTATGTCTCTGACCACTGCAGTTGCTGAAGTTACTGTCCAGAAATTTCTACACCTACTAATACAATGCAGAGATACTCTTGTGTACTCTATCCTTAATAGTTAAAAAGTTATGACTTTTGACTATATAGGCAGGTGAGGTGGCTCACCCCTGTAATCCTAGCACTCTGGGAGGTGGAGGCTAGAAGATGGCTTGAGCTTAGGAGATCAAGACCAGCCAAAGCAAGACCCTGAGCACAGAAAAATTAGCCAGGTGATATGGCCTGGGAGGGAGGGAGGCATTCTGAGCTACGATGACATCTAAATTCAAAAGACCTAAGTCAATCATAGCCCTTGAACATCATAGTGAGAGTTTGAGTAACCTACAAATATCCTCAACATTACTTTTCTTCTGTGTAGAATGAGAAAGGATATGAACATTTATATCACAGAGTGCTTGAGAGACTATTCAAATGAGTTATAATTGTCTCGGGGGAAAACTAAGTAATCTGTTTGATTTTAGCATTTTTATTGTGTTTAAATTTCAGTTAGTATTTTACTGATTGTAAGAGTTAGTAGGATACTGTGATGGCTCAAGAACATTTTTGCTGTAGTAAAATGCTTTTGTGGAAGGCAGGTTTGTTCACACTAGGCAAGTACCCATTTCCTTAAAAGTACCCCTCTGCTCCCTCAGCAGTGTGTAACATAAAACTAGTGTTTAGACTATTTCAAATACCTTATACTTCTAAAGCTTTCTGTAATGATAGTGCTATCACACCATAAAGGTTTTCTTTTAACTCCTGAAATTTGACTTCTGTAAAATCTCTTCTCAATTTAAATTCCAATTTTCAGTTCTATTTTTTGCTCCCAAAAGTTGGAGGATTTTTTCCCCCTACCTTTGTTTTGTCCTTAGTTGCTCTTAGTTTGGTTTCATGGGTAGAACATTCTGAAAATTACTTTCCTGATAGACATTAGTAAACAAAAACCAAGAGGGAGGCATTCTGAATTTTTCATTTCCACTTGCCTTCTTCTCACACACCACCCAGGAACAGACAGTTGCCTTAAACAATTTTGGTAGAAAATATACAATTCTGTTTTTTTTTTTTTAATTGACTCAGAATTGACTTCATCCAAGACCTGCATTTGGATCCCACAAAGGATCATTCTGTTCCTATCAGTGTCTTGAGAAAAGGGGGTGGCGTTTCCTGCTGGTCAGCTAAGGCAAATCATTTGAATTACATTGTCCGCTTATTGCTGACTCTGTCTGGCAGATGCAGAGACATTGATAAGGACTGATTTCCTGCAGTTGAATGAAATGAAGGTGCCTCTGTATTGTTACCATCAGCGTGGGCCCACTTTAGCTGTTGGTTTAGTTCTGATGAATGTTCCTTCTTTTAGCCTCACTGTGTGATAGAGGGTTTCTTTTTAATTAAAATTTTATTTTTAAATGTCAACTTTAAAGAATCTCCTAATAGCATTTTTATTAATCAAATACTAAATTATTTTTTAAGACAAGCCTTACATACAAAAAATATATGTATAGATTCTTTTCCCAGATGTTCACTCAGCTTGGGACACTACTCAAGTGACCCACAAGTCCTGGTTTGCTTGGGACTATCTCTTTTTTAGTACTGACATACCAGCAACTCAAGAAACCCCTCAGTTCTGGGCAAACTGGGATAGTTGGCTGCCCTAGCATAACTGCACAGTGCAATTAACTCTGTCGAAGTTTTCTTTCTCTAAAAATCATTTCCACACAAAGCCCCTTTCATAGATACAAGCTCTGTAGTTTGTGAGGTCAGCTTGCTTAATCATAACTTGAGTTCAGACAACTCTTCGAGTGTGTCCGCCATTTATAAGACACTTTCTTTTTTTCCTAATTCCTAGCATCCTATTTTTATCTCTGTTTTGGTTCTATCTATTTACAAGCCTTCAAGGGTTTTATAAAACGTGAACTCTTACACTCTGTTTTTATGAATTAATTTGATTGGTTTTAACTTAAGGAATCAGTTCAGTTAAAAGAAAAATAATAAATAATGTTATTTGAAATATAAACTGTGGCTTTATCACATAATAAATTTACAGGCGATTTTGTTTTCTTCTTTTCTAAATCGCACCATGCATGTATTACTTCTAAAAGTAATTTTTAACTTAAATTTTTAACAATGTAATTTAAATAAAACTTACAATGTTCACCAAAATCCATCTATAGGACTGTACCATTTCAAATCAAGGCTGCCCATAGGACACACAGAAAAAATTATCTGGATATTCTGTCCAGAAAGACATTATACGCAGAAAAAAGATACTTCTCGGGGTCCAAGAAATAAAGCTGGAGAGCTGAAGAATCGTGAAGCAGGCCAACCACATCACAAGCTGACAGGATCAGTTGAAGAATGAATGAATTCAGGTACAAGATGAACAGCAGCAAAATGGAATTTGGACAAATAAAAGGGACTATTAATAAAATATGCCTCAGAATGTTTTGATTGGACCAGGGAAACTTTCATTCATTTATTCATTGAAAAATATTTAAGTAGGTTCTATGTGCCAGCATTTATTTACATCAATGAACCAAAAATATTTTTTAAAATTCCTTTTATGGAATGTATATTCTAGTGTGATAGTGACAATAGATAGCAAATACAATAAGTATACAGTATTTTAAAATGGGAAAAGTGCTAGAGTTAAAAATAAAGCAGGTTTAGGGACATCAGGAACACAGCTAGGGCATTGCAATATTATTCTGCATAACAGTGAAGGATTCAACTGGTGAAAGTCTTAAAAGGGACCAAGATCACCTATGAGAAAAGTAAATGAAAACGATAACTTTCTAAAAATGTATTGGAATTCAGAATACTCTGTGGCATATGACCTGTAGACTTGTTAGAACAGAAGGGGAACTTTGGGTCAATGTCACCTGGATCCTGCCCAACATGGGCCTCTTTACCTTCACACTCTGTGTTCCTATTTGACTTTACTACAAATGAGATGAGCAAGGCAGAGATGCTAATAGTTTCCAGCATATTATAGTAGGGAACTACAGAAAAGTTGTTTTGTTTAGACAAGTATTGTCTAGATGCCATTTTCTATTGTGATCTGGAATGAAATATAATCAATTAGTTCTCACTAATGAAACTAAGAGAGATTTCTATTTTTGTTCTTCTTTACTGATATCAAATGCTACCGAAAAGTATTTTTATTATTTTAATTAATAACTGACTTTATCGTATATGTGAATACATTTATGTGTTACGGAAGTGAATAGAACAATTAGAAAGATATTGAATTACGTAGGTGAAGGAAGCCACTAAGCCAATAATAACAGGAAAGCCCTTTGAGGGGGGTGAATGTTATATTGCCAGTAACACAGCCTCATATAATATACAGTATTTAAAGTTTCCTTTTTTAATATTTAGTCTTGGAATGAGTAAAACCCAGTTCTATGAAAAGTGCAGAAAAGATAGATGTCAATAGTACGAATGAACGAATGAAAGCGGGGATGAAAAGAACAATAACTACAAACCTTCATGCATAAAGGGACGTAGTCATAGATCTAACTGCTGCTTTTCATTAAGAAAGCTAAGTCTCCCAAAGGAGAAACGTTGTATAAATTGTACTGTTTAAAAATTGCTGTGTTCATTATGAGGAGCTTAATTATGGTCATTATTTACAAAAAAAAAATCAAAGTCTTGTCAAAGGATTCATAATAATGAATGTTTTTCATTAAAAATTAATAAATAAGTGGCTGATTCTGGGGGCATAAAGTCTGTGGACTATCATAATTTTCCTTTCTTGTTGAAAATAATTAATATTCATGCAAATTAGATCCAAATTACTACAGTTTAGGTGGTTACTTAGTGCTACAGATTATGGATTTGTTTATTACCAGAATAGCCAATTGTATTTGTCAGCATAGGCTAGATTATGCCATGATAAACAAATCTTGAGCTCTCAGTGGTTTTAAGAAACAAAGCTTTCTTTGCTGCTTGTGCGTGAAACAGTGTAAGTCATCATGCCCTTCAAAGCATTCACCTCTATGGAGTAACTCAGTGAGCCATGCTGCTTCCATTTTTATACTTCTACCATTTTAATTTTCAGGACCACTTTTGGAACAAAGAGAGGTAGAAGTGTGTAGAATTCAGCTCTTGAATGCTTCAGCCTGGAGTAACACACCTCTCCTCTGTTCACAATCCAATGCCACATGGATTTGACCATCACAGCTGGGATACATGAGGAAGCAGATGGATATTCGGTGAATAATAATGTGCCTACGACAACAGCATCAAGGCCATGAGAAGAATACTGATAAAATGCACATTACCTGCTAGGTAGGCACTGCAAGGATTATTTGCATGACATTGGGGGAACAGACAGAGCAGAATATTCCAAAACACAGCCAAAATCCACTCTGTATCTTGAAATAATAAAGTAACTCCTGACTCTGTAAGTTAGTGATGTAATAATTGTCACTGTATCTGCGAGACTGTAAAGGTACTGTAATAATTACTCACAGCCTAAGAGGGATGGAACCATCTGTAGAAAAGACATTTCTTTAAGGAAGTCCATCTCTCTAAGGAAAATGGAAGGAGCTGCATCCCTGAATGTAAGGTTATAAATACCTCAAAGCCTCATTCTTCAGAAGGTTGTACTATTCTGTTAAAGTTTGAGGAATGCTCTTTCTTGGCCAGATTACAGAGGGAGAGAGCACTTGACTAGAAAGGAAAAGCTCTCCATTCTGAAGTCTTGCTTGAGAATACACACAATTTAACTTCACTTTCTTTTTCATCCCTAGGCTAAAATAGCAAATAAATGAAGGACTGAGTTAATTAAATGCATATTTTAACACCATTTATTGGCATTGATTGGCTGAAGCCACTTACAGGAAAGTGTGTAGTAGTTAATACAAGTGCTGGCCATCTCCTAGAGGAGGTGACCTCAAGGTTATATAATTGTAGCAGTAATTTATTT
The DNA here is from genome assembly GCF_000181295.1 of Otolemur garnettii. Classification (NCBI taxonomy): domain Eukaryota; kingdom Metazoa; phylum Chordata; class Mammalia; order Primates; family Galagidae; genus Otolemur; species Otolemur garnettii. The sequence continues at coordinate 37,556,233 of NW_003852401.1, forward strand.
AGCTTAAAATGAATGTGTTCTCAATTAGGTTGGTAGGCATTATAATAACACAAGTGGGATTTATATTTGCTTATGTCTTGGCTGCAAGGATTTAGTTATTGGATTTGTTTGCCTATATTTAGTCCTTCAACTCATGATTCCTCCCAGTAAAGATCAGGAGGTCTGTGCATGCTGATTAATAGGGGGTCAATCTTAATGTTGCAGATATTGGCCTGATCTCACCAGAGGCAGCAAAGCAGCAAACACATAGATAGGTGCCGAGAAACAATGTTATCTGGTGGGTTCTACTCATGGGAACTCTTTCTCCCTTCAAGATAGATCTTTCGGTATCTTAAATTTGCCCCACAAATTGGTGCTTAATATGAAAGCAGACTACCCCTGGGATACTTCAGGGTTTATTGCAGGATTTATCTTGCCAGAATTCATATTTTTCATGCATACTCCAATTCCTCTAATCTGCTGGGCAGAAAAAAGGTTATTCATGATTCTCTGCCATTGATTTGAACTTGTGACTTTACTTAGATAGAACTAAAGCACCTTTATCATTCCTAGGTCAAATGGAGTAGAGACTTTTTTTTAAGGGAAAATGCAAATTGCTGACTTTTTACCAACCTTATTCACCCAGACCTCTGTGAACTTTTTCAATCTTCGCACGCATGCCAAGTGTGCAATTAGTAATCCTGTATGAACAGATATATGAATTGTTATTATCATTTTCATTTACTTACAAGCTTGTCAGAGATGAGCTGGGGGGTGTTTGCTCAATCACAGGGGCCAGGGCTAGAAGCCCAGGACTCAGCCAGTAGATGTCTCTGTTAGACTTACTACAGTGAAATATTCATGCCCCCTTGGGAGGATGCCAGCCCTTTTGGACTGAACTGTAGCCTATTTGCTAAATGTATATTTGTGTCCAAAAAATTTTAAATTGAAAAAGGCAATCTGGCATTGGTTGTACTTGTGTTCCAGTTTACACTGTCAGCTTCAGAGCCTCATTTCTGTTCAGATCACCCAGCGAGGTCCAAGGGCCCACTCAGTCTACTGATGGAGAGGGGGTTACTTTCCCCATTACATCCACCTACATAACTAAGCCCTACTTACAACCTTCCTTCTCGGGGAAACTGAAACTAACACTCACCTCATTGTCTGCTGAGAGGCCATCTGCTTTGCTATGCAGGCTTGTGCCAGCACAAATTTATGGTCCTGGGGAATAATAGAGAGTTTATTTGTGTGTGTGATCTCTTATGCAACAGATTCAAGTGAGTGATCAAAACTGTGAAATGTGCTGGAGATGAAAACTGTCACCAAAACAAGAAGGAAAGTGTATAGATGTGTTCTCCAAAGCGAGGTGTGCTTGCTACTAACCGGTTTTTGTTTGAAGTACTTCAGTGGCTTTGCAGCCCAAAGATGCAGTGTCTTCAGGTGTGTGTCAGTAGAGGTTAGGAGGATTTCATATTCAAATGTTGCACAACCAAGTTTTAATTACAGATATGCTTCTAGTCTCAGGAAATCCCAACTAGTGTGAATACAAGCAGACTGGGCATTAGGAGACCTGTGCTCTACAGCCCATTCTTCCTTTCACTTGCTGTGTGATTTCGAGTTACTTGACTTCTCTGATGACAAGGAGATAATGAGACTCACCTCTCAGGAATGTCCTGAGGCTTAAATAATATAATGTATATATAAGCTTCCTGAATACTAGTCAACGACTGTTTATTCCTTTTCTCCTTCTTTTGTCGTTGATCTGATCTGAAGACAAAGGATATTTTTTTAAAAAATGATAAAAGACATAAGTAGCTAAAATGAAGCTTTGAACATATTAGACTATATCAGAGATTTTCATTTACTGGGCTCTACAACGCTTTCTCCACTCCTTTGAGCACCGGACAAGGGTTCATGTAAGAATACCACAGATCCTGTATGTCAGATTTTTCACTTCATCTTTGGTTTGAAAGCCATTGATTAAGCTCTGCCTTCTTAGCTAGCAGATTGGAGCTGAAGAAGAAGGACATTGCCTCCAACAAATATAGACCACCGCAAGCTAAGTATGGAAAACTCTAACAGCCATGCTTTCGTGGCTTTTTGTCTGAGCTGGTTACTGCTTCGTGCTTGAGTCTCTGTTGATGGAAAGAAGAGTCTTAGGTCCTGCTTCCGCTGTAGTGGAATAGCCAGGGAAGAACATCTCTAAGTGAAAATCTCCAACACTAACTGATAAATCGGGTGCTAGACAGAATTTAAAACTTTAAGGAGAATCCAAATCAGGGAATTCTACGTGCTCAAAATAGTGACAGAACTACAGGTCACCCCACAAAGGAACAGATTCATCTCAATTGATAAAGGAAAAGTAGCTGAAAAGTGGATGGAGGATGAGGGGATGACATTTTAGGTATTGGGAAGAACAGGAGTAAAGGAAGACAAATCTGGGGAAGAAGTTGAAACATTCTTCCCTAGTTCTTTGAAAGGAAAGGCACTGAGACTGTGAGGGTATTCAGAGCAAACACAGAAGCGCCAAGAAAATGTAAATCCCTTATTCTCTAAAGCTATTATGATTGTCATAGGTAGTAAAAGGGGGAAGATTAATTCATTTAAAACCTAGTCCAATCCAGTGGTTTCAGCAACCTCTTTAGGTATGTCTCAGGCACTTGTGGTCTTTGGTCTTCCAGAAGGCTCTTCCTTTCCCACATTCTCTCTTTCCTAGACTTGGAGGTAGAATCCACCACGCAGAATTTTTGACTTTTGATCTAGTGGATCCCTTCTTGTAAAGGACAAGCCAGACTTCTCAGTCCAGCCCATAAATATCTGAAGATAGGCAGGCCAGGAACAATCCTGACTTCATTCTGCCTCTCAGGCTTTCTCCTCTCTCCCCTTCTCAAATCACCAGGCTGGAAGGAAAAGCCTTACCTGAGGTGGTCATATTCTTCTCTTTCATGGAATAACATCCATCCTCCCTGTTTTCTCCAAATATACGTGTTCATGAGATGCAGTGAGGGAACATAGATTTACCCACAAAGTACAGATTTATCCATCAAATATAAATGTAGAAAATAGGTTTACCCATCAAATATAAATTGATAGATTGCTCACAAACATTATATCTATTTCAAAACCAAGCAAATAAAACAGAGTTCTTATATGTGTGACTTCAAAAGACTTTTTCAAAATTCCTCTTTCAGCACTACAGAAGGGCCTAGGTCAGATCTGCAACTTTTTCACATTTCCGGTAATCAACCCATAATCAAGATACTTCTACTCCCGTTGTTTTAGATTTTTGACTGCAGAGTAATAGATGGGAACAGCCTCATATTTTATTGAAACATAGCTATTTTTTCATCAGCGAAGGACTTACCATATGAAGTATATACCCAGCAATTAGGATGGCACCGAACATTTGAATCCAATTCATGGTAAACCATTTTCCCAGCATTTGTTATGCTCACCAGTCAGGTCAAGTGGAAACGTTGCCCAAAAGGTCATAACGACAACTGTAGCCACTTAGAAAGTAATAACATTTATTTTGAAAGAGAAGTTTTTATAAAAGAAAAAAACCTTTAGGACAGATGTGGCTCTGAAGCACTGATGTTGCTCCATCTGTACTCAATGGAGTTCAGCTCCATGAAAGCGAAGGCTTTCCAAAGAAGGTGATGGAGGCTATTTGATAAGGGGCTGGAATAAATTTCAATTTCATAAACTTCATTGGCATGACAGGGCACACATTCTTTGTGAAAGTCAATGTAACCTAACCCCTGTCTAGAAGTAGGTTTCATAGCCTCTCTTTTTTATTCTCCCTGCCCTGTTACCTTTGACTATGTAATAGAAGAGAAAGACTGAGGCCTTTTTCCCTCCCTTATTATCCCCAACCTTTGTAATTTTTCTACAGAGAGTGGTGTTTGGGAAAGGCAAGGGACTTCAGAAAGTATGCTACTTTTAAATACCTCTACCTCTTGGCATTTTGCCAAATACATTTCTAGATTGTGGTCAGTGAGCTTGAAACTGATAAATCTGCAGAGAGTTTTTGAATTGGCCATTTGGAAAAACAATTTAGATGCTTTTGAAATGTTTCTTTTCTAACACTACTAGTTTGAATATTTTTACATTTGCGAACATTGCTCGTTTGAGGACCTTTCCGGGTCATGCCAGGATTGAAATTTGCTACAGTGCAGAAAAGAACTGTTAAGAAATATATACCATTCATATTCAGGGTGTCTGTAAAAGTCTAGGAACGGAGGCAAATTATGTATAACAACATAAAGATGTCTCCACTCTGTAAAAAAATGAAATAATATGAAATAATAGTAAGACATTTTTGCTAATGTCAATAAATCTAATAATGTCAGTACTAACACAGATAATACATACCTTCCTTTGTCACCTGTGTTTTCAGACTTTTTAGAAACCCTGGACAATATGATCCCAAACTTATTTTTTAATGTGTACAGTATACTTGGATATGTGTTCATATTTAAAACACCAGAAAAATACATGGCAGAATTTGAATAGTGGTTTTGTCTGTGAGGTTATGTATCATTTTCATTTCTTCTTTGTGTCTCTAATTCTTCCAGTTTTTCTAATATTGGCGTGTTACTTTCGTGTTGATAAAAATTTTAAAATAAAAATCAGTTAGTTGCTCGTCCACACCTCTATTATACTATGTACTGGTAGATAAACTATGCCATACCCGTGTTTTATATGCCGTGAGGATTCACACTTTGAAGACACATGACAAGTTTTAAGCACTTAGAGAAGAAGAGAAGGGAAAAGAGGAGTAATAAGAAATATTGGAGGGTTCAAACATCTGTCACCTAAGGCATTTATAACAACCTCTTTGTAATCATTTTCTTCCACAGAGGCCCTTCGAAAATAAGCAAAAAAAAAAAAAATGTGACAGCGGGGTTTGTTCATCTTTAATTTCTTCTGTTTTCTGTGACCGAACCACCAAAATCCTTCTGGAAGAACAAGTAAAGATCTATATATGTTTGCTAACTGGTAAATTATACAGATGTCTTGAGACATTACCATAAAGAATGACATACACATCCCGTATATGCTTATGCCAGGCATTTTTAAATATGAAAGTGGTTTTAATTCAGGTGGTAAGGTAACAGAAGCAAATTATTAGTTGGATTTATGAGGAGTAACAGAATAAGCTTGTGCTAGTCTACAACCAGTTCTGAGAGAGCGCTTGTGTAGCATGAGGATGTCCGTGTAGAATTATTACTATAATCTACGGCAACGGTTGGACCCAAGTTCCCCGGTAATAACATAGATTGAATTATGCAATCTAATAACTCTGGAAAGCGCTTTATCATGAAACTGAATGTGTCCAGTGGTTTTCATATGGTTCAGACCTCTTATAGATTGTTTTCTCTGACACAATTTCTATAGCCTTATAAAATTTCTCATATGTTTAACCTGTACATATGAAACCCACGAGATGAAAGTCCAATATTGCCGAGGTAGCAATTGCTTTCCCTATAAGGAAGGCCACATATTCCCATAAACTTTAAGGACAGAACATAATTTTCCTCTTCTCTCATGGAATATTTCTCACACTGAAGTGCACAACATGACCCAGGCATATTTGAGGTATATTTGAATCTGTTCAAGGACAAAACTTGAAAATATGCAGAGATGCAAACAGTTCTGTGTCTTCACGAAGGGCTATACTTTTCATCACAGTGTACTGACTGTATGTTTCATTGGTGTATGTGTCTCTGGCTTTCGAGAAAATGACTTGTAGGCTATTATAAAGAAAGGGTTTTCATTCTGGCGGCAGTACATGAAGACCCGTTGCCCCTCCTCTGCCCCCACCAAAAAAAATAACTACTGTGCAGTAGGAGACACAGCACTGCAGTCACCAAGCCACGTCTGAATTGGAACTCCAGAGAGCAGTTTGGTTGAATGACCATGTCACTTGTTATTTCAGTCCATTTTTAATAAAAATTCGTCCCCCTTGATCAATTCATGCTCTTCAATTTAGAGCTGAGATTAATTCTCCGAGACACATTATGGTGCAGTATTAACAAGTGAAATCATCTTATAACTGCTTGCTTTCATATTTGGCATAACTATTGTACCACCTTAGAAACTGCTTCTATTGACCTTTAGATTAAAAATTTGTTGGATTATCATGATTGACACTTTTAAAATGACTCATTCTTGCCAAACACCGCATAACAACTTTTTAACATCCCCTTTTCTTTACAACTGCCGCCACTTTCATTATATGAAATATAGCTGTATTATACAACACTTCGCATTGCCTAACATGATTTTTTTTTTCAGAGTTCAAGAAGATTTACATTTGGAGCTAAATGTTTCAGTGATTGCTCTGTTGGGTTTCATTATACCAGTGTAGTTAATCAAAGCAAGTCTGGCCTTGCTACCATGATTCATTGTATGGTTTTTCGAACTTAATAATTTACACAGAATGAATATACACATTATCACCAAGGCTGGATTTCCTTAACAGCCTGCATGACATGGTACTGTAAAGCCTTTGTCAACTGCTGGTTCCCAAGAACTCCACAGTTGCTAGGATTTTTGATAAGATATTTCATAGATGGGCTTTTGATCAGAAAAAGGCAAATAGGAGGCCCCTAGGTGGAGCTGCAGAGAGCAAAGGAAATGCCTACTGCCTTGCATATCACCACCTTGGCCGAACTGGGAATCCTTTCACTTGTACACAGTGTTTCTTTTCATAGTGTGTGTGGTCTTTACAATCATAATTAACAAGTAACCTTTCTTCACTCTCATTCCTAATCCCATCATAAATTATTGTCTGTTGGCATCTCGGCAGGGTTTGGCAGACCCTTGAATTTTGAATACAGCCTGAGAGAATTACAGGGATTGTTGTTTTTAAGCTGAAGAAGCTAATTGTGTAAGTATTAACATATGTGAACCAGGCCTAACAGGGGCAGCCAGCAAAGACAATCCTATCAACACCAGGTTCCTCCATAAAACAGCCAAAACCAGTGGAGTTAGGGGAGGCTGTTCCTCGCTCAGGGAATCCAATGGTCAATTTTGCAGAAATTTTATGAGCTGGTTCTTCAACATGGGCATTATTTAAAATCAAAGCATATAAGCTTTTAATTTAACAAATTACTTTTAATCACAATAAATACTCAGAAGTCATCAATTCCTACATATTCTACTACACTGTACTGTTAAAGTTACTCAAGTCTTTTGAATCAGCGTGGTGAAAATGCTGGAGGATTGCTGTGCAGATCCTCCCAACTGTGCATTCAGTGATGCCATGTGGGCAGCCTGAAATCAGCCACAGTGAGGGTATTTACATCATGGAAATCACAGATGTTATAATCCAAGACTTGATTTATTGTTTTGCCTCTCATGTGTGAGGAAAGTAGTACAGGATGTCCCCAAAATCATCCCTAACGTTATCATACATTAAAAAATTTTGCAAAATCTCTACGTGTTAGTCACCTTGTTGTAAAATTTTGTAATAAGTATTTTGTAAACATATATATGTGTATATATATATATAGCTACAATTTCCCATATTCCCACACATTCCTATTTAGCTACAATTTTTCATATTTCCTATTCCCATTCCTATGTATGGAAATATGGGAAATTGTATGGGTGACTTTTGGGCAACCAGTAGTTTATTTTACCTACCAAACACTAACTCTCAGGGAAGTTCCGTAAATGATTTGGCGCTAGGCTTCCACTGCAGGGTTTTCTGACTTCAAAATCCATCCTCTTAAGTCTTACATACTACACCCCATTGATGGTGGGCTTTTCCTGCCAGTATACGACATGCACTCATAAAAACCCTTTAGGGGCATTAACTAGTGTTTAGTCAGTGTACTCGTTGTATTTCTTGAGTAAAGATAAGTTAAGTGCACTTAAGTATGCACTTTTTCTCAAAGAGCCAGTTATATGGTTAGCAACACTTAACTCTCCAGAACTGGAGTTGCAGTGAAACAAATCTAGCCCTGGGCTTTAACTGCAGCAATGCTGTCTTTGGCTTCGCAATATTCACTACCTATCTTCTGCACCATCTCTTAACCCTAGAACATACTAAAAAGTACTACCTGGAATAAAAAACAAATATTATTTCTTTGTGTAGTAAAAGAAATCCCAATTACTAGCATTTACAAATTGTCAAACCTCTCATTCCTTTTCTTAGACCACTAATTAACACTTACCATTACGACCAGCAACTCAGTTTGCTGGCACCTTCCAAGAGTCTCCCATTTGGTTTCCATACAGGAGCAACATGAAGCCTAGAGTCAGAAATATGCAAAGGAGGCGGCTGCAGAGGAGCCCCAGCCCCAGTGGCCAGGCTTGGCCAGCTTGGAAAGAATCAGGAATTGGGCTAACTGACCCTCTCTTTCTTTTTTATGCTTTCTTGGAGAAACAATCTATCTATGGGAAACTCGGGGTAATCTTTCAACCAAGCACTATAGAACTGATGTAGAATGAAGGAAATGGTGACATGGTAGCTGAGAGACAGTGACAAGCCCAGTAAAATTATACTGGGCTTCCCACTTCTGTTTTAGGTTTCCATAGCATTCTCTGTGAGGATACTCACAAAGGAAGTATCATGTTGCTGAGTGTACGTGTCTAAATGTCTTACCAGCTTTGCTACGTTTTGTTTGGGGTGAGACTAAGAAGAACACATGCTCTAGTAGTGGTGCCCCTCTAATGGAATAATTTATCACCACCGTCATCCCCAAATCTCTTTAAGTGGTGATCCAAAAATCTGATCTTGGAACCCGTTTCAGTCTTTCTGTTCATCATTGCTACCATGTACAGCTTTACTGAATGAAGAATTAAGTTCAGCTTTAGTGCTGACTCTGGAAGCCATTGATTTCTCACAACTTTATCTATAGACTATGGGATGAAGATTGTTTCCTCAAAACTGTTGGTCACAGCAATACTTTCCTTACATGGGCCATCATCATCACATTGTTACCTGTTTAGTCGCTTCTGGTACAAAGAAACAGACAAATTCCTGCCTCATTCCTGACTTAAAAGAGGCCCTCAGATATATAATGGAAATTATTTGGTGTGTGGCAGTTGGATACAAATCACGTTGAAACTTTCCAAGAAGCTTTGTTCCAACATGCAAAAAAAAAAAAAAAAAAAAA
>NW_003852401.1:37565362-37636196 GCF_000181295.1 Otolemur garnettii
AAAAAAAAAAAAAAAAGAAAGAAAGAAAAAGGTAGCAAAACTTTTCAAGCAGTGGTAAAATATCTATGCAAAAGCAATATCAAGAGGGTGACAAACAGAATTCATTTATCAGTAAAACCTAAAATCTAGAGAACTGAAGACACCTAATCCCCAAATCATTGTTAATTGTTTATATTTTCTTTTTATTCCCTCTTATTAAAAAAGCACTACAGCACCTTTTCCCCCATATATATGTATACGTTTTCCTCCTTGGTTGGACTAAGACTAAAGCATTATGCAAACAGTAGGTAGGCAAAAACACTAGTCTACCAGCTGACTTTAAAAGCTGTGGGATTCTGCAAATTAACCCATTAAGCAGCTGCTCCCACCTAAAAGTTTGTCATATTAACACTGAAAAGCAAGGTTAGTCTTCACATAGTTTTGGCAATGACAATCTCTGTCTGGTATTTAAATCCGGTATGTCTGGTGTAATAGGAAGCTGGGCATGTAGGTGCTGAGATGCCTGAAGATTTGACCTTCCGTGTGATATTATAAAGGAGAGTTTCTAACTCACTTACCTTGGGGTTGAGCTGAGGAGGGAGAGAGGCAGTGATTTCATGAATGCAAACCTTTAGGAGAAAAAAAATTAACAATATGCTTTGATGTAATGCCATTTAGTTAAATGAGTAATTTCCATTCTGGAGTTTGGCTTTCAGTTGCTAAATATATTCTGTGACTTTCGCCAAGTCACTTTAACTCATCTATTGTCCTACTTGTGAGAACAGGAAAATAACGCTTCGTTGGAAATTTTCCCTAGAGTTCCGGAAGATGACAGTTCTGGCCTTTATATCTGCAAGTGCTCAGAGGGCTTGATCTAGGAGGTTCCAGTGCATTTCTGGCATAAGGGCAGCGAGAAAAAAGTCATTCTGAAGAAGATGGGCACCACTGCAGAGAGAAGCTTTCATAGCACATAGCAGGAGTCTGGCCCCTTGAGTCTCCGAAACACTCAAACTCACTAAACACAGATGAGGAGGAGGACTATATATATTTATATATTGATCTTCATGCTGGGGTTTCAAATGTGATTCATTATGTACCATTTCCTTTACCCTAATCCATCTGCTAAGGTTTTCTTCTGCTGTGCAGAAGGATTTTGAAAAAGAAATGCGACTTTAACTGAGAAGAGAGTAACAGCATGACATAGTTAGCACCACCTGCACTAAGAAAGATTCAAGATGGTATTTGTCAAATATTGGAAGATGTGTGTCTGCTAGCTGAGGGATAACGGGATGTTTTCAGAGACTGTTTTAAAGTTCTATGGCCAAGAAGGAAAAAAAAGCTGCGTTTGCTTCTCATAATAGTGGTTCTCATTTCTCTTGTGAAATGTTTATCTACTGATGATCTCACTATGGCTGCCTTTGGATTGTCTTCTTGTTTTATTTTCTCTCACTAGAAAAAGCAAACATCTCGGTTCCCGTCTCTTTCTATTATAAGTACTAAGCATGTGCAAAGTTAAAACAAAGGCTGCACATTTCCAAGGAAGTGGATAAGTATAGTCAAGTGGATCCTAAGGGGAATATCATGCTGTGGGCCTTTGGTACCAAATGCTTGTTGATGTGGCAAGAATTCGGGGAGGAGACGGATGAAGAAGAGAAAGAGGAGGATTAGAAAGAGAAGAGAGAATAAATTAAACACGGGCATAGCCCCTTAGGTGAGGGTGAATAAAACACCACTCGGCTTAACTGATATACAACTCACCTCTGCTTCTTGTCTAAAGTTCATCTGTTGAATCAGCTGGGCTTTAATCAGAAATAAGCAAAACTAAGATATCCTACCCATAGGAGCATTTCAGATTTTAGTCTAATTGTTTTTTATCATGTTCACATCAAAAAATTATATTTTGAGCTTGAGCAAGGTATTTATTGCAGCTTTTTCCTTTTATTCCTGAGTTTAAAAAAAAAAAAACAATTTTTATCATCAAGGTAATATAACCATGTTACTGAAAATGCACAATAGAAGGAAAACGAAAGTATCCCTAACATAACCCGTGGATGCCACAAAAACGTTGACATATGCTTTTTGTCTTTCCTGTTCGTCTCCTTTTACTGTGTGTTTTCACAGAATTATTCACACCTGTGTGTACCAATTTTCCATTTCATCTATTCTCCATAATATGTGTTGTATTTTCATCATTCTTAATGTTATTATATATTTTTTAAAAATAAAATTTAATGACTGCACCTTATTTTCGAGTGAATTATAGTTTATTTCATCTGGTAGTGACTCCACAGAATGTTAATAACATGACTTCAAAAACTGGGATTCACAAGTAAATAACTTGAAAGACACCTAATTGGAAAAAGTTAATGCTATCTCTCTGTAGCAACTCCCCTACTCTATTAAGTACCGAGAAGCTGCAGGAGAGGAGTATAGTGTGCTCTTTTCTCAAATTTAACTAAAGGTGCAACCATTTTGACCATAAGCATTATACAACACTGATGCTCCCCAGAGCACATCTGGAAAACATAATTTGACTATTTTTTTTTTATTGTTGGATACTTAGGTTGTAAGAAAGTTTTCACTATAATAAATAATAAAAAATTAACATCATATCCAAGCAGACTTTTCTATAGTTAGAATTATTTCCTGAGAATCACTTCTTAGGATAAAATAACCCTGAAAATGTTTGCATATTTTTAAAGTCTCTGATACATATTGCCAAATTCACTTTCCAGTTGCTTCACTAATATAGTAAATACCCTTTTGGCAAATATGGCATCATTCCAAAGAGTACATATGATGCTGTGAACAATTACTGCTATTTTTAGATTTGAGTATAGATGACAAACCAAGTTACAATGAGCAATATGTTTCTGCATTATTCTAGCCACACATACTGTTAGTCTCCTGATGTATTATTTATCCTTTAAGACTCATGGATTTCATGAGCTTCAGAGTACACCACTTACTTCTGAATACTGTATATTCAGATTGTAGATTAAGATTACTTTCTATAGGTCATAAAGATGCTGAAGATTATTGCAATGTGTTTTTAAGATCTTTAGAAAGGAGCTGACACACGGTATATGCTCAGTGAAGGCTCACTGCATAAAGAAATGATTACATTGGTGCAGTGGCTCAGGCCTGTAATCCTAGCATTCTGGGAGCCTGAGGTGGGTGGATTGTCTGAGTTCACAAACTTAAAACCAGCTTGAGCTAGAGAGAGACCTTATCTCTAAAAATAGCCAGTTGTTATGGCAGGCACCTATAGTCCCAGCTACTTGGTAGGCTGAGGCAAGAGAATCACTTGAGCCCAAGAGTTTGAGGTTGCTGTGAGCTATGATGCCATGACAGTCTACCCAGGGTGACAAACTGAGACTCTGTCTCAAAAAAAAAAAAGAAAAGAAAAAAGAAAAGAAAAGATTAAATGCATGAATTCATGCCCACAAAATATTTTATTCATCCAGCTGTATTGCGATAGCCCTCATTTCACCCATTCCTCCCTCACCATGGGCCTTCCCATGGTACACTTAGCCCATACTTAAAGCCATGGATGATCCAGGTTTGCCATGGAACTCCAGTGTGGCTGACCACAACTTGTTGAGGTGCTTATTCAAGGAATGATGGGAATATCAGTCCTTAGGAGCTACAAGCCCTTTGTTAGCTGTTATGACCTCTTTGACAAATCTTAATACTCTCTGGGTTTCAACTTCTTCATATAGAAAATAATGATAATAATGTCCTTCCTTGGGTTCCTTGAAGCTCAAATAGATAAAAAAGCACTTTGAAAAGTTAATGCCTCACTGAAAACATAAGGTATAATTAATATTATTTTAACCAACTCCACAGTACCCAACAGTGGGAAAGTCTAGAGATTGGAGTGTTAGGGGTTTGTAGATTAAAGAGAAAAGGGATAATGGAAGTTCCAGGCATTCATTTTCCTTCATCTGGCACGAGTCGAGATAACACCAGTGCTTTTCCTAGAAGAACAAAAGTCTTCCCCCTTGCTGGAATTTCCAGAGTCTTCAGAAGTTGCCAGAAGCAGCAGAACTCACAGTAATTTGCTGACTTAAAAGAAATATATAGTTGACAAGTGGGATTATGTGGTATCTCTTTTATCCTAGACTTTTTCCTAATACTACTTTTATTGGGTTTTAATCAACATGATCTTGTGAAATGCTTTGAACCTTGATTAAAAAGCAAATAAATAAAGGTGAAGAAATGACAGAAGCGTGGTAAACCTAAATAATAAATAAATAGAAATGCAGTAATAATTACATGTAATTAGACACCTGACATTCATGAAGGATACAGACGGAGACCTTTGGAATCCTCAAATTTGCGAATTCCAAAACACTAGTATAAGCATTCTAAAGGAGAGTATTAGTTTCTCGGACATAACTTCACATCTGTAATGCAGTCTTTATTTCCCCATTTTACAGAGGAGGAATCAGAAAAAGAGAGAAGTTCAACAGTTTATCAGAGGTTAGGATATTAGCTGGAAGTGGCACTTCTGAGAATTAAATCCAACTCCAGAACCTGTGGCCTTGATCGTTGTTCCCTCCTACTTCTCAAGAGTGCTCACTGGTGAGTCCCCTTGCAGCAAAGTTTCCCAGTCTTCCATGAAGGGATCAACAGTAGGCACCCTTACGTGTCTTTTCAAGGTATTCACTCATAAAGTGATTCAGTTAGAGCATCTGCAGGGAACAATTTTAAACTAAAAGATCAATAGGTTAAAAAAAAAAAGGTAGCAAAAGATGTGATGCTCTCATGAAAGACACAAATCCCAGGGCTTTTGTAATTGGCATTCTAACCTTTGTCAGTCACCTCTCTGAGTCTTTGTTTCCTACGCTGCAAATAGAAGAGGCTGTCGTAGAGTGTACTGATAAGGGTGACCATGGACTAAGGGCCTATGGGTTCTGGCCATGCCATTGATTCTTTCCCTCCATCAGCTCTCCGTGAATTAAAATGTTTTTGAAAGGAGCATATGATAACCCAAAAATGCAACTGGTTGAAAGAGTGTGATTAAAAATTCTGAATAATACAGCCTCCTGAAAGTTAATTTTTACTTTTATTCTTCACAGGGCGGCATTGTTTGGACTTGGCAAGCATAGACACTACAGCCATTATCCTTGTTCTAGGGCAGCAAGCAATGAATTTGGTGTGACTAAGAAATAAAATGCTTAGAGTGGAGCTCTTGGTGGCCTGCTTAACCTTTTGGCTGAGTCTGATTGCCCTGCTGACACCCAGATGGACACGGGAGAAACCAGAGCATTTTGTGAATATGCAGGAGTTTCTTCCAAGGGCCATGAAAGGCCTCTAGGACTCAAAGAAAATTAGGTTCCTGGGCAGTAAACTGCCCTTTAGGGGAAAGCAAGAGAAATATCAGAGGAGAGAAAGAAAAAAAAAGAAACAATAAATTGCAACTACTGCTCCAAATTATGATCAAAACAACCATGACAGTAAATGCCCATTGCACGTTTCAGATATTTGCCTGCCCCAGAGTCATCTTCAAACTGGTTTCCTCTGTATATATTTATTTTTCTTTAAATATCCTGGGACGTGCACATCATTATCTCCTGTGGACATCTTTAGTAAACAAGGAGCTTAGGCATGTTTGCATTGTTCTGGCTTGTTGCAGTTGTTGACCTGATTGGATCAAGCCCTGCTTTGATCACTTAAAAATGAAAGCAGTTTTTACTGCAAATTGCTCTGGAATGATTTGAAAACTAAACAAACCAAAAGGACATGTTCTATTTATTCTCTATTACTTACACATTTAAAAGAACACACAGACCTTCCCTTCCTCACTCCCCAAAATATGAATGTGTTTAGAACACACTTCTTAATCCACCTTCACTTTTAACATTCCAGGCAAAATCCTCTGGAGGGTGCTTCTGGAAAAGAGTCTACGACTTGACAATTTCAGTTCGGAAAAGCACGCTATAAATTTGTTCACCAGACCCTCCCTGACGCACTGTTTTACTGGCTTTGGAGTTTCTTTCTGAACTCCAGTGCTAACTGGTCATACACACTGGAGCTTACAATAGCTGAACCCTGAGTTTCATTTTCCTCATCTATAAAATGGGAATAATAGCTCAAAGTCTTACTGAAAGGACTGAATTGTTAGATCACGTGTCTGTTCAAAAAGAAATGGATTGCTATTTTTTTCATGGTGTTGCCTTTTCCAATTTACAAATGAAGAAATTGGATCCCAAAGAAATGAAATGACTTGTCCAACTACTCACAGCTTAGAAGAAGTAGAATATAGAAACAAACTCATTCTTTCGTCTTAAATTCACTTCTTCTCCTTTTCATCAGATAAGAGAAACTCTAAGTAAAAATTTGGTGTTGCGGTACACACACCATTTTAAAAGGAGTTCCCTGTCACCCCCTATTAGATTGGCAACACAAAGTCCCTCATATAAAGACACTCTGAAGCTGCCATTTTTCTGTTTTGTTTTTTTTTTTATTAAAATGTCCCTTAATTAAAAGATACTATTAGGAAAATGAATCACGAAGCAATGATTTTAAAACTACCATTAGCATAATGATGTATCTGTTGCTGTAGTTGCCTTTTCTTGTCTTTTTGATCAACAGCACTGATAACATTATCTTCTTGGGGCTACAGTCATGAGGTTATTAACAGGGACCGAATACCCTAACAGCCTTGTACCTTTGATTTTCTGCCATACTCTCCAAGTTAATGAGTAAGAGAGTCAGGGGAATTTATTCCTGTGCTTTAGGAAATCTACAAACAATATTAAAAAAGAAGTTGGTGGCAGATTAAGAAACTTTTAATAACCTTGTGCAAACCTTCCAGACACTCATTACTCAGCTTCAGTTAGCACGAATAGGTGATTGAAATATGCAATTTCAAAATATGCTGTGGGAGTTAGAAGAGAGCCCCGCGGCTGACAGAGAGGTAGTTTGGGCAAGAAAAAAAGAGGTTTCAGGGCCACAGAGTTCAGTGAAAAAGTCAGCTTTCTTGTTTTGCTATGTTTTTTAACTATAATAACCACATAAGAAGGAAGGTTTAAAGCCTTGAAGGGTCTTACATTTGAAACCCACTAATTAAAGACCACACTGTTGGGTTGAGCTGAGAGGCGTATGTATTTTGATTAAAAGAGAACATTATATTCTGTCTGTTTTCTCTCTTTTTCTTAAGATACTATTTTTCCAGACCAGCAAGTAGCTTCTTAACTGCTTTTTCAGTTCCAGTCTAAGAAATGGAGCATCCAGGATACTTTGCTATTAGTCTTTGAACAGGTCTTTATCTGCCTAATGCTGTTCTTCTTACCATAAGCTGTGAATTTGCACATAGATTAAGATTAGCAGCTGAATTTCAGCTTAATTCAGGCTGGCTGAATTTCCAGCCTTAGCTGTTCTCAGTTCTGAGACTTTGTGCCAACCACATTCATAATGGTCTAACACTGAGTGCATTAATTAAATATTGTATCCACATTCGACAGAAGAAAATCTCAGGCTCAGAGAAATTAATGACTAACCCAAAGTCACATGGCCACTCAGTCGAGGGGTGTTTTGAACATTTGACTCAGATCAATCTAGCCAAAAGTGCTCGACTCTGGGCCACATCTTGGTATTGATTTCCTCCCCCTAAAATACAATAACTAATAATAACTTAAGCTCTTCTTTCTCACATAAATGTTTGTAAGAATCACATGAACTAATATTTGTGAGAATGTTTTATAAATTCCATATAGAAATAAATGAGTCTGAAAGTTTCAGAATAGAGAAAGGGCAATGGCAGGGAGGGAACCCCAAGAGCAGGGAGGAAAGAGAGAGTATGTGTAATTTAGATGTGGTTTGTCTCTACCAAAACTCCCATTGAAATTTCATCTCCAACGTGGCAGTCTCGGGAAGTGGGGCATGTGCAGAAGTGTCTGGGTCATGGTGGTACATCCCTTGTAATTAGACAACTGCCCTCCTGAGGGGGTGAGTGAGTTACCATTTTCACATGAATGGATTAGGTCCCAAGAGAGCATGTTGTTTAGAAGTCTGGTTCCTCACTTCCTCTCTCTTCCTTCCTCCTCCGCCTTGTGATCTCTCTGCGCACACCCACAC
This sequence comes from Otolemur garnettii, assembly GCF_000181295.1. Classification (NCBI taxonomy): domain Eukaryota; kingdom Metazoa; phylum Chordata; class Mammalia; order Primates; family Galagidae; genus Otolemur; species Otolemur garnettii. The sequence goes on from NW_003852401.1 coordinate 37,573,427, forward strand.
CCCTTCCACCTTCTGCTACAAGTGGAAACAGCATGAGGCCTTCACTAGAAGCCCAGCAGTTGCTGGCCCCATGACCCGTGAACCTTCCCATCATCAGAACTGTCAACTAAATACTCTCTTTTTCTTATGAATTACCCTTTGTCATATATTCTTTGTAGCAAAAAGAAACAGGCCAAGATGGAGTATAATACCTAAAATGCAGCCAAGTTCATGGTGACTACATCAGAGATTTGTGTAGCACAGTTGGGGTTCACAAACTTTTTCTGTAGAGGGGTAGAAGGTAAATATTTTAGGCTTTGTGGCCTATGTGTTCTGTCTCAAATACTCAACTCTGCATGAAAGCAGCCACAGACAATGTGTAAATAAAAGTGCAGGCTGCATTCCAATAAAACTTTATTTATGGATACTGACATTTGGATTTCATATCATCTTCATGTACCACAAAACATTAAACTTCTTTTGACTTTTATTTTAATCGTTTAAAATGTGAAAACCATTTTTATCACAAAGGCTCTCCAAAAACAGGCAGTGGGCCAGATTTGGCCCACATGGCATATAGCACAAATCCCTTCTGTGGAGCAATAAAAAATGATAAAGTTGTTGGCTCGTTTGAATAATGTTTGATAAGCAATACAATGTCATTAAAGTTCATGAACAAGAAGTTTATAAGATGACATTAGTTTGGAGTGCTATGAGCTACAAGGAACCAAGAAAGGTGATTAATATCAGATTGGACTGTAAGGACACTTATGGTATTATGAACAAGAAATCTGAATGTAAAAATTCTATAATCCATTCAGATGTTTAACAGTGTGGTCAGTAACCTGGACTCCTTCCACCTCTGGCTTCTCTCCATTCTGACTTTCCATATATATGCTTGATGCTGCCCTATCTGAAGATGGCTGCCACAGCCCCAGGCAGGATGTCCTTACAATAGCACACCCACACCCACATAAAAGAAGAGGAAGATTGCTCACCAACAAACCCTCCCCCTAATTGTCAGTTTCTTTTGTCAGAAAACAAATGCTTTCCCAGAAACCCATCACAGACTATCACATTACTACAATTGAACCAGGTGACCACATCTTTGCATTGTGAAGAAAAATGAAATGGCTTAGATCAATCATCATTTATCACATCGAGCCAGACAAAACTTGGATTCCATTAGCACAGAGGAAGTAATGTCTATTGGGTAGATCACTAACAGAAATCTGCCTGAGTGGAAGAAATCATGTTTTCTGGAAATTGAGCTGGAAGGCAAGTTGAGGTAGGATGAAATTTTGGGATTCCCACAAGATCTTCTATCATACCACTTACCATCTAATATGGAAAGTAATACTTTCATTTTCTAAATAGAATGAAAGATTGCTGAGGGCCAGGCCTATATCAGATTCATTTTGGTGCTCTCTGAATATGCTTGCAATTCTTTAGGCATTAAGAATACTTGATAAATTGAAATGTTAGGGCCAGTAAGCAGAGCTAAGTACAACTTCTAGTTTCTTTTTCCTTTGTTTTGTTTTAAGGATCATCTGAATTGGAGAGGAAGTAGAAGAAATGGAATAAGGAAGTGGAACATCTGTGGATTGAAGCACCTGCTACCTCAGAACTTTATTTCCCCCATGAGAAGGACTGAAGCCATCCCAAGAGCAATGCCTGCCCCTCTCCCATGCCTTCTGGTATTGTTGCATCCTTTCTGGAAAGGAAAAGACTCAATCCAGTCTTTTAGCACCACAATGAGTTAGCCAAAAAAAGAAAAAGTTATTCATGACCCATTGAAAAGGGGATAAGGAAAATTTAATAAAGGATGGATACATAGTACAGGTACTTTATCAGAAACAAGGTATATTGCCAACTACAGAAAATTAAGTATTTATTCTTTTGTTCCTTTGTTTTATGAGATGTGTTATGCAGTACAGTGTCTTCTAACCTGTAACCCGGCCATGTACTCCACACAGAAGGCAACACCCCAGTGAGTAAGGTAAGCAAAGCTATGTCCCTAGCAAAATAAAGACACCCATGAATGCCTTCATGCCTAATTTTTTTGAGATCATGTACGATGAGTTCAATGTTGTCATCAAATAAAATGCACAACAAAGTTAATCTGTTATATCACTAATAATAAGCTTATGATTTGTCACACTGCATGGTAAAAAAGACAAAGTAAATAGTTCACATTCGTGTCCACAATTATAATTAATCTCATGTAGGAAAGCCAAGATTTCACAATCTTTCTTATGGGTTTATAATGATCTGTACCCATGTCAGGTACATTACAGCCCCCAACATTGTGTACAGTTTTATCCCCATCACACACAGGACACGTACACAGCACATTTATCCTATGAGTCATATGCTTATTCACAGACACGTTTCTGAGGTCTGCTTCTTTCCTAGCTTGACTTTCCTGTATGCTTCATCTGCTCAGTCTCAGGGCTGAGATCCCTGTTCCGCTTGCCCCTTGGATTCTTGGTTATTCCTTTCTCCCTTCTCTCTTCTTCCCATTTCCCATTACCTCAGACAGGCATGACAAAAGAGTTTCATCTAGAACGCCATCTCTCAATGAATTATGCTGGTTGCTGAAGAAGCTGTGCTCAGAAAATATTGTGAGCAATGTCTACTTCGGGCCAAGAATGTAAAGAGAGCTGGGTGTCTGTCTTTCCTTGCCTTTTTGGTTCTTCAAAGGTATTGTTTACTATTCCCCATGCTTAGGGAGAAGCAACCCTCATAGTCACTGAGGAAGTTAAGACAGTAAGAGGCCACATGGGCCAGATCAGCAAAAACATCCTTTCAGTTTGGAGAGAGAGAGAGAGAAAGAGAGAGAGGACAAAGAATAGACTGAATACAAGCATGGGCAGAAAACACCAGAAGAATGGAGTTGAAAAAGAAAGAAGCAGATGAAAGGAAGGAGGAAGAGAACATTTGAGCAGGAGGAATTGCTTTTCAGGTGTGACATCTTATGCCTGCAAAATCCACTTTCCATACCTACTATCTTTGTGGGAATAGATCTTAAATAAACTAGGCGAAAATATCTACTGACAGCACTATTGTGCCAATGTGCGCAAGAACAGGCCTACTCACACGCGGGCACGCACACACAGAGACATGGATGTACACTCTCACTCACCAGAACATGTGTGCAGACACAGTCTTATCTTTATACACCATTCAAGTTGCTCTGGCTTTAATCTTCATACTTCTTAGGAGGATCATTCTTCTCTTGGCTTCTCCTGTCACCCAGAAGGAGTGGGTTATGCAGCCTGAAGTCAAAAGCTTTGGCTGTTTTCTTATCTGAATGCTATCTGGACCTGGAGGCTTATTTTCACTAGGGGTGTGTGTTGCCCAGAAAGCAGTGTGGGTGGCAGACGACAAACAGAAGCCATAGGTGATGGTAATTGAGGGTTGGTGTGCCCACAGTGGCACACAGCTCGGAGGAAATATTACTGCTGATGAGGTGGGGAGAGGCTAGAAATTTTCTAGTGGAAATTGGAAGTATAGACAACGGTCAGTGGCTCTAAACAGCAAGAATTACAGCATCTAGGAATCTATTTGCAAGACTGCATTCAGGCTAAAGTTCTGCTCTTGAAATTAATCCTATATATTTCTAATATTGACTATGTCACCCTCACCTAGCAATTGACCCGTGGTCATTTTATTTATTTATTTTTCATCTTTTTGAGACCAAGTCTCACTCTGTCACTCTGGCTAGGATTCCATAGCATCAAACTAGCTCCTAGCAACCTCAAACTCCTGGGTTCAAGGGCTCCTCTTGCCTCACCCTCCCAAGTACATTTGACTATAGGCACCTGCCACAATGCCTGGCTAATCTTTCTATTTCTAGTAGAGATGGGATCTGGCTCTTGTTCAGGCCAATCTCAAACTCCTGAGCTCAAGCAATCATTCCGTCTCAGCCTCCCAGAGGGCTAGGTTTACAGGCGTGAGCCATCACACCCGTCAGAACTGAAGTCATTTCAAAGGCTGTCCTCCCTACTCTCCCTCCCAATCCCCCGCCCCACCCCACCACCATCCACTCCCTGCCTCACCCTTGATGTCTGAGATTCTTAAAACAGAAGCTAAAAATTTTATTCCCTTATTCAGTTCACATCAATGGATCTCTTGTTATGGACTAGATCTAGGTGTTGGGGGAGCTGAATTGTACTTATCTTAAGGAGTTTACAATCTGGAAAATTAGAGAGAAAAAGCTAATAAGTTATAAAATAAAAGTTACATCCTGGGTTAAATTGACACTAAGATACTTATTTCTCTCACCATTAGGAATCTTGTCTCTTTAGGTATGTCTCAAAATTGTCCACAGAAGAACCTCAGTGATGAGGACAGTGAACACCTCTAGTTGATATTCTGGGGATAAAGCCAAAAATGGTCCACCGTAATCACGAAATTTTTCTGGCAATGCCATGACTTATACCAATGGTATTCAACCAATCATGTTTGCGCCCCACCAGCAGGGGACATTTGTGAATGTCTAGAGATATATTTGATTGTCACGGCTTGGGAAGGGAATTTGCTATTGGCATCCGGTGAGTAGAGGCCAAAGATGCTGCCAAATATCCCACAGTGCAGGGGACAACCTCCCACAAGAGGGCGTTAGTCAGCTCAACGCGTTAAGCGCTGAAGTTGGAAAGCCCTACTTCATAATAAAATTCATAAAAATATTGTATTTCACTGAATTTTCATTGTAATATTATTTTACATGTTTTTCTTTTTTCCCCTTTGAGTAATATTTGCAGTACGAGAAAATGCACCATGCTTACGTGGTGCTCTGGCCTGGGGTCTGGTCCACAGCTATGCACCATGCTTTGAAAAAGATGTTCTGCTAATTCTACTCATCCTATAGCTCAGTTCCCACCTCCTCTGGAAGACATAGCTAAGGTATGCCAGATTGAGCAAATAAAAATACAGATGCCTGATTAAATCTTAATTTCAAAAAACCAATAAATAATGTTTAGTGTAAGTATATCCCATGCAAAATTTGGAACAACTGAAGTTTAGGATTTTAATTTCACTTTGATACTTAAACTTCAGATAAGCAATAAATAACTTTTTAAAATATGTCTCATGCAGTACTTGGTATGTAGTTATTCACTTTTTTAATCTGAAATTTGACTTTAACTAGGTACTTTATCTGGCAGTTTTCCTCCAGTTTTGGGTATCTGCTGTCCTCTCCACACCTATGATATTCTGAGCTGTATTCCTCCTTCTATACTCACGCTTAATGACTGTGTATGATTAATTATCTCTTAGCAAGTATGTTTTAACCCACCGAGTAAAATCTAAGCATCATAAGGGTGAGCCCAGGGCCCCTATGTTTTGTTCTTTTTGCCTAGAAAAATGCCCTAAACATTTTAGGAACTCAACTCCATCATGTCATTTTAATGCCATAATGGGAAACTAGAAACCTTATTAAGGTTTCACTCATTACATGATAGGTGCTCGTAAGAGTAGGATTTTGGCAGTAGGTATAAACTATATTGGCTAGGAAAGCTTGGCCCTGAGTACCAGAAAGCAAAAAGAAAAGTCTTTAAAATAAGACAGAAGTTTGCTTCTCTCTTGTATAAAAGCAGGTTGGAGAACAACATGGCAAAAGATGTGAAATTTCCATGGACAGAGACCCAGGATTTTTGTAAATTTTCATTCTACTGTCCCTAGGATGTAGCCTTCATCCTCATGTTCCAAATGGCTGCTAGAGATCCAGCCCTCATATCCACAGCCCATAAACCAAAAGGGCAGGAAAAAAGAAGCAAAGATCACCCTCTGCCTTAAAAATGATTTCCTCCACTTGGATCTCATTGACCTGAACACAATATGGGCACACACAGCTATAAGGGCAGCTGACAAATACGGTCTTTATTCAGGAGAGAAATGTTCTCAGCTAAATGTGAGATCAGTGTGAGAGTTAAGTGGAGAATATATATTTGACGAGAAAGGATCTGTCTTTGATACAGAGCCTTTCTAGTCCTCAGTCCCTAACACCATAACCACCTTCGACTTATATCTTTCATTATGAAAAATAACTGGGAAACAGACACCAGAAAAATTCCTGAACCCTATTGCAATGTTCAAATCCTTCCCGTTTTCAAATGCCACCTCCCTTACCCAGCTTTCCTCTGTTCTATCTTTTGTTTCACTGCCCCCACTCAAGCACTGGGAACCATTCAAGCACTTAATCCTTTCTTGGATATGCACTATTTTTACCTTGCAGCACAGTTTTTTTGCATGCACTCACATTTCACCCACTAGATTGTAGACATCTTGAGGACAGAGTCAGTTTTGAAATCATATGTCTCCTCTTGACGTATCATACAGAGCAGGGCCTCTACATTTGTTTCCTGGGTGAGTGACTTTCTCATCCCTAAGGGAAAGAAGTGACAGCCTGGCACGAACACAGAGGCTCGCAAGGGAGATGTCCGTGTTATCTTTAATGGTCGCCAAGATAATATATTGTGGGGATTATTTCATTTTGTTAAGCGGATTTGGTAAAGGAGAAAAATGAGTTTGTTTGGGGACTACAGGGAGCTTTTTAATATAACTGATGTGAAAGGCTCAAGATTTGGGATAAAATCTTACCCCAACGTGCTCATGAAAGCTGCACGGCTGCAAAACTCACCATTACTGAATGACATGGTGCAGAAAGGCTGTTAGGAAAGGCTAATGCCTATACAGCTGCTGTAATGAAGAAATGGGAGGGTTAGGCCCGGGAAACCGCAGCTCCAACAGAAGGAGCTGAAAAGATATAGATAAGATTAGCGACATATGTAAAGGCCCTGATACTGTGTGACAAAGTCTACCCAGCTGAATAGGCTGAAGCCAGAAGTAATAGGAAGGCCATGTTCTCCCTAATCCTCCAAGATAAGCTGTTCCATCCAGAATTATCAGCCAACAATCTTCAGGGTATCAGGCTGAAAATGAAGTTTCAGACTGCTTTGATTCCTCATCCATAAATGAGAAAGTGCCTGAAGGATCTTTATTTATTCTCACTCCCACCGAAACACTCTTCAAAAAGTGCCAATATACTAGCAACAGATGCATAAAGCCTCCCTTCCTTTGATTGACAGAACATGATATAAAGCAACCCTCACTTGACATTTCAGTTTCATAAGGCTCCTAGCAGGGGGAGGGAAAAAAAAAAGCCTTGAAAAAAATCCACTGGAAAATAAAGGGGATTTATGCAAACTCACATGAATGTTTTCAGAATCAAATTTAAGAGTTTTATTCCTCTGCAGCCCTTATTTGATATTTGGGGTTGCTGAGGAATAATTTCGGCAGGAGTCATTTCAGCCATGTGCTTATTAATGTTTATGGCTTATTAAAACAAAGTATTTACATGTTAATGTTTCTTGATTACCCGATGTTTAAGGTGCTTAGTTATAAATGATTGAGATGTTCACTCTGTGGAGGAGATATTTAATTTGGTGTTGCAGGTGCTTTAATTTAGATTTCAAAATAAGTAATTGAATGAGAAAATGTCATCTACACCTATGCATTTCAGTTTCAAAAGGTCAGCCCATGGTTAGTTTATACATTTTCAAATTCTTGTCACATTGCTCAATAAGGTATTAAAGTCAACTTCACCCCTCTACATATTTCTTTCAATTGACATATAAATGTTCTGTTTGAAATAATAACTGAATTTAATGCCTACATATTTCTTACAGAAGAAAGGTTGGAAAATCTTCCAGATGAGCCCTCAAGAAAAACACTAATTCTTTTTGTTTTATCAAAGGAATTTCTTTTTATATTTAATTTCTCCCTGAGTTTTTTCATGAGTTGTCTGGAATTGGAGTTGTTCATGCTCTGTGGAAACTACAGAGTACTAGAACTCAGGCATTTTCCAGATAAACATCAAAGCTAGCCTGGATCTTGGGGTCGTCTTTACATCGCTCTAAGAGTTTTTCAAATGGTAATCTTCAAATTGCAGCAGAAGCTTGGGGTAAGTAAGAACCAGAGAAAGAATATACCAAACTTAACTAACCTTGGCTGGATAAAATTTTATTTCAAACTTAATCTACTGATCTGTGTCCCCTCTTTCTAATAAGCTGCATAGCGAAGAGCAAACAACTGTTGCTAATTATGGTACCCTTTTCTGCTGGGGAATGAGTGATATTAGTTATTGTACCAGAAGGAAATGGAAACTTGAGGAAAATTAAGAGAATAGCACCGTTCCTGGCAATAGCACCTTTGCTAGCACAGTATACTCTAAGAGTAGCCAGAAATAAATTATTAAATTGCCCTCCCATTTTTGCATTGAAGGGGAGATTGCTATAATGTTTCCAGATTTCAACCAACTGCTAAGGGACTTGAAGGACTCCAAAGACATTCTCTCTCTCTCTCTCTCTCTCTCTTGTTTTTTTTGTTTTGTTTTGTTTTGTTTTTTTGAGACAGGGTCTCACTCTGTCATCCTGGGTAAAGTGCTATGGTGTCATCATAGCTCTCAGCAATCCTCTTCCTTCAGCCTCTCAAATAGCTGGGACTATATGTGCCAGCCATAATGCCCAGCCAGTTTTCCTGTTTTTAGTACAAATGGGATCTCTCTCTTTCTCAAGCTGGTCTCAAACTCCTGAACTCAAGGAATCCACCTGCCTTGGCCTCCCAGAATGCTAGGATTACAGGCATGAGCCACAGACCCAGCCTTCTAAGGACTCTTTAATGAAGAGCAGTCTACATTGGAAGAGAAGGCTTTGTCTGATTCTTACGGCATAGAAGAGGAATTAGACTGAAAAGATTGAATAAGGAGTAGTTATAGATAGGAATTCTTCATTTAATCTTTGATACAATAATTCAAATGATGCAGCAAAATGAATGGAAGATCATGGACTAGGGTGGAATATTGGGGTTATGCAACATAGGCTCAGAAAAAAGAGATTTAACTAGATTTTACATGTGTGCTCAACGATGGACTACCAATCAGAAATAAATTGTTAAATTTTATAGTAAATATAAAACTGGCTTCTAAGAAGTTCAAGACTCGATGATGGGGAGTATATTTTGAGTACTGGATATTCTCAATGCCTTTATCCCTGTTAATCTATTTTATCAATTCACACAGTGATTAAATAAACTGTTTCAGGACACAAAATGTCTTCTCTTTTCATTTAGACCTCACAGAGACACCCAAGACGACACAGCCTAAGAGCAGGATGTGGTAGCAGGAGCTGCCATCCTCTCTGGGAAAGATGAAGATGTCTTACAATGTTTCACAAAAGTTTCATTGTAACCAGACCTTGAGTAAGGAGAGACGCTTAAGTTAGCGGTCCATCTGTACATAAATCTGGTTAGTATAGAAGCTGCTCCTAAATATTAGTCATCCTTTTTTATTGTAAATACTTAAGATGAGGTTAGAATTTTGTATATTTTATCTCATTTAAGTTTCACGATAACCCTAAGAAGTAAATACTATTACAATCCTTGATTACATAGAAGGAAACTGAGGCTTCTTTCTGAGCCTTATTCAGCACGGTTAGGGAATTTTCCCCAAGCCACATAGCTAATCAGTAGCTAAGTCCACTTCCACACTCAGCGCTGTCTGACCACAAGCCCAGCCTATAGTTATTCACCCCTTACAGTGCCAGTTTCTGACTGCTTCAAGGGGGAGTCACTTCTACACATCACTTGCACACACATTCATTTTATAATGAACAAGAAACCAGCCATAGTTGTTATTTTACTTGTAAAATCTCTGGATCTGAAGGTATGATGAAAACATTTCAAAGTATGTAGTGTGCATAGGATTGCCACAATATAATTATGGTATCAATTTATGTGGTATGTGTATGTGTGTGAGAGTCGTTCCATTGTTCTAAAATACACTTTTTATGCATAAGAGTACGTGCTTTGCTAAAGGCAGCATGTCAGAATGACACTTATAATTTCAAGATAAGCACAAATTAAGACTATCACTTAAACCACAAAAACATCACATGTACAAACTAGAACCCAAAAATGGCCACTTAACACAGAATTGTTGATTAATTCATTCTGTACTACATAAGCAAATCGCACTTTCATCTGGCACTGGCACATGTCACATATAATCTGGTGCATTGTGGTCATACATTTTTGTCTAAATTTCTTTTTTTTTTTGGCCGTTTTTGGCCAGGGCTGGGTTTGAACCCACCACCTCCAGCATACGGGACTGGTGCCCTACTGCTACAGGCACTGCCCTGTCTAAATTTCTTACAAATGCAGAATGTTGATGATAGAGAAATCAGACAGAAATGTTGATGAATCAGTCAATCAAGATTCCCTTCCTCCCTTACCAGGCCTTAGATGAGTCACCAACACATAATGTTTACAAACGAAAACTATGCTTTTTGAAAAATAAGGTATAGGTACGTCCTCGTTAGTACAGAAAATAAATCAGCACCAAATATGTTGGGTTTTTTCCTGCAGTTTTTGGCCAGGGCCGGGTTTGAACCCACCACCTTTGGTATATGGGGCCAGCGCCCTACTCCTTTGAGCCACAGGTGCCACCCCCAAATATGTTCTTTATGGCACAGCCCCTACGAGGTTGTAGTTTCTGCATATTGAACATATGACATGTGAAATCATGAACAGTGCCTAAAATAGTTCCTGCTCAAGAAGACAAATATTTGTTGAGCGAATGAATGGATTATCCCTTCACTTCAATTCCCTTGAGGTTGTCACAAGCCTTTGGATGTTTTTTCCTCCTGAATGCTAGTCATGTCATCATGGTACATCTTCCTGTCTGACATCTGCCTATCACAATTGTGGCCTGATCTTTACCCTGTTCCCCATCTGCAAGCTTTTCCCTTGAGGATACATTCAGCCACCATCACCCTTGAATTTTAGAATAGCACGTGCTAGTCTTACTTGCCTTGTCGCCCTGCCTCTAGCAGTTTACTAACGTACTATCTGTGTTATGTTATGAGCTATTATGAGTCAGAATTGTTCAGCCAAACACAAAGCAAGAGCAGAGTTAGAGACTCAAGAGGATCAACAAACTTCCCGGTAACCACATTTCAAGTTGAGAAAAGTGTCTCCTTATCTGTTCCCGTCCACAGCCAGTGCACAATACGCCAACGCTCTCTTATTCAGTACTGGCTGCACTGTCATAAGAGAATCATGAATTAATTATGTCATTCAGGATATAGATCTCCAATAAAAGTATCTCTGGACAAAGAGTGATACAACAAATCAGCAGTACAGGAGGAAGTCTTAAATATCTGCCTGCATCCTAGCTAGAAAACAACAGATTTGTTTTGTTTTACTATTAGGCCTACCATAAAGTGCACAAATTTGAAGTATGCATGTCAATAAATTTTGCAAGAGAAATGTGACCACCACAACCCACAACCCAGATTTAGATTTTTACCAGCAAACCAGAAGCCTCTCTCATAACCCCTTCTAGTCATTATTTACTCCTTTCCCATCTTGTTAGGTGATTTCGCCACTTGTGAACAGCACAGACTGTACTTACATGAAGATATTTTAGAGTTTCAGTTTGCCTCCTTTCTTCCCAATCATTAATGTACGATTATGGCATAAACTCTTCACAGAGCATGGAAGCATCATGTCTTCTTTCACTCAATCTTCCATCTGTGAGCTCCGTTCACATTGCTGCAGGTACTTGTGATTGCTTTACCCTTATTACTGTGTAGTGTTCCATGGTATTAGTATATCACAATTTATTTGTCCATTCATTTTTCAATGGACATTTGAACTTTCTTGCAATTTGGGGCTATTATGAATAATACTGTTAGGAATATTCTTGTACATATTTTAGCGTGTGTATGTGACATTTCTGTTGACTATACTGTCACGCACCCCATCAAGATGTTTGGTCCATGATAGACCGCCCATACAACGGTGGTCCCACAGATTATAATATGGTATTTTTACACTACCTTTTCTATGTTTGTGTATGTTTAGAAATGCAAATACCCTTGTGGTAAAATTGCCTACAGCATTCACTACAATAACATACTGTACCGGTTAATAACCAGGGGGTAGTAGGCTATACCAGATAGCCTGACGAGGTGTAGTAGGCTATACCACCTAGGTTCATGTAAGTACAGTCTGTGATGTTCACACGTGATGAAATCACCTAACAAAGTATCTCTCATATATATCCTCGCTGTCAAGTGATGCATGATTGTGAGAAAAATTATTATGTATAGAAAAGCATATGTTTAATGTTTAAAAAAACATTGCTAAATTCTTTCCCAAAGTATGTGGAAATTCTCAATTACTCATGTTATTTGTTAATCCATCAAATGTTTGGTATGTTCTGGGCATTTTTCGGTTTGGGTTTGCTTTAATTATTCTTGTAGTTGTGTGATAGTATCTCCATGTGGCTCTATTTGCATTTCCCAGATGCCTAATGCCTTCCTATGCTGAATATCTTCCTATGTGCTTATCTATCATTTGAATATTCTTTCTCATGAAATGTTAGCTCATTAGCCAGGTGTTGTGGCAGGCACCTGTAGTCCCAGCTATCCAGGAAGCTGAGGCAGGAGGATCGCTTGAACCCAGGAGTTTGAGGTTTCTGTGAGCTAGACTCATCCCACAGCACTGTAGCTTGGGTAAGAGAGTGAGACCGTCTCAAAAAAAAATTTAAAAAATGCTAGTTCAAGTGATTGGCCATTTTATTGGCCATTTCCTTCTTAATGATATACAGAAGATGAAATCATAGGAGTTTTGTGTTGGCCCTAGATAGCCAATACATAAGTATCTTCTTCAATTCTCTTACTAGTCTTTTCACTATCTGAATGGTATCACCTAATAAAGTAAAGTTCTGAATTTTAATACATTCCAATTTATCAGTCTTTCCTTTTATGGCTAGAGTTTTTACATTCCATTAAGAGAATTGTCTAATTAGAGGTCAAAAAAAATTCTTCTGTATCTTCTAAAAAGTTGCATGGTTTTAACTTTCTTATTCAATTTTAAGATCTTTCTGAAACTGATTTTGGGTATGATGACAGTGGTCAAGATTCTTTGTATTTTTAAGTTGGAATATCAAGTTACTCTAACACTATTATTTTTAATTGTTTACATTACATTACAGTGGCACATTTGTTATAACTATTCATTCTATAGTTCAACTCTATTCTTTCTCTTCATCTATTTATCCATCTTGAAGTCAATACTATTTTAATTACTGTCGTTTTAATAAATACCTATCTAAGATCTCTGACATTATTCCTCTTGTTCAAGATGATCTTTGCTATTTCTGGCTCTTTGCATGTTCCTATGAATTTTAGAATCAGGTTGTCCATTTCCATAAAAAAAAATCTTGGATGTTTTGGGGGCTTTTATTTAATCCCTCAATAAATTTAGGAAGAATTTACATCTGAACAATAATGAATCTTTTGATCCTTAAGAATGATATCCCTCTTTATTTTTGTAATTTGTATCTCAGTTTTTTTTCATTTTCTATGAATAAATTTTGCATATCCTTTGTTGAATGTATCCAAGGGGGACTTGAACTTTTAATATTATTGTACATGTATTTTAATATATTAAATAATATATAGAAATATATAATAATTTATTTTTATTTTGGCCTTGTATCTCAAGAAGCTGTTAACTGTTCTATGGACACAATTCTATTATCTGAAATAAGATGAGTTTTCCCCTCTCTTTTCAATCCTTATACCTTCTATTTTTCTTGCTACTAGAACTTTCAGTAAAATGTTGAATAAAAGTGATGATAACTGATATAATTAAGTTTTCCAAAAATTCGGGGTAAAAATTTTCAATAATTCAACATTAAATTGATTATTTCTCTGTATTTTTTAAGATATTGCCAAGATAAATTGGGGAAAATTTCTTTTTATTCCTGGTTACTATGAGTTTCTGTCATGAGTAAATATTGACTTTCATCAAAGGTCATTAATAGCATATCTCTAGCGACATGATTATATGCTTTTTCTTCCTTTTTCTATAGATGAAGTGAATTTCATGGATGACTTTTTAAATGTTAAACCAACCTTGGATTCCTAGAAAATTCTAACTTACTTTTCATTATTCTCTTTACATATTTCTAGATTTAGGTTGCATAGATTCTATTTAGAAATCTTTCCTCTATGTTAATAAGAACTATACGTTGGCAAAATAATTGGTATCTGCTTCTGAATTAGTAGCATCAAGTGACTCTTCATGAATATTTCAAGGAACCAATAATCTCTTTCTATCAAAAAATTGACATTCGGTGCTGTGTCTCTTATAAAATACTGTGGCTTAGACATCCATGAGCAAATATAGCTAAGAGTTTTATGAGCTCTCCTGGGCCATGAACCTGCATAGCAAGCAATAGAATGAGGGCACTGGCTCTGTACTTTGTGGACATGTCTCTGAGCACACAGATTTCTCTTGTAGATAGGTATGATAAATTCCTATAAAGTTCTGCCTTCGAGACAAATTTCTAATTCCTTAATACAGAACCCAAGGCCTGTGTGTCCTGGAGTCTACATACCTCTCTAGCCTCATATCTCACTCTGCTCCCTAGTTCCCTCCTGCTATCTTCTTATAATCCATTTGTTTAGATGTACGGCCATCCTTGCACTTTCTTGAATATGTCAAGCTTTCACTCATCTTGAAGGCTGGACCCTATTTCCCTCCTGATAGCCCCTACTTTTTCTTATTTAGAAAAAGTAAAAGCTAAAGTTTGCATAATGGTATGCATTATTATACAAAGATATCACTGAGCATAGCTACTATGTCTTACTCATCTTTTATTTCTGTAAACTTAGCCAACATAGGATAGGCACTCAAAAGTATGTTTATCTGAAATGAATGAATGAGTGAAAATGTTTTTGCTACAGTTCTCCTGTGTCCACTCATCATCTCAGTATAAGAGTTAAGGACCAAAAGACAACAGAGAAAATCAATAATACTGCTAATATATTCATTACTTAAGTTGGCAAATTATCGAATTTTAATAATTGATATCTTTATGCTTTCTAAATTGGGGGTAAAAATTTTCAAAAAACCAATCTCAAGTTGATTACTTTATATATTTTTGATATTTTGTGTATTTTTTGCTAAGCATAGTGCTAGATATAGACAGTGCGAGAAGGCAGAAAAACTCAAAAAGTTTAAAGCTTAGTGAGGAAGACAGTCAAGTTAATATAATGAGCAAAGGCCAGGCATGGTGGCTCACACCTGCAATCCCAGCATTTTGGGAGGCTGAGGTGGGTGGACTGCCTGAGCTCACAAGTTTGAGACTGACCTGAGCCAAAGCGAGATCTCATCTCTAAAAAATAGCCAGACATTGTGGCAGGCACCTGTAGTCCCAGCTACCTTGGAGGCTGAGGCAAGACAATCACTTAAACCCATGAGTTTGAGGTTGCTGTGAGCTAAGATGCCATGGCACTCTACCAAAGGTGACCAAGGAAGACTCTGTCTCAAAAAAAAAAAAAAGAAAAAGAAAAAGAAATATATATATATATATGTAATGAGCAAAAAAGAGGTAAATTTTAAAATTATAAATTGAAATAAATTCTATAAAGGGAAAAAACAGGGCATTAAACTCCAAAACATAGGGAAGAAGGGATGCTTACATCGAATTTTCCAGGCAGCCTCTCTGAAGTGAAGACTATTAAATTGACTTCTGAAAAATACAGAGGCAATCAAGACTCTTACTATTCTGCAGTTCCAAATCAGGGTACTTAATCAGATCATAATTTGTTTCAGGTTGCTTTATCTCAGCAGTTCTCAAGAATTGTCCAGAGACCAGAAGAGGTTCCAAAACACTAGAGGAGTTATGAGATCAAAACTATAATTCTAACATCATTTCTCCTTTTCCACCCAGAAGCTATATGACATATGATATAATGTTAGATTGAATGAAGAAGTTGTCCTTCATTAAACCAGACATTAAAGAGATTTGAAAAAATATATCAATCCCATTCTTCTCACTATATTGGTTATAACAGTCCCATTCTTCTCACTATATTGGTTTTAGGCAATACCATTATATTTATAAAAATACATTATTTGTGTTAACATGTAATGAATTTATTATTGCTGAGCAATAATAATTTAATAGTTACTTTAAAAAACTTTCCAGTTTCAACTTCCATAAACAAAAACTCCTTTGCCTTCTCAAAACATTTTTAGGAGTATAATGGGGTCCTGAGACTGAAAATTTAGGAACTACCAGTTTAGCTGGTAGAATTAAGATCATGTAAAAGAAATAATGATCACTGAAGATACCCAAGATGAAATGATCCCTGCCAACCCTCCGACTTTGGACACAAATTGAAGGCATTTTCCTGAAAACTAAAACATTCAGTCAAATATCACCAATGTTCCAAAAAGACCAATATTTAGTAGGTTATGAACAAAACATTCTGGGTATTTGAGAGAACATGGGCAGGGCTCCATGAGGAGGAGCTGTGTGATAATCCAATCATTTGGAGTGTCCTGAACTAGACAGAGTACTTTTTCATTTTAATTACAAAATTTTGCAGCTGCCCTCTTGTTTATAGCATAAGGGATAGGAAACCAGTGATCTTTTCTTTTCCCCTTTACCAGACATCTTTAAGTGAAACAAAAATAGAACCAACTCCTCAGTTTAAACTTTTGTAACTTTTTCTTTGAAATGTTGCCTGCAGGTCTCTCTGCACCAAGACTGTTCAGTCACTGTTCAAGATGATCAAGCTTGCACTGGACTCCATGAAAAATTTATTCAATACCTCAACCTGCTCTCTGGGTATCACGACACAGTACCTCCATCATATTTTAGTCTAATTTTTAACTCTTCTTCACAAAACCAAAATGAATAAGATTCCCAACAATAAACTATCAGTTACCAAAAAATGTCTTCATTATTTAAAAGGAAAAAACCTCACTTCCTTATTCTTTTATCCCCCCCCAAAAAAAAAAACAAAAAAACAAATTATCTATTTCTCCTTGTAAAATCATACATAGTTTACACTTTACCTGAAACTAAACTACCTCCCCAACAAAAAGAAAACAACTAAAGAATCTCACAGAAAAAAAAAATTGAAAATAGTAGGATATATTAAATTGGCAGCTTTTTCTGAATATTCTTATACACTTGTCTACTGTGCTATACCCTGAGAAACATTTCCATCTGATTTTGCAAGCAGAAATTATTATATAATTGAGAACACTTGTGTTTGAATGTAACCTTTTGCAAGGTTCTAGCCTACTTTTCCTGTATACCTCTATGCATATTTATACTAGGTAATACATATAAAATCACTTTATGCTATGGATATATACACTAATATGTATTAGATTACTATTAGAAGTAAAGAAAGCAAAATGAAATGTGACCTTTTTAAGTAAAAGCTTTGGCCCTATTCCTATCTCATTAACTATCAGTCCATAAGAATGCCTTATCAGATTCAAGCACTCCTTTTTAATTGACAAATAAAACATTTCCACACTGACCTATTAGAGTAAATATGTCACCAAGGAATCAGTTTGTAATCTGGAGCCATTTTTGTTAAAATATTTCCAAGTGCTTCTTGGATAGTCATTAATTTATTCCAGAAAGGTTTTCCATGAGCAAAGTTATGTAACATGCATTCTCCTACCTACCTAAGTACGGAAACAAAAATAATGGTTTGTAGATATTATAAGAGATGATAATCAAATTTTACCATTATTTTTATCCTCCAGAGTTAAAATTTTCAATTCAGATAGCAAATGGGTTCTCAGAATTTTAGAAAAAAAATAAAAATATGAGAAGTCAGCATTAGAATAATAAACTCATAATAATTGGTATTCTTATTCAGAATACTCAATTTGTTTGAACATATTAGACTAGGGAAAAAAACTCAATGAATGAGAAGATGTGAAATTATTACATTTCCTCAAGATAGTTTGTTAAAAAGACATCATAACATTGTAAGATGAAATTACTTCAATGTAATTATTCTATTGTTAAGGACTATGAACTTGTAAATACAAATTTTGTCAAAAGAATTTTGTAAGGGCAGCGCCTGTGGCTCTGTGAGTAGGGCACCAGCCTCATATGCCGAGGGTGGCAGGTTCAAACCCGCCCCCAGCCGAACTGCAACAAAAAAAATAGCGAGTGTTGTGGCAGGCCCCTGTAGTCCCAGTTACTCAGGAGGCTGAAGCAAGAGAATCGCCTAAGCCCAAGAGCTGGAGGTTACTGTGAACTGTGATGCCATGGTACTCTACCGAGGGTGATAAAATGAAACTCTGGCTCTACAAAAAAAATAATCATAATAATTTTGTAAAATCTTCTATAAAGCGATCATTTACTTAGAGGTCCTCAGTCATCATATCTAATGTTCTTAAAATGCATATTGGGGTGGCACCTGTAGCTCAGTAAGTAGGGCACTGGCCCCATATACTGAGGGTGGTGGGTTCAAACCTGGCCCAGCGGAACTACAACAACAACAAAAAAATAGCCGGGCATTGTGGTGAGCGCCTATAGTCTCAGGTACTCAGGGGGCCCAAGAGCTGGAGGTTGCTGTGAGCTGTGTGATGCCATGGCACTCTACGTGGGCGATAAAGTGAAACTCTGTCTCCACAAAAAAAAAAAAAAATGTTCAGCATATTATGATTTGGAAAGATAGGGAGAGGTCTGCAGAAGACATTTACTCCATGGATTTGTTTGTGAATGGTATGATCTTTTATTCACCAAAGTTTTTATGTTTCATATTCATTTCCCTGATAGTATCTTTCTAAAATGAAGAAATAGAAAGAGAAAGATATGAAAATACTTTTTCTTCCTAAATCTGCATTTATCCTCGGCAAAGGCTGTTGATAACTTTGCCCCTGGTTATCAAAACAACAACAATAAAGAAAAAAGACCCACAAAGCCCAGGTGGAACACAGGTGTCCAAAGAGCCATCTCCTGTCTTTCTATGCATCATATGCTTAGAAAGAAAGACACCTTTCTGAGGAAAAAAATGTAGACAAGGATGGAGTTGCAAATTTCAGCTTTATGATATGAGAATCTTTGCTTATATCAGAGCTGCAAGAAGAACCAGTTACCTCCAACAGCCCTTACATGTTTCTGGGAGGTGGTAACAAGTGGTATGCCCTAGGCAGTCCAGCATTCATCGTCACTTACAACAAAATCATAGAGTTTGCCCTAAATATAATAAATTCATCTGTCATGGTAAAATTGCATGGTAAATTGGATTATGAGATTATTAGAACATAGTTAAATATATTTAAATTACCATGTGTACAGTTTATGGAGATTCATATTAATGCAGACTAGCACTAGATAATACACAAGGAAAATAGCATGCTTAGCATAAATCAGGCAAAATACTTGGGACATCCTATGTTTAACATTTGGTGCATCTGAACATTTTTCATTAGCATTTCATGGTCTTCTTTTTCCATCCTATCTCTAGGCAGTGTTGCTAATGAACAATGTAGAGGGTATGGAGTATCTGACTTTTTTCTCCTTCCCCTTGGTTGATGCTGAGCGTTCAGTTAGCACATTCAGTGGAGCAGGAATGGTTAGCTGGGTAGAGCTGAAGAAAAATCCTGTGAAATCAAAGTATTGGCTACTTAGGGTTGTTGAACAAAGAAACAGGATAATGGCAAGCAATTTTCTCATCATTGAGGAGTTACCAACATGGAAAGAGTGAATGCTGGAATTAACCCTACAGTCCTGAACAGGAAGGCAAGTGTCAGCATGGAATCATAGTTCTTAAATGTACCTAACAGAAACAGAGCTATAGGTGTGGATGTGTGGGTGCATGTATACGTTTTCTAGCTCTGGCTACAGAAAGAACCTTAATAGTGACACCTTGGTAGAAGTTAAGTATTCGAGGTACTCAGGTCTTGATTTCTAAGTAGCCTTTTCTACTAAAAATACCCACGAAGGGTCCTGGGGAAATAGCAAAAACTGGGGCAGGAAAACGGCAAAATGAGCCTGGAGTATCTTGTGCCAGAGAATAAAAAGTTGTTCAAAGAAGTGTGAGGATAAGACAAAGGACAAAAAAGCCAGCTTAAAGGGGCTTCACTGGGAGAACCTGGCACAGTTTGGTGGTTGAGAATTAGAATAATAACATTGAATTATAACCTATTGAGGAAAACAAGATTCTGTGTCAATACAGGTACAGATGATAGGTAGATAAATTAGATAGATGATGGATTGATAGATGATAAATGGAGGAAAGGTTTACCTTAGAGTAGAATGACAGACACGTAAAAGGAATAATAGACTATAGAAAATCACCCACTTATTACCCACTATAGAAATAATTGAGGCAGGACTTATCAAAGGATGTAAAAACTAGTGGGTAAGAGTTTAACAAGGAAGAATATATTCATAGCCTCAAACTATTTTCCCCAAATTACTGATTATTAGGTATTTTATTTAATTAATTAATAAATACAAAACACACAGTAAATAGCCATATAATGCAGAATCCTGAAAAATACCCTTAAAACCAAATGATGGGAGTTAAATAGTACAAAGAAGGAGATATATTGACATCAGTTATCTCCAGAAATGGTGCACCAAGAACAATATCAGGCTCCGTTCCCGTAGCTCAGTTAGTAGGGCACCGGCCACATGCACTGGGGCTGGTGGGTTCAAGCCCGGCCTGGGCCTGCCAAACAACAATGACAACTGCAACCAAAAAAATAGCTGGGCATAATGTCAGGCCCCTGTAGTCCCAGCTACTTGGGAGGCTGAGGTAAAAGAATCTCTTAAGTCCAAGAGTTGGAAGTTGCTGTGAGCTAGGACGCTATAGCACTCTACTGAGGGTGACATAGTGAGACTCTGTCTCAAAAAAAAAAAGGAACACAATATTGCTTCCATGGTACTTCTACCAAAAATACACAAATCACAAGAAAGCATTAGATGAACCTAAATTCTAGGACATTCTGCAATATAATTGGCGAGTGTTTTTAGGAAATACGTGTTGAAGGTAATGAGATATCATGTCTGAAATTTACTCTCAAATGCCTCAAAAAAAAAATGCAGTAAAATGGACCTGTGTGCATATTGTGTGTTTGTGTGTGGATAAGAAAAGCAGAGAAACAAAGTGACAGAGAGAGACAGAGAATGACAAAGGCAGAGAGCTCTAAAATGGTAAAATAAATGTGCTAAAATGTTAATATTGGGGAACATGATTGACGGTTATGCCAGAAGGTTTTGTACTGTTTTTACACCTCTTCTAAAATTTTTAAATAATTTCAAAATAAAAAGTTAAGAAAAAAATAATTTCCCCCTTTCTTAATAAAAGAATAGGGAAAAAAACATGATTTTAAAAAATTCAAAAACATGTGCACACATGCACATATACACACAAATATAAGGAGCAATGGCCCAGAGAGTCTATAAAAAATAATTCAAGGCTATATGAAGCTATCAAAATATAACAAGAATATATGGTTTTCTATCTCACCCAGTTCTGTCTCCCAGGAGATGGATCTCAAAATTTGGGTTCCAAATTTATATCCACTTTTCTCTATTTCAATTTATTGATTTCCAGTTTCTCAGAGAATCATCTTGGCAGATTGCATCCCTTTCCAATATTTCTCAATAAGGCTACCTTCTAAGGCTTTATAAATGTTCTCAACATAACCACATATCATATCTCTCCCACATACAAAAAGAGATCATTTTAAAGACTCCTAGACAATTCCTAGTATGCAAATGTGAGGCATTATGCCTGAAGATTAATCCCCCACCCTGTGTTTGTACTTAAAAGGGCTCTTGAATGGTAGGCAAAGAAGAGGGATATTACCAGTGTTTCTTTTCAGGACAGAAGTTGGGGGTTTTTTTGTTTTTTGGGGTTTTTTTTTTTTGGCTGGGCCAGGTTTGAACCCGCCAGCGCCCGACTCCTTGAGCCACTGGCACTGCCCCCAAGGATAGAAGTTTGTATAATCAATAAATTTCATGTTTTCTCTGTGTTTTTCTTAATTCTAGATATTTACATTCATGACCAAAGTTTCAAACTATTTTTTAGGTATGATTTTTTTTAGAAAAGGAACCTTGGGTTCAATATTTATTTGAGTTATGAAGTGCAGTAAGCAATTCTCTATGTCATAGTCTTCTAAGTTCTCAAATTTTTGATCAATTAACAATCGTGCCTTAGAAAGTTAAAAATTTCTTCCCCTAAAGACACTATGTTTGCTATGTTAGGAAGATGGAATAATTAAGTTTGGGCAGAAATCTAGCGTTACAAAAGTCTCAGCTAGGGGGCGGAGCCTATGGCTCAAAGGCATAAGGTGCCGGCCCCATATGCCAGAGGTGGCGGGTTCAAACCCAGCCCCAGCCAAAAACTGGAAAAAAAAAAAAAAGTCTCAGCTAGATCCAAAATGATGATGATGATGATGATGAGAGGTGATGGGAGTGGTGGTGATGGTGATGATCAAGAAGAAGGAAGAGGAAGACAGAATGAGCATTAACCACTGTATGCGCTAACATCTGAGGGTGTATTAGGTCTCCTTAGCATATTTAATCCTTAAATAACTCTGAGGTGGATATTATCTTATGCCTGTTTTGCAAATGAAAAAATTGAGTTTCAGAGAGACCAGATAATTTGCAAAAGGTCAAAGGACAAATAAAAGGTAGAGTCAAGCTCCAAACACAAGTCAGTATGTCTTGTTCACACTAACATGTTGAATCGGGAGTTTCTCCCCTCCTTCCAGGCCCCCTCTACTGACACACACCAATTATATTCCTGAATTTTCACAGAACCTAGAAGTTTTATGGAGTATTTTAATCCTGTCTACTCTTACAGTTCAGATATATCCAGACATAACCAACATATGGCGGACTGTGGAAGCAAGATTATACAGTACATGGTAGTGAAGAAGCCCCTGTGTGTGTGTGTGTGTGAGAGAGAGAGAGAGAGAGAGAATAGAGAGAGAGAGATCCTGAGGGATTAGAGTCAGACAGAAGGGTGTCTCTTGGTTATGGGAAGATGAAAACTATTGAATACATTGTAAATCTGAAAGGTTTACAGGAGATTTGACCAACTCTGTTGGGTGGCTCTTTCCCAGGCCCCTGCCACTGAATGTGGGAGACATTAGTGGGAAAAGGTGCCACCCAGAGCACGGTAGAGAAAGCAGTCACCCCAATCACATTCAAAGTAGAGGACGGTCAGCTCCACTGCCTAGGGAGCCTGAGGTGACCTGAGGGTTCAGCTTTACTTTATAGTAGAATGCCGCACATGTAAAAGGACAGCCCAGCACTCAGCCCCCGAGAGAGACAGAGCAAGAGAGACAGAGCGAGAGAGACAGAGCGAGCAAGAAATGCAACCACAGCAGGTGGGGGACCAGGCAGGCTGAGGTATGCATCTCACACCAGGGAACCCTTCTTGGAAATGTTAACTGTGCCCCCAGGACAACAGAAGGACTGAGTTTCTCTATCAGAGAGCATTTGAGTTCTGCAACTTAGAAGTAAAGTCTTAAAGTGATTTCTTCTCAGAACTACACGTTCTTGGCACGCTTGGGTTAACACTAATATTGAAGGGCCTACTCTATTTTTAATAAATACGTAGATTTGCTTTCTATTATTGAGTTCTTACTATCCCTACTTTTACTTCATAACTGTCTGTTATAAAAGATGAACCAGGAAAAAGAGAACTATGATTCTGTGTATTTTCCTGACAAGCCATTCAACCATTCAAATGTGAAAACTGATGATTTGCTATCTTTCAGGCGGCTCTTCCCGTACAGTGGTAAAAGCTTGTTTAGACATCCACACGGATCTGGTGCACTACCATGGCTTCATTCACTCACCCATTCAGCAAATATTGTGTGTCAAGTGCTTACTCTGGGCCTTGATACACACAAAGTAAAGATTCCCCACCCTCGTAGAGTTTATAGTGTAGGCAAAGAGATCATTAACACGGTGCATAGTTAATAAATAATCATTTGAGACATTAGAAGGAGTAAGTGCTATAGAGGGGGAAGAAAAGTAGAGAACAAAGGAATCAGAAACAGTAGACAAGGGCTGAAGTGTCAAGGTCGAAGTACTGAGTAATATGAATAGAAATAGACATTTCCAGCTGTCTCCAAATGCACAACCAATAACTCATAAAGCTGTCCAGATAAGAATTTCCAATTGTAATAATTTTTCTGGAATAATTTAAATTATCAAATGTAAGCATTTAAGCTTGTATAGGATGACACAATGGAGTGAAACATCATAGAATTGTCAGGGCACATTGGCTCATGCCTATAATCCTAGCATTTGGGGAGGCTGAGAAGGGAGGATCATGTGAGCTCAGGAGTTCAAGACCAGCCTGAGCAAGAACAAGACTCCATCTCTACTAAAAATAAAAAAATTAGCTGGGTATCATGGCAGGTGTCTATAGTCTCAGGTACTTGAGAAGCTGAGGGACAAGGATTACTTGTGCCTAGGAATTTGAGGTTGCTGTGAGCTATGACAACACAGCACTCCACCCAGGGTGACAGAGTGAGAATCTATAGAAAAGCAAAGCAAAGCAAACATCGTAGAATTATATAGTTTTAGAAATGAGAAGGTCTAATTAGAAAACTCTTGACTTCCCATCCCATAGGTAAGAAAACTAGACTGAGAGATGAAGTGATTGCCCCAAATCACCAAGCCAGTAAACAGCAAAGAAAACTAAAACATGGTTTTATCAGAACAAATCTTTTTTTGTAAACACAGATTTCAACCGGGTGCAGTGGCTTACACCTATAATCCCAGCACTTGGGAGGCTGAGGTGGGTAGATTGCCTGAGCTCCCTGGTTCAAGACCAGCCTGAGCCAGAGAGAGACCCCATCTCTAAAAAATATCTGGGCATTGTGGCAGGCATCTGTAGTCCCGCTACTTGGGAGGCTGAGACAGAGGATTGCTTGAGCTGTAGAGTTTAAGGTTGCTGTGAACTAGGATGCCACAGTACTCTACTGAGGATGACCAAGTGAAACTCTGTCTCAAAAACAAAACAACAACAACAACAAAAACAGATTTCCGTTTTTGTATAGGTTTACTTCTATTTCCTGTTTACTTTTTATTCTTCTTTCCCACATCATTCCCAAGTCACCCTGCTCCTTAGTTATTCAGTGGTGTGTGTGCACGTGTGTACGATTCCTTCAGGTGTTTCATTATGCAAGTACAAGAAAATATGAACATATTATCTAGTCCTTTCCAACACAAAAGTAACACATAGACACTGAGCTTTGCTTTCATTTACTTGGGGCCTTTTTAAAGAGATTCCTTACCATTCCTCTGGATTCTCCAGTTGCCATCTTGCAGTGAAGGATACAATACTAGCAATGATTTTTTTTCTTAGTAGAGATTGGGGCTGTGGGACAGAGTTCTTTAATCAGGGTTTCACTTAAAAAGGCTGCAGTTTGACCGCAGATAACAGAAAACCTGACTTACAGAGACTCAGATAAATAGGCATCTTATTCTTCTTTTACAGCAGAACCCCCAGGTCAGTGGTTGCTGGTATTGACTCAGCAGTTCAATGATACTACAGGGACATGGATCTTGTTTTGTTATGCCACAGTTCTTGAAAGTTGGCTTGTATCCCTTCCTGTCCCTTGAAAACGTAAAAGGCTGTTGCATCTTTGGGCATTATTTGCACTGGGTGGGTTATAGGGTTGGGGGAAGATTAAGCGTCTCCTCCTGGAGCAGGTTTGCATTGTTACTCAGGAAGAAAGCCCTTCCTGCCAGACCTCTTGCTACACTTCACTGCTCAGAGCTGAGTCAAGTGGCCGCTCTTAGCCCAATGACAGGCCAATAGGAGCCAAATTACTTTGGCGGGTATAACCCAAGCAGCCCCAGAGGCTGATAGTAAGATACTATTCTCCAAAGATCCGGGCATTTTTGCCCTCAGCCTGAACAAAACAGGGTTCTTTTAGGAAGTAAGATGATCAAGAATAATTATTAGGTGAGCAATAACCAATACCTGCAAGAAGATATGAAGACTTGAGACTATGTCTAATATTGTAAATTTGTGCATCTTGAAAAGTGGAAGGGTTCTATCAGCCACTGAAAACAGTGCTTCTCGCAACACAACTGTTTTTTCATTAGGTACAAAAGATACAGATTTTTAAAATAGGAAAAAAATTATAATAAAACAAGAAAACAAAAATTGGGGGGTATGTATAATTTCTTAGATATTATATATGAGGAGAGGAAAGGAAAATAGGGCTTCTATACCTGGCTGGATTGAGGTTATATCAGAATACATAACTTCAAATCAGATTATCCCAAACTACACCATAAATAAAGATGTAGCCACCTCACAGCTCACACCTGTAATCCCAGAGATTTGGGAGGCTAAGGTGGAAGGATCTCTGTGAACAGGAGTTCAAAACCAGTCTAGGCAACATAGTGAGAATCCATCTCTTAAAAAAATAAGAAAAATTAGGCTGGGCGCCTATAGCACAGTGTTATGGCTCCAGCCATATACAGTGAGGCTGGTGGGTTGGAACCCAGCCTGGGCCAGCTAAAATGACAATGAGGACTGCAACAAAAAATAGTCGGGTGTTGTGGCAGGCACCTATAGTCCTAACTACTTGGGAGGCTGAGACAAGAGAATCACTTAAGCATAGTCAGTATTTAAGGGCAACATAGTGAGACTCTGTGTGTTCCTTCAGTTGCAGCTACTAATGAGCCTAAGGTAGGAGGATCCCTTGAGCCCAGGAGTTTAAGAGGCTGCAGTGAGCTATTATTATGCAATTACACTCCATCCAGGACAACAAGAGGGAGACTATTTCTAAAATAAATAAACAAACAAATATCAATGTAGATGTAAGTAAATACATATATATTCTAGTTCTGACCTTGTTAAAGAATAATTTTACAGTGGAGAAATCTGACATACAAGTGTACATCACTTTAACCAAGAAATCAAAGTTTACATCATCAAATGTCAGACAAATTGAAACCACGTGCCACCTGATAGAATGCAATGAGAAAAATGTCTTGCCAGGGCGACTCCTGTGGCTCAGTGAGTAGGGCGGTGGCCCCATACACGGGGGGTGGGGGGTGGGGTGGGTGGCAGGTTCAAACCCAGCTCCCACCAAACTGCAACAAAAAAAAGAAAGAAAGAAAAGAGTCTTGCCAAATAGGAGTAACCTATATCCAAAATGAGAAAACATCGGAGAAGCCAAATGAGGGATATTTTACAAATTGGCCTGCAATCATCAAAAATGTCAAGATCAGAAAAGTCAAGAAAAGACAGAAGAACCGTTCCAGAGCAAGAAAGGAGATTAAAACACAAAGGCAGGTAAGTGCAGTGCCTGATGCTGGATGGGATCTTTTTGCTAGAAAGAATATTATTAGAACAAAATTAACAAATCAATGAAGCTTGACAGGAGTCTCATGGTTCTGTGGCAGGAATGTAACAATGTTAATTTTCTGAGTTTGTTGTTTGCACATTGGTATTATGTAGGAGAACGCCTTTCTTATCAGGAAACACACACTACAGGAGTCTCCAGGTTACAAATGAAATAAGTTCTGTAGGTTTGTTCTTAGGTTAAATTTGCAGGTAAGTTGGAACAGATACTTTTACCTATTACCTGTCATAGCCTCCGTTCATAGATGTAAGTGGTACGTAAGTCAGATGTTTGTAACTTGGGAGACTGCCTGTAATATTCTGAGGTAATGGAGCATAATACCAACAACTTACTCTGGAGTGGTTCAGGGAAAAAAAGGTGTTTGTATTATTCTAAAAAGTTTTCTATAAATGTGAGACAGTTCCAAAATAAAAACATTTTTCTGCTGTCAATTCTTTGTAATGGCTGCATAGTATTCTATCATACAGAAATTAACTATTGACAGATACTTTAGATTACTTTCAATCTTATGCTTTTACAGCCTTTGTTAATATTGACAACTTTCAAGTGGAAGCAATTAATAGATCTTTTCCCCCTAAGGCATATATAAATATTTCTACCAATATGAAAAGGAAACCCTTAAAAACTTTCAGATACTTCAGCAAAATCACTTATCAGCCTTCGTTTTGGTATGAATATATTAATTTTGTCATTTTGGGGTGATTTTAAGTAAGTGGAGTTTGCTGTTTGATGCACTGATTTCTGTTTTTTCCTGCACTGTGAGGTTTCAGTGTTTGGATGTAAGTTTATAAATGAGCTCCTGAAAGATAGACAACAATAACCCATGTCTCAAAGAACTAAACATTATTTTCAAGCTGTTTTTTAGAATAGGATTCAGAAGTAAAAACATCATAAAAATTTTCAGACATAAGTGGAGACCACTAAAGACACCCACTCTGGGAAATTGACACTTACAGAGCTGACAAATTACACAAATGGCCTTTTATAGATATTGATACCAGCTGCAGCAGAGAGAAGGCTCTCCCCCAAGAATTTATCAAGGAGATCTACAAAGTAACTAATTGTGTAAATCTAAGAATATTCCTGGCCAGCACTGTTAAGGAAAAATAATAACAAACAATTAAGATGCCAATTATAAGAAAACAAACATCTTAAGGTTAAAAAAGTAATTCCTCTAAACTGAGGATATTCACACACAGGGTTTGGGTTGGATCTGCAGTTAAAGTCCACGTTTGAAGTCAATCTCTGATTTTTAAGAAGCTAGAGCAAACCCCAGCTGCTGAGCAGGGTAGTAGTTGGGAGCATCGTGATGGCTTTGGCTTATATCCTCAATACAATCCAAGCTATGTTTTACTTGCCACTGGCTGTTCTGCTGGGTCAGAACATGTAACCATGTGCATGTATCCTATAGCGGAAGCCATCAGTGAATGATTTACCTTCTGTCTCATTTTCTTCAGCTATTTGATGGAGACAATATGCCTACTTTTATCCAAGACCTAAACCAACAGTTTGCAAGGTGTTGAAACTTGCATCTGAGTGTCTGCGTTGATTTGTGTTGGGTGTCTTACTTAGCACATCATTGCAGATTTTCCCAGACCTGATTCAAGCCTGCTTTTCCAGCACCACTTGTCTTCTCACCTTACCTAGTAAATTACACTTTAGAGAAAATCTCCTTAATGCCACATTATAGACCACAAGCAGTTTCACATTGCTGTTCTTCTTGCCTCAAATACCTTCTCTTTTTCTCTTCATGATCAGCTAACTGGTAAAACCCACCAGGAAGCTATGTTTAACTTGCCCCTGGCTTTCCTGCTGGGTCAAGTTAGGCACGTACCTGTGTGCCTATGTGTGTACTGGGAGTGGGAAGAGAAAATAGGGGAGTAGGGAGAGGAAGATCATGCAGGAAATGGGCACAGAGGCTTCCTATGGTTTGAATATGTCCCTCAAACTCATGTGCTAAAGACTTAATTGTAGCAATCCCAAGAAAGAGATAGGAGCTTTAAGAGGTGATTAAGCCATGAGGGCTATGCTCTCGTGATTGGAGTAATGCCATTATCGTGGGAGTGAGTTAGTTATTGAGGGTGTGAGCTCTTGAGGAAATAGTAAGTTCAATTCCATTTTTTTCTACCTCCCATGCTCCTTTGTTCTCTGCCACGAGATAAAGCAACAAGAAGGCCCTCACCAGATGCCAGTGCCATGCTCTTGGACTTTGCAGACTATAGAACCCTAAGCCAAACAAACTACTAATCTTTCTATTGATGAAGTACCCAGTCTGTGGTATTCTGTTATAGCAGCAGGAAACAAGTTAAAGCATAACTGAAGAGGTCCTTTGTTGCCAGATTGAGAAGGGCTTTACATGTTATGATAAGGAGTTTGGCCTAATTTCATGGGCAACATTTTATGGAGGCTACAGAAGGTTTTAGTAGAAGAACAAGCGGATCAGATATGTTATCTGCAGGAAGACAATCTGGCTGCAATGAGGAAGATAGATGGAAGTAAAGAAAATGTCACAAATCCAAAGGTTGCCTACCAGATGATAAGGAAACATGACCTATAAGTTTCCTCCTCTTTTCCTTGGGGTTTCCAGGGGTTGGTGGTTGGTAAATGGGTCCAGTGAGGGTGAACATCAAGGTTCCCAGGACATGAGTCTAATTGTGTCAGTCCAACCTCTCCCCAAGTTCTGCTCTTAGCTCCCCTCTCTTTATAACAGAGAAGATAGAGGGCAACATTGATATTATTTTATCCTAATAATGAAAACTAGAGGGAGAGTTGGAGGACACAGGGAGACAGCATATGAAGAAGAAACATGCTTATAAAATGTAGTCATCACTTTGTACATTGATTCCTTGCTTTTCCTATTTCAGTAGTTCTGAAATTTTAACAAGCACTGGAATCATCTGTAGGGCTCATTAAACTATAGAACCAGTGATTCTGATTCTGCAAGTGTGGTGTGGGGCCAATAATTTGCATTTCTAAGAAGATCCTTTGAAAGGCTGATGCTGCTGCTCTAAGGACCACACTTACAGAACCCCTGTCCTTTATTTTCCCTTTTGAACCTCTCAATAACCTGCCAAAGTGGTAATGTTTCAACAGAAAATGAGACAGTTATTAGACCTGTAAGTAACCTACCCTAGTGTAACTAGTAAGTAGGAAACAAGACTTGGGAGCCAGGTTCTATTAGTTTCAGCAGCACCCATTTGTTCTACCCCACACTCCCCCTTCCTCCATAGTTTTCTTAAGGCAGAGGACAGTGCAGAAGGAGCTCCCATTTATTTCCTTTCCATCAGTGTCCAAAGTGCCAAAAATGTGAGGGTAGAGTTTATAGGAACATCTTATACCTCTGAGCATTTCTTTTCTCCAGGGACCATTTCAACTCCTTGAGCTATAATTCTTCACTGTGACCCAAAAGGTGATATCCAGATATTATATGTGTTCACATAATATTTTCTCTGTCAGAGGCACAAAACAAACATCCATCTCTTCTACAAGCAACATAATGCCTGGAAGTGTGTGATCTTCCCACAGGCACCTTGCCTTGGATACCTTTTCCAGTGAATTCCAGCCTCCTGGGTGCTTACATTAATTCCTCATGGCATTCCCATGTAGTTTTATGCAGAATTACTCCACTGTGCTCCCTGTCCGACTTGCTCTTTTTTTTCATAAATATTTCCACACGCTGTGGATGTCCCTCCCAACCTTGCTTCCAACTTCAGATTATTTGTTGGAGTGTCTTCACTTGCCTTTGTTAACTTCGGCCTAAGGGGGAAAAAAAAAGAAAGAAAAAATGTTCAATATCACTAATCATCAGGGAAATGCAAATCAAAACCACAATGACCTATCACCTAACTCCAGTGAGAATGGCTTTTACCAAAAAGTCCCAAAACAATAGATGCTGTGTGAATGCAGAGAGGAAGGAACACTTACATGCTGTTGGTGGGAATGCAAACTAGTACAACCTCTATGGAAAACAGTTTGGAGATTCCTCAAAGAACAAAACGTGGACCTACATTTGATACAGCAATCCCACTTTAGATATTTATTCAAAGGAAAAAAAAAGTCGTTTCATTAACTGACTTTGTTAATGAAAAGACATTTCAGCTGGGCGCCTGTGGCTCAAGTGGCTAAGGTGCCAGCCACATACACCTAAGGTGGTAGGTTCGAATCCAGCCTGGGCCTGCCAAACAACAATGACAGCTGCAACCAAAAAAAAAAAAAAAGTAGCCGGGCATTGTGGCGGGCGCCTGTGGTCCCAGCTACTTGGGAGGCTGAGGCAGGAGACTCGCTTAAGCCCAGGAGTTGGAAGTTGCTGTGAGCTGTGATGCCATGGCACTCTACCCAGGAGGACAGCTTGAGGCTCTGTCTAAAAAAAAAAAAGAAAAGACATTTCATTAACACATGAGTGGATTAACAAAATGTGCTGTATATATGTTTATACTGTGAAATACTACTCAGCCAGGAAGAAAGTTGACTTAATTCCTTTTGCAACAATTTGGAAGGAAGTGGAGACCATTACCCTAAGTGAAATATCTAAATGGAAAAACAAACTATTAAGTTGAAACTAACCAATCAGCACTTCAGTGCGCACAGATGAAATCAAGCAGAGAGGAGAAAGAGGATAAGTGTAATCATACCTAATGGGTAAAATGAACAGTCTGGGTGATGGGCAGACTTATATAGCCGGGTAAGGCAGAGTCTGCCTCTGGGTGAGGCAGACTCAAGCAATACAAAAGCCATCCAAATAACCAAAATATTTTATCCCATAGTATTCTGAAACTAAAAAGAAAAAAAAAAAATCACAACTCCTACTCCCCCTCCAAAAAAACAAAGCCCTAGGAAAAACATTTGCTTTGAATATACCTGTGCTTTGAAATTATTTTCTCTACAGGTAATAAGTATGTAAACAGCAAAAATGCCTGGTTTTGACCAAAGGAAATATTTTAACCCAATGTTTCATTGTTGTTGATTCTAAAAGGTAATATTCAACCTCTACAGTGGGCAAGGTTGCTTGAAGAGTCTTATAAAGCCTTTCTATGCTATTTATAATGCATGTGTTCCCATACTGTAATAAACAAAAGAAGGTTAACTCTTCTGGGATTATTTTTTTCTACATAAGAGATGTTTGGGTTTTTCTTCTGAATAGTGAGGTAGTAAATATCAATGGTAAGTTTTGCCCACCAATTTTGCCCAAAGCAGAACTTCTGTTTAAGGTTAAAGTATTTTGTCTTATTTTCATTTTTATTTCAGAATATTACAGGAATACAAATGTTTTGGTTATATGAATTGCTTTTGTACTGTTAGGTCAAAGTCGTAAGTATGCCCATTACCCAGATAGTGTGCACTGTAGATGTCATTTTAGCCCCTCCCCTCTTACCTCCTCCCTCCTGCTTGTTTGTTTTACTGCCATGTGTGCACCTGGGTGTTGACCAATTACGTCCAATTTAACAATGAGGACATAGGGTGTTTCTTTTTCCATTCTTGCCATACTTCACTTAGAAGAATGGTCTTCAGATCTATCCAGGTTGTTACAAAAGGTATTAGTTCCCCATTTTTTATGAATGAGCAGTACTCCATGGTATACATAAACCACATTCATTAATCCACTGATGTATTCATGAGCACTTGGGTTAATTCCACATCTTTGCAGTTATGAATCATGCTGCAATGAACATCCAAGTGTATGTGTCTTTCCCCCCCCCTTGGGGTAAATACCTAGTAGTGGGATTGTGGATCAAATGGTAGATCTATTTTTAAGTTCTGTGAGCTATCTCCATACAACTTCCCATAAAGTTTGTACTAGTTTGCAGTCCCACCAACAGAATATAAGTGTTCCTTTCTCTCCTCATCCATGCCAGCATCTATTGTTTGGGGGCTTTTTGATAAAAGCCATCTCACTGAAGTATTGCATTATGGTTTTGATTTGCATTTGCTTGGAGATGAGTGAAGTTGAGCATTTTTTTCATGTTTTTGTCCATTAGTCTATCCTCCTTTGAAAAGCTTCTATTCATATCTTCTGCCCGCTTTTTAATAAGGTTGAATGATTTTTTTCTTGGTGATTTGCCTGAATTCTTTATAGATTCTGGTTATCAGTCTTTTACCACATTTATATCATGCAATATCTTCTCCCATTCTATAAGTTGTCTATTCACTCTATTGATTGTTTCTTTGGCTGTGCAGAAGCTTTTTAATTTAGCCAGGTTCAATTTGTTAATTTTTGGTGCTGCTATAATTGCCTTTGGGGTCCTCTTCATAAATTCTTTTACTTAGAAAAATAAACTTCAATAGACATAGGCCAAGCCCAAGAAGAAATTAGTAATCCTCATGAACTTTCAAATTTACTTCACCAGTGTAGTTCTCATTGACTTAGTTAACTTAGTATTAGTTTAGTATTTGCCAACTCTAGGTAGAAATTTTGTTCATGTAGGGTTTTTTAAATCATCACAGTATATATAGTTCAGAGAAGTAAAACATTAGTTTCATAACTGTAGATTTAAAAAAATATAATGCATTCTTCCTCTTCCTCTCCTTCTTCTTGTCTCCTTCTCTCTTTTCTTCCTTCTTCCCTGTCTTCCTACTTCTCCCTTTTCTCTGCATGTAAGGTTACCAAATTAAGCAAATAAAAATACAGTTATTTGCTATATTTTAATTCACAGTTAATTCAATATTAAAACTCTAATAAGATAAGGAGGGCTATGCACAAGGGAATGGTGGTGATGGGTGGCCTAGCATGTAAGGTTACCAAATTAAGCAAATGAAAATATAGTTATTTGCTATAGTTTAATTCAAAGTTTAATTTGAATTTTTTGTTAGTAAATAACCTTTTAGTACAAGTATATCCCATGCAATATTTGGGACATCTTTATACCCCCCAAAATTATTTTTATCTGAAATTCAAATTTAACTGCATGTCTTATATTTTACTTTGACAACTCTATATCTGAGACCAGTCTAAAAAAGAAGGATATCCATATGGGGAAAGGAGGAGGTGGGGCAGCAGGTTAGCAAGTGAGATGACAAGGATGTCCCCAAAATAGAGGGTCTGTGGCCCAGGAGATTGGTGAAATACAAAGGAATTGATCAAGTAAAAAAAAAAAAAAAAAGACTGAGGATAATTTTGAAGATGAGAGTTGTGAATTTGGAATGAGAGGAAACGAGAATGAGGCTTTTTCTGTGGGATTGGATTGTAGAACACACAGCTGATAACTTTAAATGTCATGTCTCTATATTTGCCTTATACACATACAATGTCCCTAGCACGTGCACAAGCAAGTTCTAGTGGTGTTTACCTCTAGGGAATAAAATTGAGTGGCTGGGGCAGGGGATGCAAAATTACTTTTCTTTCTTATTCCTTTACTGCTTTTTAAGTGTTGTGCCGCATGCTCACATTGCCTGCAGAAGTTTAAATATTTAAACGTTTTTTAAAAACTATTAAATTTTTTTTAATTGGCTCTATATCAAATCAGAGCATTAGAAATAGCAGAGACTGTAGAGATTTCTCAAGCCAAATTCCTAAGCCCTCAGCATTACAAAACTATCTAGAGTAGTCTGTTACAGTGGAAAGAGAAAGGACTCGGATTCACATTCTGATTCTATCACATGGTATCGCAGTGTCCTTGGACAGGGCACTTGCCTCTCTGAGTCTCAGATTCTCCAGCTTCTCCCACGATAGCACAGAATATAAAGCAAGGCCTCTGGGGTCAGCCCGCTTGAGGATAAGTCAGCTTCACCTTTTCCCTATGTGATGTAGTTTGGAGGTTTGATCCCTCTAATTTCATGTTGAAATTTGATCCCCATGATAGGAGGTGGGTCCTGGTGGGAGGCGTTGGGTCATGCAGTGAACCTTTCATGAATGGCTTGGTGCCCTTTTGCTGAAAAGAGCCTCACACCTGCTTCTTGCTCTCTTATTCCCTCATGCAATGTGACACAGCTGCTCTCCTTTACTCTGTGTCATGGATGAACTTTCTGAGGTCTTCACCAAAACCAAAGAGGCAGCAGACATGCAATTCTAAGTAAAGCACAGAAGCAGGCTGCACTGGGGACCACCAAATGTGTTGGAGGATAGGCAGCCTCAGGGCCAGCACCTGGCCAAAGGCAAAAGAGGCAACAGAATAAGAAGAGGTTTGAGGAGCTCTGTAACATATGTAAACCTAAGCATGAATGCCTGAGAACTTTGGGGGAGCTGTGGGCCTATTTAACTCTCCTATTGACCACAGCGAGACATTGAAATAAAAACATAAAGCCAGGTGCATTAATCCCAGCATTTTGGGAGACCAAGGCAAGAGGATCACTTGAGGCCAGGAATTCAAGGCTAGTTTGCACAACACAGCGAGGCCTCATCTCTATAAAAACAAACAGACAAATAAATAAGCATATTAAAAAGTAATATGGCTGTGTGCCCAGATTGCCTTCACAATGAACAAATAATCTGCTCCATGTAGAGTCCTGGAAAGAAGGAACCATGTGCAGAATGGAGACAGAAGCCCTACTTAGTATCTGGGTGTGGGATGACCAGAGTCTGGGTCAATTCCTCCTCGTGATCATGAGTGGGTGGGGTTGGGGAATTAACTTTGAAGGGGGAATAAACACTGATCTCATAGAGGTAACTTTTTGGTTTTCTTTTTTCTTTTTCTTTTTTTTTTTGAAACAGACTCTCACTTTGTCAGCCTCACTAGAGGGCTCTGGCATCATAGAGCAACCTCAAACTCTTGGGCACAAGCCATCCTCTTGCCTCAGTCTCCCAAGTGGCTGGGATAGGCATCCGCCACAACATTAGTGATTTTTTTAAAGATGGGGGTCTTGCTCTTGCTCAGGCTCGTCTTGAACTCCTGAGCTCAGGTAATCCACCTGCCCCAGTCTCCCAGAGCACTAGGATTACAGGGGTGAGCCACCACGCCTGGCCTTCATAGAGGTGTTATAATGATATCACCACACACTAGTGCCTGGTAAGTGTTCAATAAACACTAGCTATTGTTAAATGAAAAAAAAATGTTTTGTCACCCATAAAATGTTATATAAATATTTATATTATATAATTTTTTTAAGTACTAACATTATTAAATCCTGGTTCTTGAGGCTCAAAACTCTAGACCACTTTGCAATAAGCCACACTGTGCTTATTTCATGCACTATTACTTTAAATGGAACCCTTTTTCAATAAACTGCATTATATATACTTGTTCATAAGCAATATTTTTGTGCATGGGTGCTGTGTATCTTTTGGATATTTCCATAATATACACATACAATGTAACATAGAAACATAGATTTTTCTTTTAAAGAGCAAAGCTTCAGCAGTTTCTCTTGAATTTTATTCTGTCATTTGACTACATTATATTTCTGATGTTCAATTTGCACTGAGTACATTATGGACTTCTCTGGGGAACAGAAAAAAAAATTTAAGCAAATATAAAATGCTTTGATAAATCAAAACAGGAGAACAAGATTTCTGTTAAAAATGTTCCAATCTGTTTTGAGAATTGAAATAAAGCTCTGTCTTTGACATAATAAAGCCTGTTAACTGAAAGGCTACACAAAGTAATAACTTATTTCTTACAGAAGTAAGACATAGGGATCATTTCAAAAGATTAGTTATATGAAATATAAGAAAAGTACTGCTATAAACTAATAGTTAAGATACTTAAAAGTGGTTAAAGGCTGTGCCAATTTATGTTGGTAATAACTGTATATTTTGTGGAATCCATATGCAACCACTTACAAACTAGCCATCATGTCTCTTATGCTGAAAAGTCAATCATATTCTAAATATAAAATTTTACCTTACCTCTATGAGAACAAGGGCCTTACCTGGCCCATTCACAGCTGTATTCTCAGCAACTAGAATAATATCTGCCACAGCAGGGCTTATTAAATGCTTGTTAAATGAATGAGCAACATATGTAGACATTCAGTGATTTAAGAAAAACCAATAATTCAAATGTCAAATATAAAAAAACAGATAATTGGAGAATGACAATTTAAAATACAAAATGATTCTATGGACTTGCAATTTGGTCCAGGTCAAAGTGCAGTGAAATAGCGATCTGAAAATCTCAACCCAGCTAATCAACCAGCTCTGTTAGGCAAACCACATAGCTATGCCATTTCACTTCTCTGAGTTTCAGTTTCTTCTTCACCACTAAAATGATCAAGAGTTGGAGGAAGTAGGGATAGCTGAAACTAATGGTTCTAAGGGCCCTTGTAGTTCTAAAATTCTACATGAAATATAAAGCCCTACTCCTAAGGCATTTGTTGGTGTGTAATTTTACTTGTTTTTACTTGAGATGAAAACAAAGAAACTTGTAGCTAAATCGTTCAAAATTGGCAATGTGGTAGGTACTGTGGTGTGTTCTTCAAAACCTGTTCTCCCTTTCTTTCTGTGCACAGAGCTAAGCTACATTTCCCATTCTCCTTTGCAGTAAGGTGTGGTCATGTGTTCATGTTCCAAAGAATTAAGTGTAGCCAAAGGTGTGCACTACTTCCAACCTTGGCTCATAAAATCTCAGTTTATTCTCCTCCAAACTCTTGCCCTTCTAGCTCTCTAGAATAATGTTCTCCCCCCCCCCAACACACACTCCCAGAGTTACTTTCAGTGCCATGTTATTACTTGACACAGCAATAGACATAAACTTCATGTTTGCATCAGCTCCTCATTGAATATGGTGTAGCCACCATCAATCTGAATTCCTGAACTACTTCATGTAGTAGAATGCCTTTTCCCTCTCTTACCCCAGAAAATTTGAGAGACAGTTCTCCATGGTTCTCCCATTTTTCTGCACATCCTTTGAGCAAAAGCATTGAATGTCTTTGTTCTGGACTATCTTTTAAAAGATGCTTATATAGTAAACAGCCTTGAAATGTAGATAGAGTCTGCCTTAGAGTCAAATATCTAATTTGTTTATTGTCCAGAATAATAAAAATAGTATCTTCCTCTGGGGCAAAATATTCTTGAAGCTCATTATAAAAATTTTGCTAAACTCAAGTATCCTTAGCTTTAACACAAACCCACTCCATGAGCAGCATTCACCAGGGACACTCCATATCATCCCTGTGAAACTTGAGGGACATGACGAACTGATGCAAACATGAAGCTTATGTCTATTGCTGTGTGAAGTAATGAACTCATCTGTCTCTGACCTATGAGTTTCATATCTTCTGCCAAATTCCTTGAAACTGTGGCAGACTAACTTGAAGTAGGCTTGCAAGTAGGAGTACATCTTGAACATTCACAATTTTTGACACTCACTCACTTTTCTACCCCACAAAAATCCCTGGACTCTCATGTGAACAACTCGCTACTTTTTGTGTCTGCTTTTATAATGAGAACAGCAGGAGTTACATTCCTACTTTTAAAATTAATAAGATATTAGAATAAATCACCTTATATTTGTCAATTAAGAAGAGGAAAATAAAGGATATCAGTTTATTAAATGAGTTAATTGAATTAAATGAAGATTTTTTTAAAAAAAAATATCAAAGGGTACTGCTATGTTTTAAATATGTGTGTACCTTCAACATTCACGTGTTGAAACTTAACCTCCAATGCAATAGTATTAAGAAGTGGGGCCTTCAGAAGATAGTTAGACCATAAGGGTTACACTCTGATGAATGAAATTAGTCCCTTTATAAAAGGGAGCCTGTTTGGGGTGGTGCCTGTGGCTCAAGGAGTAGGGCACTGGCCCCATATACCAGAGATGGTGGGTTTAAACCAGGCCCCGGCCCAAAAAAACTGAAAAAAAAAGGGGGGGGGGACACTGTTTGATCCTTTTTGTCCTTTTATCCTTCCACATATAGAAACAAGGTGTCCTCTTGGAAGCAGAGATCCCGCCAGATGCCAGATCTACTGATGCCTTAATCTTGTACTTTCCAGCTTCCAGAACTGAGAGAAATAAATTTCTATTGTATATAAATTATCCAGTGTGAGGTGTTTTATTGTAGCAGTCCCAGTGGACTAAGACAGGTACATTAGTCCTGTCTATCTGGTGAAAAATAATTCCTCATGTTCAGATATTTTGAAATACATGCACTGTTTGATATCTCCTCCTCCTCCCAGGAGAGTCATAACACACATTAGTTTATTACAGATACTGAGAAATCCTGTGGTAAAGAAAATTATTCACATTACTTAATCAGCATAATTTCCTACACTTTTTCGGTAAACCCCTATCAGAATTCTGTGAAATGAGTGTTCCAAGGAACACGCAGGAGGAAATGCAGGTTAGATCCCCACTTAGATCCCTTTGTGCATCTGTGATCCAAATACCTGAAAATAAGAAACACATCTATTCATTTATTAGACAAATGTGAGTACATTCAAATGCTTCTTAAGTTAAATATGTAAACTAATCACCTGGAAATCCAGTTAAACACGTCGATTCTGATTTAAAAATCTTGCACAGGGCCTGTTCTCCGATTTTGCAGCAACACAAGATGTAAAAAAATAATAGTCACCTTGGTGATGATTGCTTTAAGATATATAGTAAAATAGTACATAAGGATATGTTATTAGAGATAAGTTTCAGTTATATATTTAAAGAAACATGGGTCCAATTTGTCGCTTCACATTGATGATGATTTCAGATTTTCTCAGTGCTGTCCGATAAATTCAGGAACATTTTTATTTAGCAGAAAACTGTCTGGGAATCAGGTTGGGATTCTACACCATTATAAAGTCTGTTCCCAGTGTAGGCAGTTGAGGGTCTTCCATAAAGATACTGGAAAATACTTTGTGATTTAACCCAGAAGAAGTTATTAATCTGGTCATATCATTATCTATATGCCTTGGACTCAAGATGACTAAAACTTTTTCTCTCTAGAAAAAAAGGTTGTTTTCTTTTTTTTTCTTTTGCTTTCTCCTAGCTCAGATTTGAATTTCCCTCGCCTACATTTCCATAATCATCTTCCCCACTTTACACTAACAGTATTGTAGCATACTTTTTTTTTTTTTTTGCAGTTTTGGCCGGGGCTGGGCTCGAACCCGCCACCCCCAGTATATGGGGCCGACGCCCTACTCCTTGAGCCACAGGCACTGCCCTTGTAGCGTACTTTTTTTCAACAAAATCTAAAGACATGTGAGGTCAGGTAGAAAGGTTTTAAGGAGACATGCTTCCAGGAGCATGTAAACATCATATTAATGAAGTTACTTCCAATAATAAAAATGAGAGAAAGTTTGGCATGTGCTAATTAAAGAGTTTGATACCACATATGTGTGAAGTTATTTCCAATTATGAGATCTGAGTGCAATAATGAATTCTTTGAACCTGTTTCCAAAGTAACATATTTGCTTATATATAAAATTTCATACCAATCCCTAAGTAAAAATAATTTGCAACCTTCATGATACATGAGAGGAAAAATGGTCAAAGGTACACTGCATGCTCTCAGTGAAAAAGTTTAAAATGTTCAAAATTGTAAGCAGCTGGAGAAAATTCATGATATAACATTAAATGAAATAAAAATAGAAGAAAATGTATCTTTCCTATAAGTAGACAACAAGAAAATGAAAGAATTTTAGTATGTGGGGACATAAAATCATGAGTAAATGTCCCTCATAATTAGATTGCTGTTAATACCATATTTCCACTATTACTGTACATTGCATTATTTAAAATACGTTTATTAAGATAGCT
Organism: Otolemur garnettii; assembly: GCF_000181295.1. Classification (NCBI taxonomy): domain Eukaryota; kingdom Metazoa; phylum Chordata; class Mammalia; order Primates; family Galagidae; genus Otolemur; species Otolemur garnettii. The sequence continues at coordinate 37,614,286 of NW_003852401.1, forward strand.
CTTGCTAATGGGTCTGTGGAAACACAGTTACCAGTTCTAACAATGGGACTTGGAAAATACCATATTTATTTATTTATTTTGAGACAGAGTCTCACTATGTCACCCCCGGTAGAGTGCCATGGCGTCACAGCTCACGGCAACCTCAAACTCTTTGGGCTTAAGAGTTGACGGTTCAAACCCATCAACCTGGGTGTACGTGACCAGAGCCCTACCCACTCAGCTATGGGCACCACCTGTCACTATTGTTTTTAATGTGTTGGAGTAGGAGAAATGTTTATTGATTGAAACTTTGTCAACTTCTTGTCTGTAGTGTGCAAGATTAAGCTATACACAAGGAATAGTTAAGAAGCCTAGAAGACAACAGATGGCACACCCAACTGAATAGCTGAGGGGAGTTTAATAGACTATTTACAAAGGTATTGGCCAACTTTAGAGTCATCAGTAAGAAATAGGGCAGCTCTAGGGTGGAGGGCTAGCTGTGAGCTGTTGTCATACTTAGGCCAAAAGAGGTAAGGATGAAAATGGAGCAGTCTGAGGAACGAGGTTTGGCTGCTGAATGGAAAAGTCTCTGAAAGGAGGTAAGCAGCTAATGTACAGCATCCTGACAGGGTAAAGAACAGATAACCCAACCTTACATTCCTGATGTATCCTAATCATAGATCCCAGCCAAAGCCTAAGGACAGGGCAGCTGGCTGATGCAGGTCAGACTCCCAGGCCCAGGGCTGAAACAGAGAAGCGCGACATATAGATAGGAAGAGCCATGTGAGTGATAAATAGAACAAGGGGCAATGCAGGAGTACAGGGAGAGGATATGTGCATTTATTCAGGGGTTCACATAGAGCTCAGGTTCAGGGCTTAAGGTTAATGCTAATGAAGAAAAACAGGGCTAAAGGCCCTTCTTAAAATGCAGAGCATTTTATACACATGCTTATTTCTCCTTATGTGCAAGAGTGGCCATGCTGTGTCTGCTTGTTTGAAGTAAAATGTTTCAAGACATCCCACACACTCCTTTGCATTAATAGCCAATGAATTTCAAGGAGAATCTTATCAGACCTTTATTTAAATCTCTCCTGATCATTGTACTGTTGGTGGGATTGCAAACTAATACAGCCTCTTTGGAAAGAAGTCCAGAGAATCCTCAAAGAACTCAAATAGACCTTCCATTTGATATACAATCCCATTACTAGTTGTCTACCCAAAAGAAAAAGAATCATTTTATTATAAGGAAATTTGCATTAGATTGTTTATTGCAGCTCAATTTAGAATTGCCAAGATGTGGAATCAACCCAAGTTCCCATCAACCCGTGAATTGATTGATCAACTGCAGCGTATGTATACTATGGAATACCATTCAGCCATTAAAAAAAAAAAAAAAAATGGACGCCTTACATCTTTTGTGTTAATCTAGATAGAAGTGGAGAACATTCTTTAGAGTGTCACAAGACTGGAAAAGCAAGTGTCCAATGTATTCAGTACATTGAATATGAATCCAGTACATGAACTAATCCATGCCTGCACAAGAGGAAAACTTAATGTAATTCAGGTTGTGGGGAGGGGGAAGGGAGAAGAGATAGTAGAGAGAGAGGAGAAGGGAGTGAAACAATTGGTGTGCACTTTTCTAATGGGCACAATGAAAAGGTATATGGCAAACCTCCTAGGTGAGGAGCACAACTATAATAGGGACGTTACCTAACAAATGCAAACATTGTAACCTAATCGTTTTTACTCTCATATTAATCTGAAATAAAAAAATAAACTTAAAAAAATGAATCTTTTCTGATCACACTTTTTTGTGGCGGATTTTACATATGCATGTATATATGTATATAATTAATTAATAAATCACCCTTATGTCTTATTTGGAAGTCATTTTCTTGACTTCCAAATTCTCCCCCCCAAAACCTACCTACCTTCCTTCCTTTCTTTCCTTCTTCTTATTTTTTTTTTGGCTAGAAGTGTAAGGTTTTTTTTTTAAATTTCAGATTAATAAATACAATATTTTAAATTTCCTTTGGGAGGTTACCCCACCCCCAATCTCAGCTCATGTGATTTAAGATGTGATCCATGCTTAGGCTACAACAGCCCTAAATTTCCTTAGCCATATTGATTTGTTCAGAGTTGGGTACATGAGCCAGGACTTCCCTAGTATCAAAAATTACATCCCTCTGGGCACATTGATTAATTTAGAGATGAACATAAACCCAAGTTAATCCAATCATAGTTAATTCTGAGTATTAGGAAGGTGCACTACTATCATTTCTGCTAGGGTAACTAAAGCTATAGGGCACCAAACTATAGTTTAAGACTTCAGTCAATGAATGTAATGCAGAGAAAGTTGAGAAACTGAGGCCTGATAACACTGATTAAGTCCTTGGATCAAAATTTGCCTGAAAAGATGGGTACTGAACTTTCAGGCACATTAGCCAATTTATTCTTCTATTTTCTTACATGAGTTTGAATTAGGTTTTCTATCACATGCAATGAGGAAGTTCTAAAAAATATATTTCCTTACCACATTTAGTCTCACCACCTAGTTCTTCTGGAAAAATCTCCCTATTGATCTCCCTTTTGATCTAGCACTATCCTGTTAAAAAATATTTAGCAATAAATCTTCAGTGCTTAGTTTGACAGGCACAATCTGGCTTCTGCCTTAACTTGGCCGGCTCAGGCATGTGGCTTAACAGCATGAGGCCAACTGGAAGGAAAAAAGCTAGGACTTGGATGGGATGTGGTCAGGGTGCCATGCATGCCCTGCTTGGGAGAGGGCATTTGTGGTGTCTGGGAATAGTGCCCTGTGGTAATTTCTAAAATCAGGACTAAATAAAATGTAGAAGATCAGAGATAAAAAAATAATATTTCAGAAACATAATTCTGGGAAATCTGGGTCACCAAAAGGTGTCAAGATACTATAGCTCAAGAGCAAGTTGAGTTTCCCTCAATCCTTTGGTTCTTGAACCTGATTGGAGGCAGCCAGCTAGCCAGCCACGTGGTTGGGTCACTAGAGCTACCCTGGAGAGCACCCATATTAAGCCCCACCCGGCTGGCAGGGGAACACAGACCACGGCTAAATGTACTAATTCTGTTGATATTTACTCAAGAAGTCAGATGGTCCTGAGCCTGCTCCCATGAGACTTCAGTAGCTTAACCTGGAGAAGATGCAGTCCTGGAAACAAGGTAGTTGCCAGCAGGGGCAACCCACCTCCCAACACTGGGATGGTATTGTGTGCATTGGCTTAGAGACCACCCTAGACCTGGTCTTAAGTCCCACATCCACCACTAGCTAGATGTATGACCTCAGGCAAGTGTTTAAATTATCTATGCCTCAGTATTTTCACATACAAAATAGCTATTTCCTAAGAAGTTAATTGTGATGATTCAATGATAAATACATGTAAAGTGCTTAGCATAGAGTAGGTTACTCTGTAAATGCTGTTTCTTATCACACCCTTGCACTGCTGAGAAGCTGGAAACACCATGTCTTCTACTTAGCAGGTACTCCCCATCCCTATTTTCTCCCTTCATTTTTTCCCACTGAACTTTCTACCCATCCATTAAGATTTAATTCACAAGTCACCACTTTCATGACACCTTCCTTTCAACCAGATGGAAACTTTCCTTTAGCTAGCTCTTTGTAACAGACAGAAACTGCTGCACATAGGGCAGCAATTCTTAATCCTGGCTGCATATTAGAACCACTTAGAAATCTATTAAAAATATTGACGCCTGGGCCCCAATCCCAGAAATTCTGGTTTAATTGGTCTGGGGTGAGGCTTAAGCATCAATATATTTAAAAAGCTCCCCAGGTAATTCTAATGTGCAGCCAAGATTTAGAACTACTGATGGATGAATAAGCATGTTCTTAAATAAAGTTTATCAACGAATTCAGGCTAAGATATTAATGGCTTAAAGTTTTAATAGACTAACCTTTGGAATACTTGCATTTTTATTAAAAGCAATGTAATACTATGCTCCAAGAATACAAAGGTAAATAAGATTTTTTAAATGTCTAGGTTAAAGGAAGGAATCACAATTTAGCTAGGAAGATGCATATAGAATTATGAGTATAGGACATGATATTTGAGTGGTTCCCTAGAAATGTATAAAAAAATATTTTAAGAGCACAAACAGGAAAAGCACACTTATTTGGAGGTGGAAAAAAAGAAGAAGAAAAGGACTTAAAAATGTGGATGACAGTGAGCTGAATGTTGAAAGGTGACAATAGGTTTGCAAGGTCAAGGACCAGAAGGCTTTGCATATCATATGTGCAAGTGTCAAAGCTTATGGCTCTTTCCAATTCAGATGCCTTCCTAACCCAAAGAATAAATTGTTAATAGAGGGAATTGCAAACATGAGAGGATATCTTGAGGCAGGAGGGCTATTTCCCAAATCACACTTAAATTAGATGACTGGTTACAATGGACCAAATTCTAGCTTGAGTTATTTTTGAAAAATGAAAGAGGTGGGGGTAGTAGCTCCTATTTGTAATCCTAACTCTCTGGGGAGGCAAAGGTGGGAGAATGGTTTGAGCCCAGGCATTTGAGATTGCAGTAAGCTATGATGAAAAACAAACCAAAAAAAGAATGAAAGAATTGCTTTCTAAAACCAGTTTATGGAAGGATGGATGTGACAGGGTTCAGGGATAACTGAGCCAGGAACTAAATGCCCCTAAGGTTCTGTTCTTCCCCTGTCCAGAAGCTGTTTCTCTCTGGATGTCAATGTCATTGTTTTGTTTTGTCCATGCTGCTATGGCTGATGTCAGTTCTTAGATCCACAGATTCTCACCTTGCCCATCTGTGGAAGCACTTTGAGTATCTGAATTAGGCCTCATCCATTCCTAGACCAAGCACAAAGGATAGAGGATGCCCACTTTGAGTCAGGTACCTATCTCTAGCCAATCAGTCTGATCAAGGAAGCAGAGAATATGGACAATTGTTAGCCTCCATTCAAGTAAGTCCTGTGATTAAAATAAGCCCTCTTAGAAGACATGAGCTGGGCGCTGCTTGTAAAAAAAATGGAAGAGTGTTGAGGAGCTCTTAGAGATAAATATATATCTCTTGGCCACCCACCTAGCTCTCTCAATGCTCTCATCTTCCTAGTTAACACATTGACCATCATCCATAAAAAACAAACTTTTCTTTGGGGCCATGGTATTTCATTAGGAAAGTAGAATAAAAACTTCAAAAATAAAATGGTTCTTTTTAAGTTAATGAAAAATTTTGGCAGGGTTTTGCCCAGGGAGCAACCCTTCATGTAACATGTGTGCTACAACATGGTAGCATCACTTGCCTGCTCACCACAGGCTTCTAAAACGTGTTATATATTCTTCATGAGGCCCTGGGCTCAAAACTAGCATGAGTTAAATACAACTCACAAGGCCGTTAGTGTATTAAATAATTTCTCAAATGCTTCTGTGGGTGATTGATTAGAAAAATGACTCAAATTCTCCATTTTTCTATCTATGCCCTTCTATATGTGACTATCATAAAGAGGTGGAGACTATTTCCCCACCCCTTGAATATGGACCAGAATTGTGACTTGCTATGGCTAATAAAATGGGGCAGAAGTGATAGCAGGCTAGTTCTGATCCTTCTTTGAGAAGTCCTACATTCTTCTGCTCTTTCTTTTAAAATCCTGTCACCAAATTTTAGAAAAATACCAGGACAGTCTGATGGAGAATTAAAGACGCCGTAGACAGAACCAGATTGTTTTAGCTGAGTCCATTCTAGACCATCCAGCCGCCAGGCAAACCACCAACTGAGTCACAGACACAGGAATAAAGCCCAGCCAAGATCAGCCAAGCCCAGCCAAGACTAGAATTGCCCAACAGAGCCACAAACTCACAAGCTAAATAAATGGTGGTTGATTTAAGCTACTGACTTTGTGGTTGCATGTTAGCAGAATTTTTGTGGAAATAGATAACCAATACAGCCACAAAATGCTATAATCCACATATAACCACTGATATAATCAGCCCACCTCAATGCCAAAAGCTTGATGTTCCATATTACAGGGTGATTTCTGCTCCTGTTCATTAGATGCAAATGTGACTTTTTTGAAACTAATAGTTAATGATGACAGAAAATTAGGATAACACAAATCCAGACTTTCAACTTAGAAATGGGATAAAGGGACACTGTATGGAGAGCAATGATCCATGCTACTGATCCATGCCCCAAAGTGTTCCAATTTGCTTTTGGACTTGCCTTTAGGCCCTATGTATGTGTGGCCCTTGCAGGAGGGTGATTCCAGTCGCTTTAAAAAAAAAATGCAAAAATGATCCTGCTGGCCAGGGATAATAAGATAAATGATGGCTTTAGTGGGTGTCATTGGCATCTATGTGTTGAATCATTTCCCTGGCAATATATTTAGTTCTTTAATTGGCCAATCTGGTAGCTCAGGTTCTGCCAATCTGGTGATTTTCTTCAGCAGCAACCCTGAGAGATAGGAAAGAGGCTTGGAAAAGTTTAAACGTCAACCATCCAGTTTACCTACAGCTGGTACAGGAATTTCCTTGGGGCATAAAAAATTACAGGCTTCTGTATTCAGGTTTGGGATATCTCCTACAACATCACAACTGCCTAGTCACCAAGTGCCTGATATTTGAACTAAACATTATTCTCTTTTTTTTCCTCCTTTCCTGTATCTGCTTAGGTCTTAAGAAAATTAGGTCTTTGCCTCAAGTTTTGTGAATGGGAGGGTGAGTAGAGAAGGGAGGCAAAGCTAACCTGACCCCAACCCCAGGTAATTCTTGGGAGAAGCCCAGAAGATCAGACTTCCTAGTTGCCCTGGATTTTCCCAGTATCCCAGTTCAGCTTGGGCTGAGACATAGACTTTTGTAATTGGCCAGTCCATAAGTGCCAGACATTCGGCGATATAGGACTGCTCCTGAAGGACAGAATGGATTTGCTTAATAAAACTCTCTCTCTGCTTTCAGCATAGGTAAAACATATCTTCCCCCTGCAGTACCATACTGAATGCCTTGAGAGGTAGCCCTGAGACTCCACTACTGTATCATTTTTCTTTTTTTCTTTTTTTTTGTATCATTTTTCTAACACATTCTCCAAAATTTCAGCCTTGATGGACATGTGGTTTGAATTCTAAGAGACCACAGTTTACACAGTGGTTGTCAACCTTCTGAATGCCTCGACCCTTTAATACAGTTCCTCATGTTGTGGTAGCCCCCAACCATAAAATTATTTTTGTTGCTACTTCACAACTGTAATTTTGTGACTGTTATGAATCATTATATAAATATCTGATATGCAAGATGTATTTAAGTGACCCCTGGAAAGGGTTGTTCGACCCCCAAAGGGTTCGCAACCCACAGGTTGAGAACCGCTGGTTTACAGTGTAATAAATAGCACCAAATCTGCCTAACTACTCAGTATTTGAACCATAATTGTGGAAGACTGTTTCCAGAAGAAGGGTATTCTTTCTAGAACATCAGCATTCTGGACAAACAAAACAAATGCCTGATGATTACAACTCCAAATCAGTGTTCTTGTGTTGTCTTTCTGGTAGGTTGGTAGGGTCTGCGTGCAGTGCTGCCTTGTTTGAGAAGGATTCTGAGGCCATGTCTGGACTGTGAGAGAAAGAATGCCATGATTAATTAGTTATGTCTGCAAAGTCAAGAGATAGGAAGCAATGAGATACATGGCATATTTTGCCATTCTCGTTCTATCCCAATTAAGCTTAAGATCAGTTCTATTATGTGGTCTTTTCTTTATGAAATAAGATTTTGAGAATTTGATAAGCATTTGAGATAAAATTTGAGAAGAGTCTAACATGAAAAATAATCACCTTAACTTTCCAGTAGAATACCTTCACTTTTCAAAACCTACTTCACTTATATATAAATCAGCATTGTCCACAGAGGATATTGTTTACACGCCAAATGTTGTAGTCATCCTCAATTAAAAGTATTATGGACTTAAGGTTACGTGTCTTTTTCTTTTTTAAACACAAAGTCAGCTAATAAGCGAACATTTTATATTCTAATAAAAAATAATACTGACCTTTTGAGGCTCAGATATAAAATACCTACCCTACCTGCTTCTCAGTCTTGTGAAGATCATACTGTGAAAATGTTAAAATACTATACAAAAGTTATTTTTACTGCTTTTCACTTTGAAAACTGTCATACTCTATGTAAATTACTTTTACCACCATGTACTTTTAAAACATTTTGTTCAGCTACTTAGCATGGATCCTTTTTCCCAGAGTGCTCCAATCTCCTTTGGGGGTTGTCTTCAAACACTGTGAGTGTGACCATGGCAAAATAGTGATTACAGCATCCCCATCCACAAAACACAGGGCAACAGTGGAGGCATGTGATCCTGCTTCCACTTGTTCTCTGAAATTGCTAATACACATATATAGGCATGTGAGAAAGTTCACAGAATTTGATGCTTGTTCCCAAGACACTGGCTCTCTGGCAAAAGTCAGCTTCAGGAGCAGATGTAGTCATAGCTCAGTAGTGGCTGTGACAGTGGCAGTGTCCTGATTACTTGACCATCCCTGGGTGTGCTATATTACCCCTCCTAATGCCTGGCCTCCTTGTCTTTTGCTTTCCAAGTCACATTTTCAGTCTAACAGTGAAACTCTTTCTAGACAGGGTCTTCCACGAATCCCCTTCCCCATCTTATATTTTAATGCATTTATTGCTCAACTCAGCAACAATTTCTATTACAAATGGAACCCCGAGTAATGCATTATCTGATAGGAGTAATGAACATGGACCTTGTGTCTGCATCTTACATATTAAGTCTTAAATGTTATCAGGTGCTCACTAAATAAGTGTTCAATAAATGCAAGACTGGAATACAACTGGATCTCTATACTCTTATTGCTGATCCCAGTGCAGCTCCAGGCAATATCTGAGTTCAAGGGAGGAAAGACCATGCCAGCTAGGTCTGTCCTCTTTGATGAGGGAGACAAAAATCTTCCCCAGAAACTGTCACTCAGAAAACGTTTTTCACTCCTTCTTTAACCCCTCTCACTGGCCATTAGGTGGGGAAACCACACATCTCACTTGGGGCTGCTGGCTATCTTGCCACCAAAAGATATGAGGTTCTATAAATAAGAAGAAAATGAATGAATCAATATTGGGTAGATAGCTAATGATGTCTGTGAGGACAAAAAAACTAATAAAAAATAGACAATAATTCTGGCCCTCTGAGAGTTAAAAATGGTTTGGATGTGGTGTGTTTGTCCTCACTAAAACTCATATGAAATTTCATTCCCATCAGAGGTAGGGCCTTGGTGGAAGGTGTTTGGGTTGTGGGTGTGGATCCCTCATTAATGTTTTAGTATCATTCTCAAGGTAGTGAGTTCTCCCTCCCACAGGATGGGAGGTGGGTTGTTCCACAGCCAGAATGCTTGTTGGGTTTCTCCCTCTTCAAACATGTCTATTTCCTCTTTCAACTTCTCCATCACATTCTGACACAGCATGAAAGTCCTCACCAGAAGCCAAGGCTATTCCCTCAAATATCTCAGCCTGCAGAACTGTAAGCTAAAAGCCTCTTTTTAAAATAAAATAAAATAAAATAAATTATCCAGTTTCAGGCATTCAATAGCAGTAATTCCAAGGAGACTAAGAGAGAGATTATGGGAATTTGGACCATGATGGAAACAGGAACACTTCTGATGAACATGCCCTTGGTCCCTGTGGCCCACCATCTCTGTCTCAGGCCAAGCACAGATGTCTCTGAGATGACCTGCTAAGTCTGAAGATGGGTCCTTACTTTCATACACAAACATGTATGCTCTGATTAGAGAGGAGAATTTATTTATTTGGAGGAATCAGAAGTATTATAACAGGCCATAGTCTTACAAGCCTAGACGTTTCTACCTGAAGGCAATGATGGTCTTAAACTGCCCAGAACAAAGGCTCCAGTCTGTGATGTATTTTCGATGATGCAGCCAACTTTCCTGCTAAATCCTTCTCTGCCCTACAAGGGCCACTGCAAACTCCTGACCTGGCCCTGGCCCGGCCCTCTACGATATACCATTCCATGAGACCCCGCTAACACAGCAATGACCCTTGCCATGATGACCTTTCTCCAAGCTCCCTGCCTTTGACCACAAGAACTAAACAGTCCCATTCTCTGCCCCACTAAGGCTCCAAACACTGGGCCTGAGGAGTAGCTAATTGGTTTTTTACAAGCCTAAAATAATCCAGACAGTTAAATATTGATGTTCATTTCTGGGTAACTGTAAACACAAAGGGGGGGGAGAGAGCATGTTTAACTGTTTCCTCTCATTCAGTCTCACTATAAAGTCAACAAACCCAGCTTTATAAAAAGGTAAGTCATTTGAATTTAAAAGATGCTCCAATGTGCTCTGTGTCATGATGGAGTGGTCCATCCACTTGTCCACTCTGTTCATTCAGTAGCTCCCCTCCACCCCCATTTGGCACATTTTTTGGCACAGGAGAAAGGCTGTAGAAATCCTGAGTCCTAGGCTGAAGAATGAATAAAGCAAACCATACTTAGTTCCCAAGGAAGCATTTCCCAGTAGCCAATGATGGAGAGACCCTGACATGCAACTCCAGATCAAGACTGAAAGACTATGGTGCCACTGCCTCCCTCTCCTCAAAGTACAGAGGTTAGGGGACACACAGATGCCAGGGGTAGTCCACTGAGCCACTATGTGCAAGAAAGACCCACAGTGTCATTTCTCTCCCTCTCTCCTATTTGTGTTCTTCAATAGCATCCTCCTATGCTGTCCACTCAGATCCTCAAAATGCACTTGCATCTATCTCTTACATCTGCTTTTCATTTCTTGTATTATTTTATATTATTTATTGAAAGCATACATCAACAAGCAGACAATAACTTGTCCCAGAGCTGATAGTTCTGTTTTCACATGTGTTCGACTGTTATCATTAAAGGCTTATAATCCACCCACAGGATCTGCCTTCCTTCTAAAGGCAGGATCAAGAAATACTATCAGTGGGCCAGGGGCCTGGTGGCTCATGCCTGTAATTCTAGCACTCTGGGAGGGCAAGATGGGAGGATCACATGAGCTCAGGAGTTCAAGACCAGTCTGAGGAAGAGTGAAACCCCAACTCTACTAAAAAAAAAAAAAAAAATAGATGAACGCTGGAGGCTAAAGGAGGAGGATCATTGGAACCCAGGAGTTTAAGGTTACTGGGAGCTAAGTTGACCCCATGGCACTCTAGCCTGGGGCAACAGAGTGAGACTCTGTCTCAAAAACAAAAAAGAGAGCTATATATATCGACAGTCTTAATAAAAACAGTATTCTTTGGTTCCATTAAAACACCATTAATATTTTAATACAGGCCACAGAATCACAGTTTGCTAATTTGTGCATAATTGAAAGTTGGTCTATTTCTCACAAATTTTGTGTTAAGTTATCTTATTGTTATAAAGGATTTTATATTTATTACATTTTAGGTTCTAGACTTCGAAGGGTGGTGTCTTTATTACTTTGGGATCCTAGAGTTACACATTTATTTCTATTACCAATCAGACATAGATTGAAAATATAGTTTCTTTCCTTTTTTTACTAACTGGTAAACATTCACCTAAGTTGACAGCATGGAAAAAAGAAATCACTAAATTTATTTTAATAGCCCAGAAAATTCCATCATCGTCATTAATTTTTATAGTATTTCTACCTAAACTGGGTGTCCTCAAACTACCGCCCGCAGGCCACATGAAGCCTGCCTAGGACATTTATCCAGCCCACCAGGTATTTTTGCCACCGGTGCCTGTCCTGCTTAGCAGCTGACTCGTGCTGGGGCCCGCAGTCTGGCCCTCCAATGGTCTGAGAGACAGTGAACTGACCTCCTATTTAAAAAGTTTGAGGACTCCTGAAACACTCAGTCTATTTTGGAAGAAATTCTCAGTCTTTTTAGATTTCTGCTTTCCCACTCTCTCTCTATTCTTACCGTTTTCATTAAGACTGTCACTATATACCATATTCTATTCTTCACCAGGATGGCCTCTGGGTACATTCTAGGAGTTGGGGCTTGATGGCTTTGGGTGGTAGTGAGATGGGCCCTCGGGACAGCACAGTCCACTCTGCATCCTCATGCAGTCTACTCCAGAAGACCCTGGGCTGGGGAACTAATAACCACAGATGACAGCTTTCTTTCCCGGAGGTTCTTATGGGAACTGATCCGAGAACCTGGGACTAGAGTAGGTAATTGTCAGTTGTCTCTTTCTGTTTGATCTGGAGCTAGTCATCTCCCTTATGTCTTAACCCTGTATTTGCCTTTACTGGTGCTGAGGACTCCCAATGGATTTGGGCCCAGCCAATCTGCTTGGCAATCTTCAACTGAAGATCCTAACATAGGTAACTGCCCTCCTTCTAGAAAGTTCCGGCCAGATTCTCCCTTAACTTTCCAAACCCTCTTTGGATATTCTAGATCTCATTCATGCTTCAGAGAAGCAGATAATGGTTCAGAAGGTCAGCCTCGTGCCTCTCCTAGGAGTGTATGTGAGTTTACTTTCCACTGGCCATTCCTGGTTTCTGAGGGCAGTCTACAAGGCTCTGTTCTCACAGAACCCCAAGTGGAAAGGTGAACAGAAGCCATTCTCTTCCCCTTTCTTTTCAACTTAGCACATTTCATGGAATCTAAGATGCCATTGATTTTAAGATATACCATTATTCTATGTGCTCTCAAAACAATCATAACAGGAAGCTATGACACATCTTGATATATCTTGATCTCAGAGATGAAAAAGTATGAAAATATATGTATACTAAATCAGTGAAATGATTTATGTGTCTAACATACATTTCTACCCAAAGAACCTTGGCCCCAAAAAGAAAGATGGCAGCCTGACCATAACTAGCCTTCCTTTCTCTTGTTTCTTCCTCCCCACAATCCCTCAGGCCACAGAGAAAAGGCTTAGGGCTTTTCATTTCTTTCACTGTATCTTCCTGCTGTCCCAGGCAGCATGCTTCACTGCCTAGCTTCTTGGAAGAAACTCATCTAGTCAGCCTTGCCCAGCTCATGATAAGATGATTCTGGAAATTCCTTTCTGTTTGGACAAAGACTAGGTTTCAAGACTACATTGACTTGTGACAAAATCCCCTTTGGGACATGAGAAATTGAATATTAGCTTTTTTTTCTCATTTTCTAAAATTCCCTGAAGCATGGTTATTAGATGCCTCTGACAGAATGGAAAGTTCAGTTTAAGAAATACAAAACAAACAAAACATCAAAGCATATTAAAATATTACAAAAACTTACCCTGTTCATTTTTATTTTCCCACTAGACTCAATGTGGAACAGTGGGCAAAATTGGCATACAGTAAATTCTAGCTGAGAAATGTAGGATGAAATTATTTCTACTTTTTCTTCCAGTTTGTTCTTTTGAGTACCTCTGAAGGTAAAATTTGTGTCATTGACATTCTTAATAATTTTCCACAAAAAAGCTAAATTGGGTCTTGTTTTTAAAGGATCTATGTGAGAGGCATTGACATCTTTGCTATTTCCAAATTGATAGTATCTCTCCCCCTAAAAATAACCCTGAAGCTCTATATGCTTTTGTATTTCTTTGTGTTACAATCTTTGGAAAAGGAGTGAACATTTGCTTCTTTTGTTATTCTAGTATTAATATCTCATAGGCAGAAAAGAGATTACACGTGAAAATTGTTATTATTATCTTGTATAAAAATGTGACTTTTTTCGTATTAATTTGGAGCAGGCCAAAAGAGAAAACCCAGGAGCAGGACTTGTCATAACATAAGGGGTTTTGTGCTAATACTGAGATTTTTCTTCCTGCCATTCCTGAAAAAGAAAGTTTACTGAGATGCCTGGAGAGCTAACAGGAGTGGCTTCTCTGGACATAATGTCTTTATGCAGGACTTAGCTGTCTTCACAGGGAACAACTGTGTCATCAGGGCCTGGCTCCTTGCTAGCACGGTTCAAAAAACAGATGACAAAATTTAAATATAAATTTAAAGTAATTGGTAGGTAAACAGTTGATAGTACTATAATAGAAGTATTCAAAAAAGATCATAATAGGATTTAATTGACTCGTAAATAAGTAGCTGAAAGAAGCAAAAAAACTTTCAGAATCGCATGGAATTTTTCCTTCACTTTTTTTTTTTTTGCCAAAGCCTCACTATTTCTCATATTTTTAATTGCTGTGTTTTAAGTATTTAATTGTGCCTTAAAATATAATTTTTGGGAAATTGTCATATATCTTTACTCATTTTGAGGGATGATTTTTACCATATTTGGGCAAAATTTTGTGTGTGTGTGTGTGTGTGTGTGTGTGTGTTTGCATGCAGCCCTAAATGTAAGCCTGACGTTAGTGTGAAAGCCATCAAGAGTAGAAGCGAATGGGTATTGCTAAAATACACTTTCTGGATGTTACTTTTGTAAATTGATGATGAGTTAACTTATTATCAGTTTTGCAAACTGATCTTCAGGATCCTAAAATAAATCCAAAGTTTTAGTTAAAAGATGTCGTAGGTATGGGAGGAAGTACTTGAAGGAAAACATTCTTTTTATAGCAACTAACTGTTAATGGCTTTCTCTAGCTCCAAGTATGAGCCAATAGTTCCTCATCCTTTTTGTCTTCTGTTTGTAGTAGGTTCTGCGCCTTACTCTGAGAAGCATTTCTCACCAGCAGGTTAATAGAATGCAGCACACAAAAAGGGCCAGTGAATCTGTTTGTTACAGTCTACTTACTAAAGCTATGGCTACAATACTCCAGTGCTGAAGTCAGTGAAAAGGCATCATCCAAACACAATCCAAGGAAAATGCAAGCTGATACAGTACAAAGATGCTTTGTTTAAGAATAGCAGAAATTTCCAGCAACTATCTGGAAAAAAAAATGCAGGACGGGAGGGAATGTAATCAAATAACAAAACAAACCCAAACTCAAAGAGAATCTTTATAAAATAGCACAAGGACACTTTGTTTTTAAGTGCACACAATGAATTTTAAAGATCTTTGTTCAGAAGGGAAATAAAGTATTATGAAGGACTGACACATTTGATGGATGGATGGTTTCTGAAAAACCACATTATCAATTACTTTTTCCTTGTTTGGCTCCAGTCCAGTAATTTTTATTTGAACAAGCCACATGCTAGCATGGTTTTGATTGCAGGAAGTGACTGGTTGCTGTTAAAGGATACTATTTCACTGATGAGCTTATCTCTTCCTCCCCCTCTTTCTGATGGGACTCTGATATGAAAGGCACAGCTTCAGCTGTTATAAACAGAGTCAGGGATTGTTTGATAGACCCACCCGTGTTTTGCTTTCAGCCTTCTGGTGGTACAATCCAGACAATGTATTCGGCAGGGCTTCAGAGAACAAACACTTGAATTTGGCTTATTTCTGTTCTCAACTTTGATATGAAATTTTGATTTCTCTAAAGTATATGTCTCTCATACATCTAAGTTTGTTAGTAAAAGCCAGTTATGAATACTATGTTCTTTTTTTATATTAGCTTACTATCTCATGTGAACCTTGGGAGGAAAAGGATGTCTATGAATAGTCAACCTCAAATGTATCAGAGATCTTCTCAAACAATACAGTGCCTTGTTCTAGTGTAGCTTTTAAAATTTTTATCTTATCAAAATAGGTATCTTAGAACAGTCTTTATTAGTGTAAATATAAGAAATACAACTAATTAAGCTATATTATTAAGTACTCTCAGTTTTCCTTTGTAATTAAGGAAAGATTTGGAAGCAGTCATCACTGACCAGGAAATTATAAAATCATAATTGACACTCATAGGGGTGTGTGTGTGTGTTTGCTACCCATGATAACTTCCTTTATGATCAAAGATTTTGCATGCTACCATTCCTAAAACTTGAAGTATTTCTTTTCTTTCTTTTTTTTTTTTGGCCGGGGCTGGGTTTCAACGGCATATGGGTCCGGCACCCTACCCTTTGGAGCCACAGGCGCCACCCCTAATGTATTTCTAAATTCCTAGGATACCATGGTAAACAGAGGCTTTGGATAGTTACTTAAGTATGTTTCATAGTTCTATATTTTAAAGACAAATTTTAGTGAATATTTCTCTGTTGAGAATTAAAAAGATATAAGCTTAAAGAATGGGCCATTTGTTTATTCATCGGAACATGACAACAATTTGAATGTATTAGAATTTAATCATGTTCAATGGGGGAAATACAAATTTAGCAACCAATTGTTGACCCACTGGTTTATATCAAAATTCTTCCAAAGAAGATCTCATAGCATAGATACTGTATAAAAAAATGTATTATTAACCACAACTTATTCACTGAAAATAAAATAAGAACACAAAAAATATTCTGTATCAAAATTATATATCTAACTGTCTTATTCCTTTCTGATGTAAAAGAAGATGTTTTGGAAAACAGCAAAAAATCAAAACCAAAACCAAAAATCCTTCTGGAGAAAAAGTCCTGGGTCAGAATCTTACTTTGCAATCTGCTGGTTGGGTGAACTTGGACAAGATTACTTTGTAATCTGTGGGAGACTCCATGGACTAACCTGTGAAATGAGACGGAGATTAAGGTATTATGTTCAGTCATTTTTATATAAGGATGCTAGCTACTGATGGGGTTGATTATGAAATGTACTTATGAAATAAATACAGGTCCTTTGCAAGATATAACAGAACTGTGTGTGGTCACGTTCATGATAGAAATAAGAGCCTTTCCAGCACTCAGCTTTTATTCTTATAATGTCAAGACCAAAATTACGCATCATTTTTTATCACTATTTAAATTTCCAGTTAAATTGAGTACAATACTTAATACTCTACTTTGCAATTCTTCCTCCCAAAGCTATGCTTTTGTATATATTTGGTTTTAATAATTAGTAAAGTTCTAGTTGTGTATGCAGTAGCTTTACAGATAATAAAAATTTAATTAAACTTACTTTGATGCAACTTTGATTATAAATCTTCCTAACCATTGCATAAATAATTCAAAAATGTATGCAACTAACATACTTTATTCAACAAAATCTCAAGTGGTCCCCGTTGTCAAAAGCTAAGTGTTATTTGTGGTTATGTTAGGCTATTGTAAACATTCTTCTCTAGAACTAATAGAAAATATACAATTACCATACCTTTTGCCAGTGGAGTTGTTACTATGTTTTCATAGCTTAGAGGAGATCCCTGAATCTGGCTAATTTTCACTACATGATTCACATGTTTACTGTTCTCGGAACAAGTTGCTAGAGAATGATTGCTGCCTAGCAATCTAAATGTTGTATTAATAAAAATGTTTCTAAAGTCAATTTGCAATAAATATCTGACAATTCTTCTACATGTTCAATGTCTTATTAAAATAAATTTATGACACTTGCCATCATGATAATTTTCCAAATGATTAATTATATCTTAAAAATTTCAAAGACTCTCCAAGGATTTAAAAATACACTGGTTTCTTTCAAGAAAGTGTTAAATACAAGATTTCTTAACCTTACAAAGGAAAAAACAGTCTATACTGCTATTTATATCTTGATGAAAATTATTCTTGGAGATTTTAAGGTTATTTTCAGGTGATTTCAGCTCTCCTTTTAAAAACCTTAATTTCCCTTTAAATTTTCACTGGACAAATTACAGAAGGTGCCTCAGTTTGGATTACAAATCAAGAATGAAGAATAAGTGAGTTATTTTTTCCCTTATCTCTTTCATATAGATGTTGCAAAAATTAATCAGGTTTGGAAATCTACCCTAGGCTATAAAAACACTATACAGCATCAGCTATCCTGGGCAAAAGTAAGCCAATCACACCAATTATAGATTTCCCATGAGGTGAGAGTAGACGAGAGAAGGAGAGTTAGCAGGCTGCATGGTAGCTGGGGGGCCTCTGCATTGGAGCAGTTCAAAGGGGAGGATATAATCAAGGGACAAGGACAGTTAATATTCTACTTTCTTTGTGTGCTTTTCTGACTTAATCCCCTTTATCACCCAAATCTTCAGTAAAAATGTTCATCAAACACAGCTTGTGTCCACGGTACAGAAAAGTAAAGGATGTCCTGAAATGGTAGCCTGGCCTGGAAAATGGACAGATGAGCAAGAATCATACAAGGGAAATGAGGCTTTCATCAGAAATAAGAAATGACAGAGAAACAGAGATATCCTCCCCCTATGCACTTCAAGAATCCCTGGACCTACCAAAGATGTTGGGTTTCTGCCTGCACATGAGCTGATGGTAAGTCATTCTTATTTAAAGTTATAAAAGCAAGGAATCCAGTCACACTGGAAGACAAAGACATCTAATTCCTTGACATACGTTATACTGATAACACCTTTCTATATATTTTCCAAATGTAAATATTCTAGAATATTAAATTATGAGTATTATATATGGCTATCCATTTAGATTGCAGAGTTGATATGTACCTCTATTTATATATACACATGAGCCAAGCCCATTACTTTGCTCCAAGTTAGTTTTCACATTTGTCAGATGATCACAATAATACCTGCTCTTCCACCTAACAGGGTTTTGGGAGGAAGGAAGAGGGAACCTGGACACAAAGCATATGATTATTGTGAGGCATTCAAAGGCAGCTCTCGTGGAATAAAAAGTGGAATGTTAAAGCTCAAGCTTGATGTCCAACTTGTTTGGTTACTAATTGTACAATCTACAAGAGGCCATTGGTCTCTCTGAACCTCAGTTTCCTCATCTGTAAAGTGGGGATTATAATATTGACCCTGTTTGTATCTTGGTGTCTTTCCATATCATCAGATGTAATAATATGTAAATGCTCATATTCCATGCAGAAATAAGGCATCAGATAGTCTCTCTTGGAGACATATTCAATACAAATCTATAATAAAAGTATTTCAATTTTATTCTATGTAAAACCAAGCAGCAGAGGCAGAGGGTGTCTCCATGAATGAAAATTTCCCAGAATATCATAGTCTTTTCTAAAAGTAGTAGTGCACTGGTCTAGACATTACACTGTGAATGATGGCTCATTCCCATTATTTGACAAGGATTGCTATTAAAGGAAGTCATGTGATTTACCAGAATTGTTCCAGGCTACATAATATTGAGGACAAGTCCTGAATTGAATTATAGCAGTGCGAGTCCACATACTAGCATTAAGCATAAAGCCCCTTATTTTAGATCATCTGCAGCCTCATACCTCCAAATAATCTTCATTCCAGGAGTTCATTTCTTTGGGAGTATTAAAAGGGGGGGAAAGAAAACATAATCAAGCTTAGTAGGTGATCCTGTATCAAAATCCATTCCATATGAGCAGTTCATCTTTGAGACGATAAAACATTTTTAGAGTCACAAATGTTTGCATTTAGGGGGAAGGGGTTTAGAAATCATACTCACTTCCCTTATGGATGAGACACCATATTGAAGAGACCAGAAAGGTCAAAGGGACTAACCAAAGGTAACCAGATCATGGCAGATTCTGAACTGATCCCCAGTTCGGGTGAAAATACAACTGGACTTTCAGGAATTATTTTCTTGTACAAAGCAGTATGGCATTTAGTTATACTTTCCTACAGCGACCCCATTCCCATACCACCCATGTCAGAAAGAAAATGTGCAGTGTTTCTCCTGTAGTATCTGCCTTGCAGGCTGTTGGGATAGTTAGCAAGGGTGGAAGCCTCAGTGAATGCATAGCTGCATGGACGTGAGCCCTGCTTTAGTTGGAAGTAAAAGGGCTAGAACTTCAGCACTGTTGATCTCTCCCCAACTTCCTTATCCAGCCTTCAGGAACTGTGAGGGAGGAGGACGGGAGGGAGCAGGACTTGCCTCCTGCAGCCCTGGAAATCTCAGTTTCAGCTTTTGGCCAGTAGTAGCTGCAGCATAGTCACCTCCCCAATTTCCCTTCCACCCCCATTTTAGCAATAAACCATCTGTTCCAAAAGGAGTAAACCAGGCAGGTGAGTAGGGTAGTGCTTAAATCATATACTTTAATTGAATATTCACTTGTGGAATTCAGGGTTATGCAAGGTATTAAATGAAAAAGTCAGAGATAGGAGTTCTGATCTCAGCTTCAGTACTTAGAGGCTGTATAACCCTGAGTGAGTAGCTTCTTTCTGAGCCTCAGCTGACTAATCTTTAAAGTGGGGATAATGATACCTTGTTTGCTTAAAGGCAGAGGAAGGGAACAGAAGAGCCTCTGAAGTGTCCTTCTAGATTCAAAGAAATTAAAGATAATGTAAGCTTTTCTCAAGCAAGGGAGTCATTTTTAATAGTGCATTTCTTAGATATGATTTGCTTTATCAGCTGAAAGTATAAATAAATTCACTGTTCTTTTCAGCTATTCAAGACAATTGTTCAGACAAGCGCGAAGTCTAGGGTATTCCTCAGGTCCCCATAATTATTTCTGACATAAGGTGAAGAGAAAGGGTTCTTCCTATACAGACCTTTCTTATCCTCACACACCCAACCATTTATCCTAAAGCGCCCCATCTCCATTAGTACCAGGATGACTAAGCCAAAAGGAGATTCCTATCTTTAATCAAGAGTTCTTTCTGAATGAGAAAGACCCATCCTTCCCACTTCTGAGCCACAGCTAGTTAAGTCTGGTTCCCTGCTTCAGTCTCCTGTTGACATTAGGTGAGTTCTAGATACTATCCCCCCTACACACATGCCTGCCAAGGAAGCAAAAGACCTCAGTGTTCCTTCTTGCCTGAAGTTAATTAGGGAGCATTTTGAGGGGTTCAAATAAAGTAGCACTTCAATAAAGACAGTTCTTTTCTCCTGGAAGCCTCTTTAATGCTTATAAACATTTTTGCACCCCATAGGCAAGCCAAATTCGCCCCCCCCAAAAGGCATGTGTGCCCACTTGCCTTTTATCCACCAAGTTAAGAAGGGACATCCAAGCACAGAGATGGCTTGGCAATCTCTACTACTCAATAGAGGCAGCTGGCAAAGATAAAGCTCTGTTTCACCAGACAAGTTTACAAATTTTGTATTCTGTCACTGATATACTAAGTCTTTTAAAATAAGGAGTAGGCTGTACAGTTAACACCATCTCTTCACAGATGACACGGTAGTGGCAACTTGAATTACTGAGCAAATCAGCTGCTGATCTAGAAATGGATCTGCATGTCCTTGATTCTCTACGATCATTGCTATTCTTATTGTATATTCAAAACAGAGCTTGACATTTCAGAATTTTACTCAAATTAAAATTGGCAGTGGCAATGCCAAAGGGAGATGTGTGTGGGAAGGGTACAATGTGTGTCTCCGCACTCTTCATCACTGTTCCAAATAAGAACAATAGATGATTCTTTAATATGAAAAAAGATACTTTCTTAATCTTAGGTCAAGTGTGAATGTGGGCACTTTAGGACCACTCTGACATTTGTAATGATCCTATTCTGTCTGCTTATTGAGCCTTTATCCCTCCACAATGGCCTTCCTTTACATTCAGGATAGGAAATGAATGCCTTTATCAAGCATAAGAAGTTCAGTGTGACCAAGACCCATGGATACCATGAACAAGTCTTTTAAAAATCCTCATATTCACTAATACTTCCTAAAATGGGACCTTCGCAGCCACCTGAAAATTGCTTCTCAGTGATTTTCGCCTTGGGTGGCTCTTTCTTGGCTTTTAGGAGTGGGTTTAAATGTCACTTCCTCTAAGACCTTTCATCTGAACTAATTCTACCCCTCCAGTCACAACTTCATATTATTCAATGTGTTTAACTGTTTGTCTCCCTCCATCAGAATGTAAGCCCCAACAGGGAAGAAACTGGTTATGCTATTTATTATTGTATCCAAGTCCAATCAGCATAGAGAAACAGTAATTTGAATAAAGACAGTTCAATATAAAAAATTATTACCAACAACAAAGGGATTGGTAAGAGGTAAAGAGAACTCTAAAGAATATAGAAAGCAGATATAAAGAGCAAGTAACTAGGCTCAGTGGCTCATGGCTTCACATGTACTGGAGCTGGAGGGTTTGAATCCAGCCCGGCCTGCCAAACAACAATGACAAC
>NW_003852401.1:37636331-37754549 GCF_000181295.1 Otolemur garnettii
AAAAAAAAAAAAAAAAAGATAAAGAGCAAGTAACTATCCCTGAGGCTGAGAACAGTACCCCCCAAAAGAGTCCCCCAAACCCAGACACTCTAGGCTAACTGTGATCCCGACCTTCCTGGAGAAGACACAACTATAGCTATGAATATCAGATGGACGCTGCTGGAAATCTGCCTTCTGAAATTTGCTAGAAATCTGCACTCCAAAACTTGTTGGAAATCCATTCTCTGGGGTTTCAGAGAAAGGCTATTCAGGGAGATATCTCATTAGAGGCATTTGCTCTCAAACCAACTAACTTGTTTTGAAGGTGTTGGCTGCTGGGGCTGCTGTTTGCTACCTCTGCTGTAGGAACCCATCATAAACACGCAAACCAGGAAGCAAAACCCTTTCCTCCTGCAACGTCTCTTCAGCATCAGCTATAGATAAAAGTTTTTGTCTCAGCTGAAAAACATTTAAGGGGCCCAGATCTATTTTTGCTGAGCAGGCAAAGAAGATGAATTCGGAACTAAGAGGTGATAAATCAATAATACCTACATTTATTGCTAAACTTCCATATGCTGGCACATAGTAGGTATTAAGCAAATAGTCGAAGTAATAAATGATTTACATAAAAACTAAGTGAAAAGTGTGCTTGGCACATGTCACTTCGGAATTGGATGTTCCAGGCCCGCTTCCAACATGAATGCTGTTGCTGAGCCTCTCTCATATGAAAACTCTAGAGCCCTCCACTCTGGGCTAGTGATAAGCCCCCAAATAACATTACACCTTGGCTCAACAGTTTGTGAGAAGTTCAATGAAAGATGCACAGAAAGGAGAAGAGAAAATTTGTTTCTCAGAGATTTTTGCCTTGGGTGGCTCTTTCTGGGCTTGGACCCACGAGCTCTACCTATATTCTATGTTGGAGCCAGGGCTGGGCCACCAGTTGCTTCACGTGGCATATTGCTGAGATACTGCTGTGTAGGTCTGGCACATGAGCAAAATGTGAAACATATCCAAGGGCTGTACTTTAAAATTATACTTCATAAAAAAAAAGAAACATCCTGATCTCCTTAGCTATTTTTCAGGTGACATAAACTATCAAGAGAAATTAGAAGAAAGGTCCTTGCTACAAGCTATTTGACATTTCTTAACACAGTTAAGTTTCCCCTTTGTCCATTGACCCTTTCAATAGTTTTTCAGGTTCTATACTTAGAATTCTCATTTTCTGTTCTGTAAAAACTACAAAATTTCAATAAATATGACCCGAATGATGTAGAAGCTTTCTATATTGACACAATGTAATGCTTATTGATTAATGCTATCAAGAAATATTTACTGAGCACCAACGATCAGACAAAGATGATGCTAGACATCATTCTGGGCAATTGTAGTGCAACTGTAAACACAACCAAGTCTATTTTTATGGAACCTGCTAACATTCTGGCTAAAATAGAGAACCTGGAACTTCCTACAGAGGCACCATGGATAATCTAACAAACAACTGAAAAGCTCCAGTGGGAGCAAAAAGCCAACCTTGGAATAAAACGTGATGGTTGTTGGTGTTCTTAGAAAAATTCAGTGTTCTACTATAGAAATTGTATCACTCAAACCCTCTTTTGCTACGTGGGAATATTTCAGAACAGGGTTGTCCAATAGATATATGTGACTCATGTAAAGTAATTTTAAATTTTCTAGGAACCAGGCTAAAAAAGCTGGATGCAGTGGTAGGTATCTCTCTGTAGTTTCAGTTACAGGGGAGGCTAAGGTGGGAGAACTCCTTGAGCCTAGGAGTTTGAGGCCAGCTTTGCAAAGTAAGGAGACCCTTTTCTCACTAATTAATAAAAAGAAACAGATAAAATTAATTTTAGTAACATATTTTGTTCAATTGATTCAAAACATCTCAACATATAATCATTATAAGTTATTGAGCCATGCCACTTTCTTCTTTTAATACTAAGTCTTCAAAATCTCATATGTATGTGTACTTCCAGGATATCTCATTTTGGACTGGCCACATTTCAAGTGCTCAACAGCCACATGTGGCTAGGTATGGGATAGCAGAGGTTTAGAAAACTGCCAAAGTAGTTCTCCGTCCTCTTATTTGGGGGTTGGAGAAGAAAATATTTGCTGAATTGAAACATTCTATGAACTGTAGTTCCGGGTTTGTAGTGTGAAACTAGAAGCAGGTGAAGACCACCATAGCCTTTCTTTGCACCAGCCCTCCACAGCGGCCGGAACGGAGAGGTTAACTTAGTAATTCATCCGGTGAAAGGATATCATTAAAAACAGGTAGTTTTCAACTAACGCTGAACCAAAAGCACCATCTCGGCCAACATCTCAAGTTAGAGTAGGCAAAGGACGCTTAAAAATAAATGTCTAAAACTCAGTGCCAGACCGTTATGTTAGCAGACCTTCTTTTTTATTTTTCCCCATCCCCAAAGGCGAGAAGCTCGCTATCGGGCTCCCCTTGAACTGAAGAGCTGCTTCCAGCTAGACTGGAACTAAGGATGGAGGGGCTGACTGTGTGGCCTCCCCCATTTCTCCGGCCCCTTCCCTAGGGATGCTGCCTTTCTCCTCCCCTCTCCCCAGATCCCTCCTTTCCCAGCCTCTGCCCCCCGGGCCGTCCCCACCTTCCCACCATCTCTCTCGGCCCTCGTGGCCCCCTGCTCTGTTACAACCGAGCTAAAATTGGTTTGTCCCTCCAAAAAGCGGGAAAAGAGGGGCAGTTTTCTTACTGATCTAGGGGAGGGAACGTCTCGGCGAACGCACGGGTGTTTTCTTCCCAGTGCCTGGAACTGGCGCCCTTTTGGGCTGCTCTGGTGAGGACCAACTGCGGAGTTTGGGTGGCCCCCTCCTCCAAGTTTCTTTGGAAATAGAGCGACTCCTGCCCTCGGGCTTTCGGGATTACTCGAAGACCTCACAGTTACGC
The DNA here is from genome assembly GCF_000181295.1 of Otolemur garnettii. Classification (NCBI taxonomy): domain Eukaryota; kingdom Metazoa; phylum Chordata; class Mammalia; order Primates; family Galagidae; genus Otolemur; species Otolemur garnettii. Next base: position 37,639,237 of record NW_003852401.1, read on the forward strand.
CCCCACGACCCTGAGCTGGAGAGTCTGGACGGTTTTTCTAACTTTACCTGGGGGGAGGAGGCCCTGCTTCGGGGTTAAATGGCAATCACAGCCCCCTAGAGGCTCGGAGGGACGTGCTCCCCGCCCAACTCCGCCGCCTCAGCCCCGGCCGTGATCTCTTCGCTCCATCTACGGCTCTAACCAAGACTAGGGGCCCGAGTCCGCGTTCACACGGAAAATTATGCCGGCTTCAGCGGCGCGTAAAATTGATGTGAACCGAACGAAGTGGGATCAGCGTGATCCTCCCTCTCTTGTCTCAACAGGGGTTTCGGAGCGTTACACAAGGCCGAGCTTGTCTCTTTAAGGAGACATTGGACCCTAATTAGTCCGCATTCCTGGCGCGGCTGCCGAGCTAGGGGCCGAGGGTGTTTGGGTTAGGAGGGGGATGGGTGGGAGGACCAGACTCCGAAGATCTTCTAACCAGCCTCCAGGCTCACCGCCTTCTCTATCCTCTTTATTTTGCCGCCACCAACACCTAGTTCTGAAGATGCAGCCAGGGCAGCGGCAACAGCGCAGCAGCCGCTTCTCTGCGCCCCACGTTACTTTGATTGACAGGTGAACAAATGTTTCCCCGGTTCGAACGCTCGCGCTAAGGAACGTCAGCCAAAGCGAAGCTCCGCCTTGGGCGGGCCATCTCCGCCCCGCCTCCTCCAACCCCATCACTTTTCGTTCATTGGTCGGAGTCACAGGCGACGCCCGGCCCCCACGTGGGTTACAGCCCGGTTGACTCCTCCCCTCTGTCTTGCCATTTGTCAGCAGTGAAATGATGGGCAGTAACACAGAACGGCGATTAATGTTCAGCCACCTCTGATTGGTTGCTGCAGACGCCCACCGCGAAGAGGATGGGCGGGGCACTTGGAGAGCACGCCAGAACGGTCGCGCAGCCCGCCGGTGATTGTAGTCAATTTGGCCGTATTCTCAGCCACGGTCGCCCCAGGCGTACTACATCTCCCGGGATGCTTCGCGTTCCCTCCACGGACGGTTGTGAATATGTATCAGAATGTTAATGATTAGCTGCTGCTAAATTTGGTCAAAGAAGTCACCTACACAGAGCGTGTTGTTAGAGCTGTTCTGAGCGGCTGTTTGGGCTGTTGGCTGCTTTCTTCCCCCTCTCACACACTTGTATATTATTTTGAGGTGGTGTTCGCAGAGTTTGAAAGGAGAGAGAATTTAAAAAAAAGCCGCAAGCGTTTCACTCTTTTATTTTTATAATCCCCTTCAATTTGGGGTTAAAAAAAAGACAAGAAAACAGGAAGGAAGAAAAATAAGGAAATGAGATGTGGTAAAAGAAGCTAAAAGGTGCCTTTTAAAAGATCGTTGCTGTGAAGTGAAAAATCTCCAGAGAAACCAAAAAGCACCGCCGAGACCTCTTCCGAACCAAAGGAGTTTGTGTTTGCTTTTAGGGAAGAAGAAAGATCCTTCATTCGGAGGAATAACAACCAATTAAAAGACAAATAAAAAAAAAGTTTGGAGTGGGACGAGAGCGAGCGAGCGGCGCTGCCGGCGGGCGGTGGGGAGCGGAGCTCGCACTTTCCGGGCCGGCTGAGCGGCGGCCGCGGTGCTAGGCTCGGCGGGCGCGCCTCAGCGGAGCGAACGGCGGAGCGTTGCCGCGGGAGACGCGAGCCGGACAATGCCCGCGGCGGGCCAGTGACGCCCGCGGGGAATGCGGAGCGGCCCGGTCGCCGGCACCCAGCCGCCGCCGCGCGTTCCTGCCGCCCGCGTCACGCGAGACCCGGCGGGGGCCGGGACCGCCCGAGCCACCCCTCAGACCCTGCCGGCCGCCGCCTCCTCCTCGGGGCCATTAAAGCCAATGAGCCGCGCGCTTCTGCTTAGCGCAGCCAACTAAATCGGTTTGGATGATTCGCGACCTGAGCAAGATGTACCCGCAGACTAGACACCCGGTGAGTGCGGGCGGCGCGGGCGCGGGCTCGCCGGGCGCCGGGGGATTCCCCGTGTCGCCCCCCACCCCGTGCGCGGAGTTGTGTCTTTTGGCCGGAGGGGCGTGGAGAGCGGCCCGAAATGGGCGCCCCGCTCCGGGAGCCGCCCGCCCGCCCGCCATCGGCCCCCTACCCCTCACCCCCCCGGCGCGCGGCACTCTCGGAGGGGGGTGCGGGAGGCAATTGAGTTGTAGCCATTTTCTTATTGTTGTCTTTGAAGCTCCTGAAAGCCAAGTGGAGCCGTTTGCGGTCCCCGCGCCGCGACTGGGGGGTGGGGGTGGCGAGCGATGAAGGAGGCGCGACTCCACGCCGGGGCAGGGAGGGCGCCCTCCGCGGCGGCGCTGCTGGGTTGGCTGCGGCTGCGAAGTGCGGGGCGCCGGCCCCTCGCGCCGCGGGCCCCCGGGGCGAGCGTGCGAGCGTGCGAGCGCAGCAGCGAGCCGGGAGGGTGGCGGCCGCGCCCCCTCCCCCTGCCTGACCGCAGCCCGACGCCATGGCGCGGGTCCCCCCGACGGGCCAGTTTCGATTCCGGGTGAGGAGGGAGTGGGCGCGGCGCGCCGGTCCCTGAGCACCCGCCGTTGGCCGGGGGCGGGAGCCGGGCTCGAACCCGCGGAGTCGGGGGCCGCGGGTGGGAGCTCGCTGGGGCCCAGGCCACCCCGCAGCCCGCCCCGACTCCGGCTGTGGGCGAGGGGAGCGGGCGGGGGGCTGGAGGAGACTTTTAATCGCTTTTTGCCTGCGTGCGCGGTGACCACCTCCTCCCCCCTCCCCCGCTCACGCCGCGTGTGTTTTCTTCATCTCCCTGCTACGCCTGTGATGTGGGTTAATTAAATATTTTATTGTTCTTCTTTAGGCACCGCATCAGCCTGCTCAACCCTTTAAATTTACAATTTCCGAATCCTGTGATCGGATTAAGGAAGAGTTTCAGTTTTTACAGGCTCAGTACCACAGGTAACGATATTGACTTTAGCTGATCCTCCTGTTTGCTTAGCTCTTGTCTCTCTCCCACATACACATGCAAACACCTACCTTTCCCCCCTTTTTTGACCTACCCCCACCCCCCGTGAGCGAAAGGGGCAAGTCGAGGCCTTTTTTTCTTTAGGCAGGTGTAAAGAAATTAAGCATTTCTATCTTCTCCCGTAAATTAAAAAAAAAAAAAAAAAAGGCAGAATAATCGAAACTGAGGAAGACTTGGAAAACGCTGAGGCCAAACTTGAGATACTGATTTATTAGGGCCAGGAGAATGGAAGGTTGAGAAGATTCTGGGGCCTTTTGACTTCTTGGTTCTTTTATTACTCCGGGCATGATTCCTTCTCACTTCTTTCTGCCGTTCACGGAAGAGCTGAAAGCCCTGGAAAGTCCGAGTGAGCGTTTTTTCATTACTTTCGTGCTGAAAAAATGTTTTTGTCTTAGGGGCGATTATTGGCCTTAGAGTGCCTGTGAAACGTTTTTCTTTGACTTTTTCTGATGCATAATTTTTATTTCATAAATGTAAGAACAAGGCACTGAACTCTATCGACACTTTGCCCCTGGGTGGTGGTATTCAACTTGTCTGTATGTTTGGAGGGAGGAAAAAAACCAAGACATCATTCATAAGACATGCTATATTCACGTTTTCATTAATCTTTTCCTAGCACGTTAAAGAAACAAACTCTCTTGTGACATTTTGGGGTGTTTATTTGTGCTGGTTTATGTAGTCATTATTAACGTTTATTTCCTTGTTTTATTAAGTGAATTCAGTGAATACTCAATTCTGGATGAAGTTCTGAAATTAAATTGACTAGAGGGTTTATTTCCTTAAAACTTAAAAAAAAACCCCCAAAACCTAAGAATCACACATTAGATCCTTATTGAAAGGGCAAGTCCAGGCTGGTTATAATTACCCCTTCCTCTCTTTCCATAAGGAGGGTAGTATTTAAGACTGTATTATAGATTTGGATTGCTGTTTGTAGGTGAGGTTTAGAGGAGAGAATGTATGTTTGGAGTTGAAGGATGTAAGTTAAGTTCTGCACTACACTTAGATTATTTTATATCTCGAACAGTCTGAAGCTGGAATGTGAGAAACTCGCCAGTGAGAAGACAGAGATGCAGCGACATTATGTCATGGTAAGAAAAACGGTGTCACAGATTCAAAGTGCCTATTAGTTTGGGATACGAAAAACAAGAATACATTGAAATTGCTGGAGGCTGGGGATAGATCACAGTCACTCTGTCCATGCATTTGAGGTTGTGGGAATGTATATAGTAGCAACCTGTAATTCTAGAATGTTATAACTTGCCTTTGACAAGCAGCTTTTGATTCGAATTTTCAGAAAGTTCGGCCACGTAGGGTATGATTTTCTCTGCTTTGTTTTTACAGATTAAAAAAAATAAAAACAACCTCAATTTTGTTTTGTTTAGTCAAAAGGAAAATGTTTCTGTGTTAGTGGCTTTCTTTGTTGTTAACGTTGTGGTTGCTCCAAACAATTTTAGCCACATAATTTTTCTGTATGTTGTTAAATTTTAATGTGTTCTTTGAAACAATGGTGAGTAAGAAGACACCAGACCTTTTTTCATATTTTTTCCTCACTCTTTATGTTACTATTACAATTATATTTGTGTTTGTTTTCAATTTCTGTAGTGTTACATTGGTTTGAGGAGTGCTGTAGTCTCCTGTATAACTGATTGTTATGCCAGAATTCCTACAATGCCAGTTTTACTGCATGGTTAAAAAAATCCAGTCTGCTTTTATGGAAGTATTCTGGAACATATTTTTAATTGTTCGGAGAGGCTCCAGAGTAACTCATTCATTCATTTTTCTATCAAGCTGTTTTACTTTGAGTATGTGAATGTGAGCAGTATGCTAAAAATGAGAAAGTGCCTTACGTAGCTCACCTTTCCTAACTGTTCTTTGAAAATATCAGTATTTGTATGAGATCTTTTTTTGCCATTATCTTGTCCGCTGTGCCTAGGAATTGTAGTCCCTATGGTACAGAATTTTCAAACATGCTTATGGTTTATAAGGACAACTGCAAATGTTAAGACTACTGTGTTTCAACTGAATTTTTCTAAGTGTTGTGAGTTATTTTCTTAGAATCTGTGTCTTAAAGTGGCTTCTAGTTTATTAGGCTTCAGATGATGATTGGGTCTGCCTCTTAACTCACTGGCATAGGTTTTATGCCTATTTTGGTTGAGGAGAGGCTTTTATGTTTGTTTTAAATATACTTGGTGCATTTTGAACAAACTAGGGAGACTGATGAAACGCACAAATTTAATTGCTTTTCCTTCTTTGACAGTATTATGAAATGTCTTATGGATTGAATATAGAAATGCATAAGCAGGTAAGTTATTTCTTTGTAACCATTTTAAATGACAGTAATAATTGCTGCACTTTTTTTGCAGTTTTATTGTGTACATTGTTGTGGCTACCTGTGTTTAAAAAGATAGGGTAACTGAGAAATGCCATTGTTTTCATGTGTGTCTCCTCATTTTTCACATGATTTTAGTTTTAATAATTTTAAAATATTTTAAGAAGTCTGCATATTGAACATCGTACACTTCCAAAAGCAGGAAGCTAAATTTTAAAATATATCTTGTTTTGCTTTTCAAAGAGTTGCTGATGTATTTCCAACATTTCAAACTTGTCTCATGAGAGAGTTTTCTTTGAAAATATTAAAAAGTAAAACTAAATTGTGTGGAGATTTTATTGGCTTGGTGTGAAAAAATGGATAGAGGGTGAGCTAGGAGGATCAAAATGAAATCTGTGGAGCTACAAGATAAATTGATGTAAAATCTTTGTGCTAGTCTCCTGAGGCTACTTATTTGGGTCTTACCAGGAACTATAACTGTTACTTCAAAATTTGTACAGAATAAATGAGCTTGATAGGAGGATGTGATAAGGTTCAGCAACAGGCCTTGAAATCTAGCAATTAGTTCAGGTAAAAGAGAGAAAGAAAAAAGATAATGATTAGTTAGAAAGCATTAAGAGATATAAATTCAAACTGCCTTTTTTTTTTTTTTTTTTTTTTTGCAAGAGACTAAAATCACTTGGTTATGTATCCTGGACAGAAGAATAGCATATATATATGTACATGTACATATGTGTATGTACATATATAAAAATTATTGTTTGGCAATAATAATTCCTCTAGGAAGCATTTATTTTTAGTGATCTCTTAGTAGAATGCTTTAGTTCTCATCAACCATTTCGGAATAGGTGTGTGTCTGTGTTTGCCCGCTGGGAAAAAGACAAGGGAAGACTCACTGTTTTTCGTCTCTTATTTACGTTCTAGGTGGATGTCATTACTTTCTAAGTTAAGATAGTATGAAATGAGCACATATTATTAGGCTGTTACTAGTTACAGATTCCTATTTGGGTATAGTTATTTACCACAGGCTCAGAACATAGCCCAGTAGTAGATCTTTAAAAGGTTGACTCTTAGACAATAAAGGCCATTGGATGGCTAGTACTGGAAAACAAGTTGGAAAAAATGAGTCTTTATTTAGACTGAGGACTTTTTATTTCAGATACTATTTTACTTTGTATATAATTTGATAACTACAGTATTAGCATTACAGTATATAGTTTGAATCATGTCAAATTCTTATTTTGGCATCTTTGCCATTTCTTTTTATATTAGTAATGTAAATATCTCTTGCTTTAACAAAATCCATTCAAGCTTATGGATGGACCCCTTATAGGAATAAGTTACATGAGTGATACTATTTGTTAATTATCTTTATTACATTTCAAATTAGATCTGGATTTTGTTCATATTTTCTTAAATGTTTTGTCCTCACCCTAGCTTCTAAGATTAATTAGTGGCTTTTTAAAGATCAGAGCAGATGATTAATGTCCCTTTATTTTTCCTCCTTCTGTATGTTTTTTACCCTAATCACATAGTGTCCAGTTCTCCGTGTACCATCTACATTTCTAAGATGCACACAGCTTTTATTTGGCTGTATATATTTTGGGGGGGGGAGGGGCTGTGTGAGATTCCTTAATTTTACACAGTTTATACGTCTATAATTCTGTCATCTTGACCAGTTGGCCTCAAATGCCATCCACTTAAAATTGAGAAGAGTACAGTTTTCCTTTTTTTCTCTTGCTTTTAAATTCAATCATATCAAGAATCCTGAGGGCAGTTTATCACATTATGAAATACAGACAGCCCTGCAAACCACCTACTTATTATATTTTCTTTTCTTTCTCCCCCTTAAGCACAGAGGCGTATCTGTCTTTATTTGTTTTCCTAGGCAGACGGCCTTAGTTCCTCTTAGTCTCTCTTCCAGATGCACTGGCTGGATACCCTTGTAATGGAAAGCAGCAATAATGCAGGGAAGTTGCCCTGCGGCATAATTGGGCCTAGTTCTCAAGATCGGGTTAGGCTTATTCACTTATTAGATTTGTGTCTCGAAGGGTTCAAGAGTAGGAGTCCCCGGAGTCCTTGGAAGTACCCTAGTAATTGGTAGCCCTGATATTTGAAACCTTTGTGTATTTTTTGGTTAATGCTCTTGTTCTTCTTGGCTGCTGCCAGCCACAGTATTTATTTTTAGAGAAATTTTTCATTGGAACAGAAAACGATGGTTGTGATCATGACTCTGTGACTTAGCAAATTGATAAAAGGATAAAAGTATGAAGCATTGACAAACGGGGTAGGGGTCGGTGTTTCTCCCTCCTCCCATTTCCGTGTGATGCTCATCATCACTCACCCTGTGTTGATGCTGATGGAGAACTATAAAGTGAAACCTATGGGGAATTTGTCATTCCAAAATGAAAGCTAATGTAATTAGTACCAATTAAAGTACATTTAGTAAATTGGATTTAATCTTAATTAAGCCTGCATAATGTTGCCAATTTTTAACAATTATGTTTGAGAACATAATTAATTTAAATTTTGGTAACTGAGTAAATAGCATTAGTCTGGTAGAATTAGTGGATTTTTTTTTAAAAGTGGAATTTGGTGACATGACATGGAATTGAAGCATAAAATATGAATCTAATTTCTGGTAATCTTTAGTAGGATTGATAGAGGTGAGCAGATGAAGTTGGGGAAAAAAAAGAAGTTAGGATACAGCATTCTAGGCAATAGAATTGCCACTGTTTCTAGCACAAAAGTAAAGATGGTACAAATAGGACATGATTAGAAATGACACACGTTTTGGTATGATGCCTTCAAAACGGAATTAAAAAAAAATGAAAGACTATTAGCCTTTATTCCCTAAGGATTGTCCTAATTATGGAAATTTGTTGTTGTTATTTTTGTTTTGGATAGAACGGTTGGCCTAGGGTTTAGTTGTTACTTTTTTTTTTTGGCTGATTATTCTTTAAAAATACAGCGTGACTTCAAAATGGGTCAGTGATCACAGGCAGTATGCCGTTGACACCATTACTAAATACTGCTTGTTCCTATCCTTCATCTGTAATGCTGTAATTAGAGAAGTCCTCCCTGATAGACTCTGACAGCAGTAGTTATCACTCTAAAAAGTGAATATTGGATGTAGATTAGGAGCAGTAGGTATGTGAATTCACCCTGTAAGAACTATACATGGAGATGAATAAACTAGATTTTGAAAAGTGGAGAATGAGAACATTCTTTTGACTTCCTCATAGTCAATATACATGTATATGTATATTCTGTAACTGAAAGTCTCTTTGCTTTTAAAAAATTTAGCTTTAGTATTTGAATTTCAAAAATCATTAGAAAATTTTTGAAATCTGCAACACAATCTTAAAGTGAGTACTGCACATGTATGTATAAATGTTTATGTGTACAATTTATATATATGCATGTGTGTATATAGTCTTTTTTTTTTTTTAAATCAAAGCAAGAAAACTTCTGTTTCATTCCAAGCCATGTAAATTTTATCATGAGATTAGGGCCACAACCATTTGAGTGCTACTAAAATATTAATTGAATAGAAATGAAAGGGCCTTGCCAACTGATAGGATATCATAATCATAGCCTCTTTGGTCGATGGTAAATGATGATAAATGACATTAGGAACCTTTTAGCAAACTGTAATAACTACAAGGAGGGAAGCAGTATGGATTTGCATTATATCTGATACCCTCCAGTACCAAGTGGATTGCCAATACTGCTTGTTTAGCATTTTCTAAGGGCAATAGGATATTGATTTCTGACTTACAAGGAACAGCTCTATTTTCACCATTGAAAAGTATTGCAGGTTGTTAAGAAGAAATTGACTTGAAGAGGCCGACTGCTGCCCATCATGGAGCAAATAAAGCAAAACTGCCGAAGCATGGTGGAGCAGCAAGACGGGCCCTCAGCAATTTGTTGCTATTAATTTACCATGCTCGACAGCAAATCAATCGGCATCTACTTCATCTGCTGGAGAAAATGCTGTCCAGGGCAGATAAAAGGCTCGGCATGGTACAGAGAATAGACTGGATTGGCCAAAAGGAGGCTGCAGTTAATGTGTAAATAAGTGAAATCAAGGCCACTGTTGCAGAGGAAGCTGTTGTTAATTAGGTTGGTGCTTTTTAGTGAACTATTTTAGAAAGCAGCCTAGGATTTGGAGAATAAGAAGAGATTTATTGAGGTTGAAGTAGTAATATGACTAGCATGACATTCTAGCCTTAAGTGTACTTGATTCTAGGGTGCAGTAAATTTATCTGGGGACACTGCTTGCATTGGGATTTGTTTAAAGTTCTGTTTAGACCAGGTTTACCTGAAGGTAACTTTTTTTGAATGTTACCAGTTTCTTGTACATCTTCTATCTTATTGTCTGTGCTCAGATTTGGAAGAGTAGATCTAGGAGTGGGTGTTTGAGTGTGTAGTCAAAATGTATCTATTATATTCTTTCTTGGTGGCTTCTTATTTTTTTTCCCCCCAGAAATGGACGGGATTGAACTCTTGTATGATAATGAAAGGGAACCATAATCAAAGGTGGGGTATTCTAACAGAAATTAACTGACAGACCAATGAAAATTTTGCTGATAGAACTTTCTTTTGAATCTAAAGGGGCTGAACAATGGTGGATACTGCTGGCCTAGAAAATCTCAAAGAGCAATTATAAATAACATTTTGCTGACTATGTAGACTTCAGATGCATTTAGGAGATTGTGTGTGGGTGGGTGGGGTCCTTGTGTTTTTAATGAAGGTTTAAAGCCACCTTTTCTAACGTTGAATTGCGTATCCTCTGGTGATACTTTATAATTATGTTAAAGCCAAATGGAGTTTCTTTTTCTTTTTTTTTCTCTCACCTTTTCTCTGATTTGGACATTTGGGGTAGGAGGACAACTTCACCTTACTCCCTTTGATTAAAGTTAAATGTATATAGATTTTTAATTCTGTTTTTTTTTTTGAAAATTGTCAGAGAGTCTGGCATCAGGGCCGTTGATAACCAGGTGGCAGGACCCATTGAGGTGTCTTTTTACTTGTTATAGCACCTGCAAGAGACACACATCAGGAGGATGAAATTTAACCTGTTAGGTGTATATATTTGTTAGAGTGAGTGTTTTCTGAATACTGTGAGTTTTTCCTTTGTCCCTTTTCACCTGTTCACTTTTTGTCTTTATTTTGAGGTACCAAAGGGGAATATCTATAGATTTTTCACCTAAAGCAGTGATTGGTGAGTGGAATTAGAATTTCCTTCTGATGGAAATGAACATTTATTACACATCTGTATCTGGCATGTACTTACCACTGATGTGGGCACATGGCCAAAATTCTTATCCTTATTTCTCACAGTGATCCTAAAAGATACTCTGTCCAATCAAAAGGTGATTGATTAAACAGGTTTGGATCTCCACAAGGTGATAAAGCTAATAGGTGGTGGATTCTGGACTTTGTATAAAAATTTACCTGGGAAAATTTCTCCTATGAGATAGGTCTGCCCTGAGCTAGAGATTCAGATCCGACCTCATCCCTGGGAGGCTGGGATCTCTGAGTTTGTCCCTGAGTCCCTGAACTTTAGGCTCATACCCAGAACCGCTTAAGGGTGGTGGGGATTCTCAGCAACTGTCTGTGGAGACCAGGGCTGCAAGGCTTAGCCTGGGTTCTCCATCCAGACGGCTTTCTGTGGGTGAGAGAGAAAGAGTCACTTTCACTTGGAGTCTCCCACAAGTGGGCCAAGAGAGCTGCTTGCTTATCAAGATGGAATGTGTTTCCTCCCTAGGCAACCTATTTCACATTTGCTTACAAACTTGCTCTTCTGTTTAACTTTTATCTTTTCTTTGTGGCTTGTAAGACTAATGCCTCAAGACAAGGGCCTGTTTGTTAATCGCCATCTTGAGAGCTTTTGAAGGGGGACGCTGAGAGGGGAAAATGTGATGTTTTGTGGCCTCTTTGTAGTTCAGAAAAAGGTTCTTAGATTCTTAGATGCAGGAAATCACACACAAATCAAACTTTTAAATGAAGGCAGATGTTTTGCTTTTCCTGTTAAAAGATTTTGTGTAGCATTCAGACAAAGGGATAGTTTCTTCTCACTGCCTCTTAATCCCTGCTGGATATTTTGATGGGCAAAGTTCTTAGCACCTAGGTAGTATTATTTCAAGTTGAGTTGGGACTAATGGGCCAGATGAATGAAACATATCTTTATTTAGGTGTTACTAGAACCTCAGTGAAGGAGATGGTACAGGCACCAGCCCACAGTTCTTCACATTCTTCATTTGGTCTTTCCTTTCCTAGAATTTTATTTATTTTCTTTTTCTTTTGCACTATAGAATAAATAGAGGAAGCTAGTTGGGATTAAATGTTAGATACTGCATTTAGAATTTGTGTTTGTTTTTGATGAAGAAATTGTATTATCTTTGATGTGACTCAATAGTCTGGTTTATCATTCCAGAACAATACTAAAGTATTCAGTGGCTAGAAAAAGAGTGAAAGGGATGTGATTTCTAGAAAGCACGTTCTTTGATTCCTCTCCATACCCTCTTAAAAAAACAAAACCAACTCAATCATGGCAGATCTAGTCATGCTAAGTTATTTTTGTACATGGGGTTGTTGGAGAGAAGCAGGAAGCAACACATATAGGCATGGGTTACTGAGTACGCTGATAATAACAATTTGCAAGGCTAGGAGTTGTTTGAAGTAAGTATACTGCAAATAGAGGGTATGAAATTATTACCCCACAGGGGGAGGAGCTCACAAGTTGTAGTCAAAAGTGAAAGTTAGAGCTGTTTTGACTTTGCCGTAGTAACAGCTGTCAGTGGTAGTTGTTTTCTGTCTGTAAAGAGGGATTTAGCTGGCATTCTTAACCACAAATCTATATACCCTCTGTGTTTTCACTGGAATTGACCCAGCGTTTATGCCAAGCTGTTGCTATTTCTGTATCACTGAGCCAAAATTTACCCTTAGAGAGGTGCAGAGAGTAGCCCTTGCTCCACGCAAAGGGACGAATGGGCAAGGTGTGGCTTTTCTTAGCTGGCTCATCAAAGAGGCAAAAGACGTCCATTAAGGTGTCTTGAGTGGATCACCTTATCAATCTTTTTGAGGATTTGCCCACAAATAACTCAAAGAGTTATGTGTGGAGGGGGTTTCTGCATTTTGTGGAATGAAGGGATAACTTTTCTCCCAGCACAGGACTAGGCCCCTCCCTAACCTGGGCACGCCATGGTGCACTTGGACCTTTGTAGGGCCCTGTTGCTTGCAGCAGCCTAGGGAACTGAGGTTAGAGGAAGGGGGAGGGATATTGGCTTTCTTAGCAAGCGTTTTGACTCATTATTGTAATTAGGATTCTGTTTGTTCTTATTTTCTGTCTTTTACTTCTAAAGGTCCGTGGATGATTTCGGTTACAGAATCTGAAAATAGAAGGAAATGTAACTAGAAAGAATAGTCATAGTGGAAATCATAAGCGTTAGTACTCTGTAACACCCTTTCTTTGCAGAGAGCTTAAGACATTTTATATGTTCTCCTTAATCTCTCTGATGTTCTGTAAAGCAGGTAGCAAGCTTGGATCCATTTATTTATTTAAATAGCTTCTGTCAGTGGAGTACCCGACAGTTTGCCAAGCAGTGTCATTCCACTGGCCTCCTTTAACAGATGACACTGAGGCTTAAGGGCTTAAGAGACTAGCCCAGTGTCACAGTCAGGGAGGATCAGCACTCGGGTGGGGAAACCAGAGTTCACTCAGGTCAGTGAATGCACCAGAGGTCGCATAGTGAGAGTCGCTGGCAGAAGAGGAAATAGTAGGTTTTTTTCTTGACTTCCCTTCCAGGGCTACCTTCACTGACCACACTGTTTGCAAACAGCAAGTGAGTGCTTGTTTCTGTGATGGCTCTTGGCTTTTTGCAACATGAGGGGCATGGTGATGCTACTGGCAGTCCAAGAGTGTTACACTCTCATCTCTATTGAGAGATCTGATTTTTGTGTTTGAGTTCAGCTCCAGCTCTTCCCTCTCCTTACCTCTGCTCTTCTAGTGCCATGTCCTGCCCAGAAGGAGTCTAGGATCAGCGCATTGAAATATAAAGCCAAGATCCACTTTTAGCATTGTGCTTAATGAAACTGGCTGTCCCTCATTCCTAAGCTATGCTATGCAAGCAGGCTCTACTAGCTACATTCTTGTTTATTGCCTGTCTCCCTTTCCTGCTAGAATGTTAGCACAGTGAGAGCAGGATCTTTTATTTTCTGATGTTGAGAACTGTTCCTGTCACATAGTAGGTGCTGGTGCTCTTGGTGTGCTTGGTGAATGAAGGAATACTCACAGTTGTAGCTGGCTAAGAATATTGTGATTTCAAATTTTTAAAGGGTGTATTTGGATTGCGGGATAGATAATAAATACTGAACCTGCAAGCGTACTAGTAGGCCTGTATCTACAAGTTAAGTTTGTAGAAAAATGACACATAGGAAGAGGAAGTAAAACCAACTGAACCTGATATGCCTTTCAGGAACGAGTCAGAGTAAAGCAAAGAGATAGGTATTTTAGCATGTTGAGGCTGCCTTTTTAAATAGGAAAAACATGAATTCTTCCCAGCTACATTTGAAATTCAGTTTGAATATCACTGTGTCACTAAATCAGTATGTATCTGAAGAATTCTTTTACTATTAATAGCTCTGTGTATGTGCGATTTGAAAGATGAAGAGGAGACACTGATCTTAAGTATACTGTGTGGTGTGTTTAGCTAATTTCCCTCCAGATCAGTAAAGAAATGACAAGCTTCAAGTTCTTAAGGGACGAGGAACTTTGAAAAAAATCTTAGTTTTTATATTAGTGGAGATGGTATAATGTTGAAAGTAAAATAATAACAGTAAGCAATTTTAGTTTATCATGCAGATATTATTTCACTTATTCTTACAATCACCTTAGGAGATTGCAATTATTTGCATTTCCATTTTACATATGAGGCTGGGACAGAGCCTAAATAACTTGATTGGGACCAGCCAGCTAGTAAAATAGATCCTTGGTTTGACTCAAGGTCAGAACACTGGTATGATATTTCTGCCTTATTCCAAATGCTATGTTTGGAATGCTCTACCACCAGCATCATTTCTTTATCTACCTCTAAATATTTGACTGAGTCCAGTGCCTCAGGTTCTAGTTCTGATCTTAATAACAGCCAGCTGTGGTATTACTTTCTTAGGACAGAACTTTTCTCTCATGTTAAAATTAGCTAATTAGTCCCCCAGTCTCTTTTAGCTTTGACCTAAAATAACTGATTGGTTTGTTGCCTTCCGTGATCCAGTGAACAGAAATCGAGACTGTCAGTTTCTTTTTTAGTCTCAGAAAGTCCCTTTTAACACTTACTTTCAGAGTTCTTAAAATCCAAAATTACCTGATGGAGCTAGGAGTAGAAGTGTATATTTATAAAGTACTTTATATTTTATAAGGTACTTTCTCATCCATTTTTTTCATGTAAGCCCTAATAATGTTGATAACGCATTCTCCCCATCCTATGGATTAACATAATGAGACACAGATGTTAAACGAGAAAGTTTCACAGTTAATTAGTAGTTTGTCTACAAGTCACTGATTTTTCTTTAGACCAGCATTCAGGCCAAAGTTACGTTGACACAAAAGTAGAGCAGTGATCAGAAAATGTGTAACATGAAAAAATATATAAAATAAAGTGTAATACCCATTAGTATTTTATATTATGTAATGTCAGTTTTGTATATATAAAATGATTAGGTTTTGTATTTTTGGCATATATTAGAATTTTAATCACATGGTTTCTGAAATTGTGTGGATTTTAATGTGATTCACTAATTTTCTTCTGAAGATGTGTGAGTTGTTATGTAGTTAGTTGTTTATTACCTGTGGTGTAATTAGCTCCTGGAGTTACTACCCTTCCAGAATCCATTGTAGATGGTCAGTTTCTCTAGCTCCAGGAGAAAGCATGTCTGTAAACTGTGACTTACAATGAACTTGATGTCTGAAATCCTTAGGGCTTTCTTAACTTGTCTCTTCAGAGACCCTTTAGTTAGGAAAGTTAAATTCATCATATGTAAATGATTTAATCATAAATAGAAGAAGGGAAATGTTTGGGCTTTTTGAGCTTCTGAATCAGGGGCATAGCAGAGATCAGGTTTCTTCACTAAAAGTTCCAAAATGGAAGAATGTGTTTCATTCATGGCTGTACTGTTAGCACCTAAAACGATGCCTGAAACCTGATATAGGAAATGAATGAATGAATGATGGAACAGCTAATGGTGTAGTTTATTAGTTTTTATATTTCACTGCATTTTCTCCAGCATCTTATATTCTTGAGTGTCATCTGCCTACATTTAAATCTGTTTCTCAGCTCTTAAGGTGGACTGGGCTTTATGATGAGCAAAAAAGTCCTAGATAGGCAATCAGAGATTGAGAATTCTTGTCAAGTCTGCCACAGGTCCTTAAGCTGGTAGTTGATATTTTTGAAATTTAGAATTGGAGTCCATGCCAGATGGTTTAATCCTAAGATATCTTTAAATTCTTTTTTTAAATTATTTTTTATTGAATCATAGCTGTGTACATTAATGCAGTCATGGGGTTCAGTGTGCTGATTCTACATACAATCTGAAATATTTTCATCAAACTGGTTAACATAGCCTTCATGTCATTTTCTTAGTTATTGTGTTAAGACATTTATATTCTACATTTAGAAAGAGTCACATGCAGCCCAATTCATAATTGCTAGGTCAATGGAAGAAGCCTAAGTGCCCATAAACCAACGAATGGATCAATAAACTGTGGTATATGTACACCATGGGATATCTTTAAACTCTTAACATCATATGATTTTAAATGAGCATCCCTATTTTCATTGCTTCATACTAGAGGCATACCATTTCGTTAAGTTATAAGATAATTTGGTATAAGAGGAAATATAGCTGTTGTAGTTTTCTTTGAAGAACTTTGAGCAGCGTTAGGCTGCTGTAGATAGCTAAAATAATCTCAGTATTACCAATGTTTCACAACCTAGAATAGTCTACAGTGTTGCTTTTTTATAGTTAGGGCCACATTTTACCGGTCTTACTACAGACTCAGGGCCACATTTTACCGGTCTTACTACAGACTCAGAGGGTGTCAGTGACTACATGGAGTTACAGACTTTTCCATAGGTATGTCTTGGGCAAATGTTAGTGGTAATAATAACAGTTAAGTGGTTATGTTTTGTTGAGTACCTACTGAATACCCAGTGATGCACTAAATGCTACAGATTCAGTAATTTGTTTAATTTGTAAACCTTTGGGGGACTATCTTCATTGTATATGAGGAAACTAAGGGGAAGAGAAGTTAAGAAATTTGCCCAGAGTTACACAGCTGGTAAGTTACAGAGTGGGGACTCAAGCCCAGGTATTCTGGCTTCAGAGCCCACAATCTGAATCACTGTCAATAAGTGCATCTTAAGTCACTGTTTTAATAAAGTAAGATTTATGTTTGTTTTTGCTTTTTAAATCCCCCTAGTCTGCTGCTGTTTTACACATAGTGAACTTAATTGTTACAATTAATAACAGCTCTCAAGAGTCTTAACTTGGGTTGGGTAGGGTTTTCTTATTTTTTTTTTTTAAACATGAACACTAGGTTTAGGTTAGTGGACCCATTGGTACATCTTTTATCACAAATTGTGCTCTTGGTCCATTGCCTGATTGACCATAGGCTTCCAGATACTTTTGTATTTCTGTCTATGAGATTTCCAAAACAGGCAGTGTACCTTCTTTTCTAACAACATGGAAAGGTCAAGAAGACTGTAAACTTTTTGAGTGCCTCCCTGGGGTGGGATGCAGGTTCTTGGATGAATTTGAAAGGATCTATATTGTCCTTGAATTCATAAGCACAATTGTGTACCTTTTTCAGGGGGGAGCAGAATCCATTGCATTTACTGATCCAGCAAGGAAACTGGGATCCAAATTAAAGAGCTACATGAGTAGTCTCAGACCAGGGCAGTTCCTTTTGCCTGGAGAACATTTGAGAATGTCTAGTATCTTCCAGTTGTCACAACTTCAGAGTTCCTACTGACACCTGGTAGGTAGAGGTTAGGATGCTACTGAACACCATATATACCTAGGACAACCCCCTGTAGCAAAGAATTATCAGGCCTACAGTTTTAGTAGTGCTAAGGTTGCAAAACTCTGTTTCAGCAAGAGGAAAATATAGCTAAATTCTGTTGCCTTTTTATGGCCAAGCAAGTTATACATTTGGGCATCGTTACTTCTTAGAATAGAGATAGGCCAGGAATCAGTCCCGTCTGCCTTCTGTAGTCAAGTCAGTAAGAGAGGATTCTTCAAACCATAGTTGTCTTTTCACATTTTTTTTCTTCCTTTCTTCATGATGATAAGTAGAGTAGGGCTAGTGGTAGTTGTTTTTAAGTTCTGAATGGGAATATTCCGTGGTCTTTTGTAATTATCTTTTCTCTTATGAATGGGTCTTGACTGCCCATTCAATAGGAACTAGAATTCACCTTACTCCTTGTCTAAATTTTTGAGAAGTATTGCCTTCGTTAGCCTTACTTTGTCTCTGCTGAGAATTCTCAATCATTTCAGTCATTCCCCTGTGACATTGGTTTAAGATATGTATTATAGATGGGGCCTTCTCAGAATTCAGCATGATGCCTTGGCCTCATCCATCTCAGTGTAGGGATCAGGGCAGATAACACTACAAAATATTTCTTTTCTCTTATTTATCCTTTTGGTTAGGACAAAGTACAGTGTACTTGTCTTTGTCCAGGTCTAATCACATTGTAATAAACAAAAAAATATTTTTGAGTTTTAAAGTAGTCTGTGTCGAGAACATGCATTTGGTTTTTTTTTTTTTTTTTAATGCATGAACACTGATCAGTGAACCTTAGTTTTACTTGGGTTTACTTTTTTCCCCTTCAAATTCCACTGTGTTGTGAACTTTAAAACAACTACCACTAGCCCTACTCTCCTTATCATCGTGAAAAAAGGTAGAAAAAAAATCTGAAAAGATAGCTATGGTTTGAAGGATTCTCTCATGCTGACTTGAGAGACTTGAGTAACTATTTTTATAAAGACTTTTGATTTGGGGGGACAAAACTGTTTTGAAATGTGGCTTTTTACCATTAAGTATGTCTACCTTGGTTAACCTCAAAAGAAATTATAGTTGACCTAAAGTGGCCAGTGGTGGCAATTCCATGGTAACTGACTTGGTTGAACATTTTGGGGGTAAGTTGTGGACGAGAAAATGCTTGTTTGGGCTTCTTAATGGAGAAATAGTGTTCTAAAAATTCCAACGTGTGCTTCTAAAGGTGCCGGGAGTATGGAAGCAATAGTTTGAAAGCTCTACCTCCTAGTAAGTTACCGCCTTACATTTAATAGGTGTCAGATTTAGGAAAAGCAGGGTTAGGCTTAGTGCATTTATTATGTAAACAAACCTTTTTTTCATAATCATAGCAAGGACCTATGTTAACTAGATCTAAGCAGAGGATTTACAGTCTAAGCAAGAATTTTTAGGTTATTTTATATCCAGTTTGGGATGCACATTTGTGACATGGTATTTGTGCCTGCTTCTCAAATTGGATTTATAAATCCCACTTCTTAGATACTTGGTTTTACATTTTGGGGTCATGATTTTGCTGCTTCCTTTTTGTCTGTTCAAGGCTAACCCCCAAAATTAACTTTTCTAAATTTAAATATTTAGCTTCTCAAATTGAAATCTCTAGAACTGGACTTACAGAGATTAGAAAATTATAAGCTAAATATTTAAATGAAAAATAACTTAGTCTTTATGAAGTTGTTTGCTTTAAAATTTTTCATTGGGAGGGACTTGGTTAAAAGACAGTAGAGCTGGACACCACAGAAGGAAGGCAAAGGCTATGATGGCTTTTATTCTTTCATTGAACAAATGTTAATCGAACTCATACAATGTTCAGAGAGCTTTGAGGGCGAGGGTGCTATGAGAGGTACAAGGTTTGCCTCTATGGAGAAGCTAATCTTTTTACATCATTTGGCCCAGTGTGAACAATACAAGGCAGTGTGTAGTGATGAACCTTTTATGACACAGGTAGAAAAGAGGGAGTCTTTTTGGCTTTTGGGTGATTAAGGATATTGTTACAGAGGAGAAGGGGACATTTTAGTGAAACATGGTGGGGAGCACTTAGGCAGGATAAAGGAAATGGGGGGGGGTGGATTCCGAGTGGAAGCCTCGAGAAAGGAAGCTGCTGTGCATGTTCGGGCTGTGCTGTTCCCAGCTTTGTTGAGTGATAGGTGAGGGAAGACGGGTTTGGGATGCATTGTAGAAGGCCTTGATAATGCTAGTTGTGGTGTTTGGGATGTTGCAGGGAAAGAAAAGGATGATGAATCAAATAGCAGGGCTATATTATTCTGTCTTGTTAATTCACCCAGCAGCCGGTATGAGGCCTGAGAGCAAATGTTCGATGAATGTTGGTTGAAATGATTTGAGTAGAGAGGGGCATGACTGGGATGGGGTAGAGAGGAGGGGGGAAGGTTAAGGAAGTGAAGTCTGAACTAGGTAGGAGAGCCGCAGAAGGACTGCAAAGGGGAAACCCCTATGACCTAGCAGTTCATTGGTTTAGAGCAGGCGTCTTCAAACTGTGGCCTGCTGAGGACATCTATCTGGCCCACCAGGTGTTTTGGCCACTGCTGCCTGTCCTGCTTAGCAGCTGACTCGTCCCAGGGCCTACAGTCCGGCCCTCCAGTGGTCTGAGGGACAGTGAACTGGCCCCCTGTTTAAAAAGTTTGAGGACCCCTGGATTAGAGAATTGGAAATACATAGGAGAAAGACCCTAAGGTGTTGACCTCTGCAAGGCGGTAAAATAATGGTTCCATTTATTCACAGAAGAAGAGATGTCAGTGGCAGAGAACTTGGTGTTAATTGTGCTGTGGGTGCTTGATGAGGGAGAAGGGAGTGAAAGAAGAGAGAGGAAAGAATGAGTTTGTTGCTTTTTTTGCCTTCATACTATATAACCTTTCTTTCTTCTGCCAAGAACCTCAGGATTCTTTTCAACAAGACCTCTATTTGTTACTCCATTCTATACCCAGACCACAGCTGACTTAGCCAGGTAGTGCTTTGTGGGCAATGGTTTTAAGAAATTTTTATTTTAGGGAAGGCATTTGACACTGTGTGCATGTGGGAGAGTTGCCATGAATCACTTTGCTTGGTTACTGCCAATGGAGTTTGTTAATTATTTGAATTTTGACATTTTTCACTTGAAAGGATTTTTAACATTATAAATTTGTATAGAATCCTCTAACTTATTCCTCCATTACTAAAATTCTTTGCTACAGTCATTGTTTTCTTCCTTCTGTTTCTTTTTAATCCTTGTATCATTTGGCCAACACCTCCAGACAGGTTGGTGATTCTGTGCCCTTTTTTATGTTGAGAAATTTCATGTAAATATAAGGCTGAGTGTGTGATTGTCTTGAGAAACTACTTTGTTTCAAAAGAAATAATTATTCTTATTGTTCATTATGTCCCTGATGAAACAAACACTGAAATTATAATAGAAGCTGTAGTCAGTGTGAATTATTTGTGTGTGGTTAATTTCCTTTTTCTTTTTTTTCCCTAATGTGAGGCACATTCTGTATTTTAAACCTTTACTCCTTAAGACATTTGTCTTAAGCTACCTAGGTTGAGTTTGAGAACAGAAATAAATAATAGCGAGGAAAGTTAAGTAAACATGAAATTAAAAAGGCCGTAAAGAGTACATTTTGGTAAACCAAAATATCACTTGGTGGCATAAAGCCACAGATACATTCCAAAAAAAAAAAAAAAAGCGGAAATGTGGTTTTGCTGTCTGTCTTGCAGTCTGTTTCAACTGTCAGAAACATACGTTGCTTTATGGGATGTTTTTTTCAAGTCTGACCGCAGGTTTTAATTTCCTTCATTCCACCCACACCTCCTACCATACCCCCATGTATCTAGTGCTAATTTATGGGCAATTTGAATGTAATGACATAATCAGCATCGAGCAAGAGGGTCAGCGCTTGTGGCAAAAGTTTCTTTCTTGGGTCTGCTAATTCTGTGCTTTTGGAAACTCCAAAATCAGAACACAGCAATTGTCCTTGTTCTTGGACTTTTCAGTCTAAGATTAGGTTTTTAAGGAGTGGTTTTGAAATGCTTTTTTTTTTTTTCCTTCCCCAAAATATAATATTAAAATGAATATTAAATACATTTCAGAAAGCATAAGAATCACTCAGGGTCCTATCATTCAACCCTAACTGCTGCCCCCAACCTGAGGTATCACTGTATCTCTACCATAGTACTGTGGCTGATGGAGATTATGCTCTCCCTCATCAAAAAATACTGGTTGAGGTTCAAAGGGTAATATAAAATAAATAGTACAAAAAAGTATATGGTAAAATGAAACCGTAGATCTTTAAAATTAATTTTGATTTTTGGTAACTTGGTGGTTTCTTCAACTCCTTATGGGCAATAAAATCCTAAAATTTTTTAGATTCTGGTCCTAATTCAGCCAGTAACTTCCTCTGACCTTGGCAAATCATTTAACTTCCGAATCTCAGTTCGTCATCCATAAAATAAGGTGTAGGACTAGATAAGCACTTTCTGTAACGTGCATGTTCTGGTGCCCTCTAATCTGGGACCTAGGCATTACTATTTTCTAAAACAGTGGTTCTCAACCTTCCTAATGCTGTGACCCTTTAATACAGTTCCTCATGTTGTGGTGACCATAAAATTATTTTCGTTGCCACTTCATAACTGTAATTTTGCTACTGTTATGAATCATAATGTAAATATCTGATATGCGGGATGTATTTAGGCGACCCCTATGAAAGGGTCATTCAACCCCCAAAGGGGTCGTCACCCACAGGTTGAGAACCAGTGTTCTAAAAGCTCTCAAGGTGATTCAGTGCACAGCAGAATTGAGGACCAGTGAACTAGAGTAGTGCTTCTCAAACCTTAATGTGCATACAAACCACTGGGGAGCATGTTGAAATTAGATTATTTTGGCAGGTCTAGGTTGGTGCTTGATTTATTTCCCATGGAAAGCTCAGGTGATAACTGATGCTACTGGTCTGCTGACCACATTTTGAGTAGCAAGGAGCCCAAAGTCTCCAGATTTTCTTCCATTTCTATGTTTTTTCTTATCTGCATGGTATAGTTTATGTAGTTCTTGGAAGTCCACATGCTGCTTGGATGAGGCCCCAGATTTAAGACGTTAACATTGGTAGTGTGGTCTCTGCAAAACCTCTCATTGCTTATGTTCCAGAGTTTTGGGTATTTGGAACAATTCTGCATATTGAAATAATTTTAATAGTACCTTGCTTTAAGTAGTCTGACAGCTCTGGCTGGTGGCCGATGGGTTGTTAAGTTGCTACA
The DNA here is from genome assembly GCF_000181295.1 of Otolemur garnettii. Taxonomy (NCBI): domain Eukaryota; kingdom Metazoa; phylum Chordata; class Mammalia; order Primates; family Galagidae; genus Otolemur; species Otolemur garnettii. The sequence continues at coordinate 37,661,889 of NW_003852401.1, forward strand.
GAAAAGAGGGTTGGTTTTAATTTTTCCTTCCTTTAATCACATAGACCCCACTTTAACAGATATTTAAACTTTCAAGTTGTTGCCTTTCTTCTCTTTAACAGGTATTCTCCGCATTTTGACCTCTAATTCCTGAGCAGTATTTTGGGGTAAATGGGTAAAAAAATCACAAAGTGCATTTTCTTTTCATTTTGTTTCTCACTTGAGCACATAAGTTTAAAGCAAGCAGAACTCCCCCAACTTACTATAGAAATATATTTTGTTCTGGAAGAAGCTCAAACATATTTTGACTATAACATTTGTTTAACCCTATACTTTAACCCTACCTACTCTTTGAAAATTATTTTTAGAAATAAGATTAAAAAATACAAATACTAGTTAAAATTTGTGGTTCTTTATTTTTGTTGGCTGCAGTACAGCTTCAGATTAGCAGGCATCATGACCTAGTGGGAAGACCCCTGAATGAGGTGTTCAAAGAACTGATTTCTGGACCTTCACTCACCCTTAAGTAGAGTTTTATAAATTGTTAGTAAACCCAGGAGGAGATTGGTATGTTCCTTTCGTAGGCCTGAGTTGGAGAATTTTATTGCTTTGGAGGAACCATCACTTAGTCTAAAAGTCTAAGGCAATAAGAAATTATAGTTTGCAATTTAAGAATGTTGCTTTTTAGCAGTGCTGCTCAGAGTGTAGTCCATGGATTGGTGCAGCTCTGTGAACTATTTGGTAAAGATGAAGGATAAAATAAGGCTCTTGGGCCAGAATATAAATCAACAACACTTCTTTATTCATGGTGAAACAAACCCCCCCGCCCCACGGAGCCTAACTAATAAGTAGTTGGTTCACTTTCTGGCATAAGTCCATTACCTTCTTACTGATTGGTAGCAGTTTGGAAACTGGCTACTTTCTGTAGCACTGCTTTGAAATATTAAGCAATCAAAAGGGTTGTCAGTATTGTTTTATAAGTTAGGAATTGACTCAAGTTGAAGTTTATATAATAAAGGAGAGTATATAGTATAACTTAAAGTAAAAAAAAAATTCAAAGGCAAGTTAAGGTAATGGTAAGCGTCCAATTCAAGGTGGTATGGACATGTATAACATGGTCAAGTCAAGGCAGTTGACTCAGATTCACAACTAAGAAGTTGTAAGAAGCACTGCAGGCAGTTTATGCTTTTGGTTAATGCAAAACTTGTTTACATTCTTTTGAGTACTTCTAAATTGTTCTCTAAATAAGAGAGTGATTTTTATTTCAGTTTTGGTCATCTACCTAATGGAAAGAATGTATTTCTGTAAGTCTCAAATAACTTTTAATACATAGTCTTATATTTTAGAACTGTGTTATTATCAGAGGGGCTTTAAAATTAAGCCTGACTCCCCACCCCCTGCCTTGTGATATTCTTTACTACTATATGTAAAATTTACTGCATCCAGGGCAAGTATCTGTTTACCAAGAAAAGAAGAAGAGAGATCCTTGACCAATAGCAAAACATAAGTACTGAGAATGTCTTTTCTGGGTCACAGTGCAAGAAAGTAGAGAAACAGCAAATTTTCTGGGACTGGGCCTGTGACCTCACTCCTTCCAATCAATGGGAGGCACTTGTCCTTTTAGCCTGCATTTCCCACCTTAGATCTCTTCTCAGTCACCTTATGAGCCTTGTAGCCCTTCCCCTGAGTAGTATAAATTAGTGAGGGATGCTTTCTTAATTGAGATACAGAAAGAGCCCTAAGCTTGAATCAATACCTAACAATACAGCTGCTCAATTTGTAGCACTATCTAATCTCACTTGTCTTAAAAGAACTGATTAGCTTAAGGAATTTTATTTGTAATTCTACTCTCATAAATATTTCTGCCAATCGAATCTAGGGTAGCTGTTCTTCCCATTTCATGGTTATTAAAACAAGAGGCTGGAAGCACTTGGGGGTTTGCTTAAAGTCATAGTTTAGTTAGATTAGTAACTGGGGAGTCACACTGGGATTTAGGACTGCAGGGTTGTATTATTTATAGTATCTGTGTGCTTTTCAGAATATTTTGTCAACTTAAGTCTAAATTCTTCCCATGACTTTCCATAACTGTCCCCCAAACAAACTTTGACTCAAGCTCTTGATTTCTCTATTTTAGTGCATGGTAGCACCTTCACTGGGATCACGGATTCTTTACTCTTCTGGTTGTTTAAATCTAGAAGACAACCTGCTGCTGGTTCTCCTCATGTAGTCTGTCACCACACCTGCTTCATGGTTCTCCTTGTGTAGTCAGTCACCATCACCTGTCATACTGGGAGTTGCGTTGGCCTCCAGGCATTTTGCCCACAGTCTTTGCTTTCACGGGGGCTCAGGGTACAGCTTCTGTATCTGTCTTTTGGTGTTTGGTCATTATTCAGGGGCCCTACTCTACTCCTGGAAATCCTGCCATTATTCCCGGCATGGCTCTTGTCTGTTCATTTCCTAGGTAATCTCATTCACACTGTTGAATAGATAGATGAATCTCATTTTTTTCTGTAATCCAGACTTCTCTTCTGAGAGTAGGTATGTCTTCATTTCCCCTGAATGTCTCTTAGGTACTTAAACTCAGCAGGTCCCAAAATGAATCCTCCTCCTTAAGCCTGCTCAGCAATCCCTAGCAGAAGAAATGGCAGCACTGCCCACCCAATTTCTCAGAAACCTGCTGGGCAACAAGTGATTATTGCCCCTCCCTTCCCTCTTATTTATTAACCACACCCGATCAATCATGAGTTCTTCTGGAATCTACTCCCAGTTAATCTTGCTTTTGTTTATTTCTCTCCACCTATCTGATTTAACCACTTTACTCTTCTTTGACTTTATCTGTAAAATGGGCACAAGAGTGCAATCCTCTTAAAACTGTTCCGAGTAAGCTCTCTGTGAATGTGAGGATGGTGATCATGATCATGGTCTAATACGAGTATATTTATAATGAGTAATGCAGTAGTCTTCTGACTGGTCTAACCTGGGTATAGACGATCCTGGTCCACTAGGCTCTTCTGGATCTATTCCCTGGCCTCCTTTTGTGCTGCCACTGCCCCTTTTGCTTTTTTGTTCTTTGAATGTTCCATGCTGGTGCAGCAAGCTGACCTGTTTTGGAATGGCCTTGCCTTTTACCCTGACCCCCTCTCCTCTGTCAGACTCTTTCACCCTCAGTTACTCAGGGAAACAGTCCTCTGTTAAGCATTTTAAGATACCATGTGTTCTATATTTCAGTATCTGTCTGTTTCTATGATTGAGTTCTGTAAATGTCTTGTTAACCCTAATGTTTTCTCAGGCTGTGATGAAGTACCTGGCAAAGTAGTAGACAATTACTGATAATTGTGAGATTAATATGGCGCACATATATATTACTGACTCTCCAGCGCCAGGAGTTTCTTCTACTCCCACCCTTACGTTTCTGGGGCTTCTCTGTGTACCACCCAGTGCACTTGCCACATGATGTCTGTTACTGTGTTTATTTCTATTTGGTTTTCTCTCCTACTAGATTATAAACACCTCAAGGGTTCAGGCCAACTCACCGTTTACTGCTCTTTTTGCCACAGCTTCTAGCTGAGAGTAAGAGCCAATACCTGAAAAATGTCTTCATTGCATTTCCTAAGTCTGAGGGCACTTTGGGAATTCATTTTGTTCCTGTTCTGAAATTATCTTTCATCCTCCATCTTTCCTCTTGTGGTATGTCTTGTGGTTATAAATCTCTTCTTTACTTCCACAGCCGTTCAAATAAAATCAGTGACAAGAAAAGGATAGAAGATAGAAATGCATTATAGTGTCTTGATTTGTCTGGTATTTAACATCACTTCCCTAGCAATTGTCCTTGGTAGGTCCTTGCCACCTTCCAAATAAAGTTCAAACTCCTCCTTAGTGTAGTAGTCAAGACCTTCCACAGTCTGACTCCAGTGAACCCTTTTGTGTTCATATTTTCCACTGTTTTCTATCATGTGCATCCTGTGCTCTAGCTTAATAGTTTTCAATCCTGCCTGCACATTAGAATCACCTGGGGACCTTTAAAATAAAATAGTGAAACCTGGGTCTTCCCCTGGAAGGTTGTGAGTTAGTGGGCCTGGGTGTGGGTGTTGGTGAAAGGTCTGAAGGTGAGGCTAGAAACCCCTGATCAGCTGGCTGGCTCAGTGTTTACCACATCTGTTTTGAGGAGAAAAAGTCCGATAGTCAAAGAAGTTTGAGTAATACTGCCTTTAATGTGCTACTTTCACAAAGATGTGAAACACTATATATATATTCCTGAGATGTTCCAACAGGAAGGAAGACTGTTTAACTCTCTTCAAGGTGTGTGAGGCCCTCTGATCAGGGAGGCCTTTGTGTGTATAGTACTTATTAATAATGTCTGCAAACTTTTGTGTAGAAAGTGTCCTGGGAGATGGTATTTTTAGCTATACCTCAACTTTTAAATCACTTTATTTGTTCTTCTCAGGTCATCTCATCCAAACCGGGTATCTCCACCCCAGAGTTCTCGCTTAGACCCTCTATTTTATCTTCTTCATAGCACATCTCACTATCTGAAATTCTTTTTCATATAATGTGTGTTTGCTTCTTTCTCCTTACCCCTGTGTTGTGAGCGCTAAGACACCAAGGACTTACTTGTCTTGTTCACCCCTATGTCTCTATTCAGCACCAAAAATTGTCCTAACAAATGGTACGTGTTTAATAAATGTTTGTTGAATGGACAAAATGTAGTACATTCATGGTTTGGGCTTTTTCTAAGGTGCATGTGTTTACATATTTTACACTACTTGTACAATTTAATTTTTAATAAAAACTTGAAAATTTAAAAGTGAATAGAAATGTAGGATCACAAATGATGACAATACTTTCCTTTATAATTTCCTCAACCTGTCTATTAAAGGTATCAAAAAAGAAGAAAATAAGCAGAAGTAGGCGTGAGCCTAGTTATAGGGCAAATGCAATTATTTTTATGATTATGGAGAGCTCTCGGTCTGGTGCAGGATTTTTTCTTTCTAATTTCATAGCCAGCCTGATCTAGGTAGCTTCCCCTCACGCCTCATCCCCCCATGTTCAGGGATCACATTTGTGTGAGCCATTAAAGGAACCTTGAGTGAGGAATCAGTGCATGGTGGAAGATTTTTGTATAGGGTGCACAACCCTGATGACCAAAAAAAAGGAAACCAGGAAAGAATACTAGAAGTCAAATTTTACTAATTACTAGAACCTTCCTATTAGAGTATTCAGATAAGTTTGTCAAGATGGAGGGAAGGCACATTGTATATCATAAACCCGTATGTGGGATCCTAAGTGAGATTGCCTGGTGCCCACAGATGAAGCAACAAGTGATGTTGCGACATCTCTTGGACTTTGTTTGGAGGGGGTTTGAATGGTTTGTTATCTTTAGATGTCCTCATGCTACAGCTGTGTCCTGCTGTAGCGTGGGGACAGCATGAGCTATAGCTCTGACTGCTGTAAAGTTTTAGCAGGCTAAGTAAGTATGAACTGGTCTGCACGTACTGTAGCATCTATAATTCCCGAGACCTACTATACCTTGAATTATTAGGAATTGCTCTTTTATTTCCTGTGAGCCCAGCGCTGTTGCTTGAGTAGGGCCTTTCCTTGGGCTGTTAAAATTATCAAGTTGGTTTACTCAGGACAGATACCATTGTAAAGATTTCTCATGAACTCTTAAGAGATTTTTCATGAACTCTTTTCATGCGTGTGCACTGTGCTCTCCCCCTGTGCCATCTAATCAAGGTCCAGTGAGTCAGGTGATTAGCATCGTGTGGGTCAGGTGTAAGTAATCTCAGGAAGGAGGTGGAGCTGCATCTCCTTTATTGCATTTTATAATAATCGTAATAACCTATCCTGCTAAGGTTTCAGAATGGAATCTTTAATCATTCACTCACCAGCCAGGAATTGTCTGGGATGAATTTGCATTTCCTTTTCTTGCCCACTGTGATTATTTATTCTTTTTTGAACAGCATGGTGTCCTAAATGCCAGAAAAGATGTGTGATGGGAAGTTAAATAAACCAAATCAGAATATAAGCAGGTTTTCCAGATGAATATTTCTTTATGGTTGATACATGGATGTGCTCTAACTTTAGGCATACCCTATTTTATTGTGCTTTCCTTTATTGTACTTAAGAGCTATCTGTGGTTTTTTTTACAAATTGAAGATTGTGATAAATTTACTGTGTTGAGCCATTTTTCCAGTAGCACATGTTCATCTCATGTCTCTGTGTAACATTTTGGTAATCCTCATATCGAACTTCCTCATTATATCTGTTAATGGTATTGATGTTACTAGTATGACTGTTTTGGGGCACCATGAACCACACCTATAGAAGATAGTGAGGTGCTGTGTATCTTCTTACTATTGTACTGACTGGCCCTTCCCTTGCTTCAAGGATCCCTTTCGTGGTTTCCTCTCCTTCAGATAAGGCCATGCTAAAATTGGAAGGAGGCAGGGGGAAAAAATGCTGAGGAATGTGAGGTAAATAGGGATTTAATGAAAAACAAAACAGATACACCAGAAGTAATCACGCAAGGAAGCTTTAGCCCAGCCTAAGCAGAAAGACCAAAAAATACAGCGCGGCTCTCAATGTGAAAGGTTGCTTGTTACTTTTCTGAAAATGGATATCCTTGATGAGAACTTGGTCAAGACCATAATCTGTTTTATTCCTTTATCCAAAGGTGTGTTTTTGTTTTTGTTTTTTTAAAAAAAGAGACAGAGTCTTACTTTATTGCCCTGGGTAGAGTGCTGTAGCATCATAGCTCATAGCAACCTCGAACTCTTGGGCTTAAGCGATTCTCTTGCCTCAGACTCCCGAGTAGCTGGGACTATAGTCGCCTGCCAGAAACGCCCAGCTATTTTTTTTGTTGCAGTGTGGCTGGGGCCAGGTTCAAACCCTCCGCCCTCAGTATTTGGGGCTGGTGCCCTACCCATTTAGCCACAGGCATCACCCATGCACAGAGCTTTTGTAAACAGCTATAAAGCTTTGTGAAATAAGTCTTGATGGCTTGAATCTGTTCTTTAGGAAGCTGATAGATGGCCTATTAAATTGCTTCTTATAATTGCTTTACTAGGCAGTAGTAAATGTTGTGTACCAAGTAAGCACCTGAACTTAGGCATCTGGTTTACCAGCTTGCTAGCAATTCTGCCAATACCTTTGGTACGAACCTCTAAGTCTTCTTGTTCCACTGTGGCTTTAAAAAGAAATTTAAATTAGTTTTATCCATCATATGTTTTTATCTCTTTTATGAAGTTGATTTTTGAAAGCAGGATGAAAGCTAAGTTGTTAGTTCAGAGAAATAGTACTACTTGAATATTTTTCTTCATATTCAGTCTGGATTTTTATTAAGTCAGAGAATTTCTCATTAGTTCTTTAATCTAGGGTCAGATGGGATCACTTCTAGAAATTGTAGTTTCTTTAGAAAATTTGGAACAAATCAATGAGCAAATCAAGATAATTTATTTAAAAATAATAGTCTTGGTTTTGCAGTGGTGAAGTGAGAGAGAAGTGTTTTTTCCAAAAAAGGATTTCAGGCAAAATAAGCAGGCATTTTGGTCACTTTTTAAAAGTATTTATATGAAACGGGTAAGTATATGTTCTTGACAAACATTTAATAAATAGATTTATCTTTTTTAAAAAATTTGGCAAAGAAACTAAATTTGCTATAGAAAACTAATGGTGAAAAGTTATTCTTGAAGAATGTTTTCTTGAAACCGTAATGGCTTTTTTTTTAAGTTGGCTGCTGAAATGGTTTCCTAATAACATTTTATTCTGTTTTATTTCAACAAAACATACATAGTAATGTTCCTATTTTGATGACAGTCTGAAAACCCCCCAAAACTCTTTTTTAAACCAACAATTGCTCTTGATACTTCTCTTAGATTCCTAAAATGCAGCTTTCTCTCAAGTTCATTACATTGTTATAATAAAATTTGTGGGTTTTTAAGGAAAGCATATAAGCAGAAATAATCTAAATAAAAATTAGATTTTTATTAGATCTACATGAGGGGACCGTAATTAAAGTATGGGCTTACTTACATAGTTTTTTTGTTTTGTTTAAGTGACTAGTGTAATTCATTGTATTTGATATTGTGTCCTTTAGTATTTGTTACTTTTTAGTTTAATGATTGAGTTAGGGCATCCTGATTTTCAAAGCATGATGATTGACTTCCTGTGATGTGAGATAGTTAAATTTTCCAGTGATTCTTGAGTGTTAAGTGTGAAGAAAACAAGGATGAAAGATTCTGCTTGGTGTTTTTTTTGTTTTCTTACTAACTGGTCATGCTAGTAGTCTACTGTCCATCACCAGTTTAGAGTTAGCTTGTTGGTATTCATGTGTCAGGTATTGAGTGCATAGCCAATGGATTTTCATAAAATACCTTCTTTGTTAAGTTACCCTTTTCTAAGATATTTTGTTCAAACTGAGTTTCTTTTATAGCAGGAATGGTCATCATTTTTATTGGAGAATAGTGTAAAAGGTGGGAAATTAAAGAGAGAGGAAATAGGATGGTAGTGAGTTGAGGTTACAAAAATAATGTATGTGCACCTTTTTTTTTTTAATATCCTGTAGGTAGAGAAATAGAAGTGTCAAATATAAGTGTTAATGTATTTGACAAAGTATGGCTACCAAAGTGACCTTTGTGTTATATTTTGACATGAACAGTTGTCCTTTTATTGGGGCCATTCATGCTATTTTGGAATATCATAGGCATCTAAAGGCAATAGGTTAGCAGTGTCCATAAAGCATTGGGTACTATTATAACATCTAGTAACCCTAACAGCAATATTTCAGAATCGCTGCCTGTTTAAATGGTCTATCTGTGAATGTACTTGCTCAGGGATGCATGACCCACATCACCTATAAATTTGATTGGAAGCTACAGTGCTGGCATAGGCTGATGGATAGCAGATTAGAGCTCTGATTAACCATGTGATTCGCATACTGGGAATATATTGTCTAAGCAAGATTCATCAGATGCAATCAGAATTTCAAGTGGTCAGATGAAATTCAAATGTGTATTGTGGCCTTTCCACCCCTAGTGCTTTTCCTCCTAGGTTGCTTTTTTCCCCACTTCTTTCCCCAAAGCTGAAAAATACTTCTTTGATGAATCTGCTCTTTACCCTAAAGCTGTCTGTCTGTTATTCATCAGAAAGCAGGTCGCAGTTCAGTGAGCAGAAGAAAAGATTTTAATAGAAGCTGTGCCAACGGCTGTAATGCATCATTTTAGGACCCTAATTACATTACAATGACAAATATCAATGGTGACAACAGCAATAACCTACATCCTTTAATGGCTGTGCTGGAAAAGGAGTTTGGGCCCCACGCCATTAGATTAGACTCAGTTTCAAAACATAGGCCATTGGAAGAGTGTGTGTCCACAGTGTTAGTGGCTGATGGCTGGAGCCTAGGGGAAAAGGCCTGTAAATAAATGATGCCTCCCTAAAGCTAGGTCTCCTGGGACAAAAGAGGCAAAATTAGATGACCATGGAAGCAGCAGTGTTTCCGAGGCAACTTTAGCTTTCAAAGTGAGGAATGACCTGCTTAATTTTATGAAATCACACACATGTCCTACCTCCCCTGCTGCCAATTAGCCTGACCATGAAAATCCATTGGCATGACAACTTAAAGAAATTAAGAAGTCTTTTAAACAAAAGACCCTTAAAGAAAAAGTTTGAAAGATTTTTACCCTCCTTTTTCTGTTTTGTGTCTTAAGGTACATGAGTTAATAAAAAGGTTTTTCTTTTTTATTTAGTTTTAAGAAAATGTAGGGTTTTTTTTTTTTTTTTAAATAGTTGCTCAGATTTAAAATAGCTGAGGTTCAAAATTTTGGTCTTTTATTTTGCCAGATGAATAACTTCCTTAGAGTAGTTTTTATTGCCTAGATTATGTAGGCAAACTAAAGAACTCAGTTTTCGTATGTGCCCACACATTTTTCAACCCTCCTAGCAAGGGACTATTTTATTTATGTAAACAACATAATGAGGAAAATATGCTTGGCAGATGGTTCTAAGCATTAGAATCATCAGTTTGGTCTGCCCCGAAGTGTCTCATTATCTTTTATTCGCTCCCCCTCCACCTCTCCCTGCAAAAAGCTTAACAACCAAATGCCTTTCAGACTCAGTGCTTTCAGCTTGGTGAATGCTACTCTATTTTCCTAGCTCACCCTGGAATTTCACTCCATAACCACTGTGGTATGTTCGTCCAGGTGGAGAGTGGTTTGGTGATTCCCATTGCAGCTTTTCATGGTGGTTTAAGCATTCTTAAAGGATGGCTAAATGCTCCATGGGGCCAGCGCAGTAAATTAAATCAGGTCAGCACAGTTGGGTCCTTATTCACTGCTGCTTATTGGTACTGGGTTTTTGTCCATCCTGTTAGGAATGCAGGCTGGAATACAAAGCTTAGGTTTTAAACTTCATGGTGAATTTGTGTTTTCTTTTGGCTGGCAAAGTTTTTAAGGTGCTGGCATTTAAAAGATTGCATAGTTACAAAGTCAAGAGGGTTGCTGATGAAAGAAGGAAGTCTAGATTGCACAAGTAGAGAATGTCGCTGTCATTCTGGTAATGACTTAGCAAGAAAAAGAGCATTTTTGTCTTCTCATAAAATGAAGAACTGACCCTGGGTGGAATATATTTTAAGATTCTTTCAAACATAGTATTGCTTTATGTTTTCTGCCTTTCCCCATTTTCACCTCTCCTTTTTTCTTATCATTAAATGTGAGCTATTTTGTTATGCATGTGTATGCAAAACTGTGTTTACATATCTCAAAGTATACAAGGCACTATCTGAAAATAAAAATTAAGATGAACATTGGTAAAGCTCTGAGTAGTTTTTTAAAGAATGTTTTCTGCTAAGTGTAAGATTTTAGTATGTCTCAACTTCTACACATTGAAAACCCTGATGGGACAGATTTGGAAACTTCTACAGTGAAAGAAAACTTCTGATTTCCCTATGATTTATATTTAAGAATCTGAATTAGCTCAATTATTTGGATTGGTTAGGTGCAGTTATTTCAGGTGGTTGGGAACGTGAGTGTAGAATTCCAGTGCCAGTGTTAAAAATTCAAAGTTATTAATTGAAAGAGTTAGGTTATAGGGGAGAATGTATTTTTTACTTATCTAAACTCTTGAAAGACTTAGGAGACTTAGGGTTTTGTGCAAAACAAAATCACAATGGGCAAGGGTCCTGGTCAAAGCTTTTGAAAACTGATTTACAGTCATGAAAATTAATTTTTTTTGTATTGCCTTGGTGCTTGAAGGTTAACTTCTGAAGATGAATGTTGGTTAATAAATTGTGCTGTTAATGTGATACTGTTTTTACTGCCTCTTTTTAATGGGCTTGTTGATGAGATAGTTTCTCTGTTCCTTAGGAAATATACTAGCCAGATTATAAAGTGTGTTTTAATATCATCCTGTTAATATTTTGGGAATCCGTAACCAGCTGACTGTTCTCTTTATTGCTTTCCATTCCTTTTTTTTTGTTTTGTTTTCTTTTTTTGCAGGCAGAGATTGTGAAGAGGCTGAATGCTATCTGTGCACAAGTCATTCCTTTCCTGTCCCAAGAGGTAAGGTGGTTGATTTCAGGTACTGGGCTAGAGGTTACCCAAAAATTTTAGTAGTTTTGCAGAAAAGAGACTGTGGAGCTTACTCTCTGGCATTGTCAGTTTCTTGGTGTTTGTATTTTACATTTCTTAACAAGCAGTGTTCTCATTCCAACTTATACTTCATTACCATTCTGTGGAATATAATTTAAATGTGTTTATATAATGAAAATAATTTTTAACGGACTAAGAAAAATTCAGTTGTTAGAATATTTTGTATGAGGTAGTGTTGCTCACAATTATGCTTCTTTGTCGTAAAGGCACCCAATAGGGTAGATTGAAAAACTGCTCGGAGAACAAGAGCTTGTTCTGCATTTTTGTGCCGGGCATTAAGAGTTGGCAGAAGACATATCAAATAGCCAGGCTTACATAGTAAACAAACTAATGTACCTTTTGACTAGCCACTTTTAAAAAGTTAATTATTATAGATTAAGTTTTTATATTGCTTGTGCTTTTGGGAAAAGACATGTAAAATTGGATTCAGTGAATTCATTTTTCTGAGTGTCAATTTTTTCAAAATTACGCTGTGGTGACAGGGGCCTTTGCCCATTGCCAAGGTCTGGTATGCAACTCACTGGTTTTCTCTTGCTCACCACCAGGGGACGTGTGCACTGTCAGTAAATGCACACACATGGGAATGAGGAGATGCATTTCTAGTGTTTGGTGAAATTACCCCCCACTCCCAGCTCTCACGCATGCTCTTGCTTGCTTGCTTTTGGTAGGTAAAAAGTTTAGAGGAGAATACTAGAAAAAGATAATTTTTGTTTATAGATTACTGAATCTTTCATTTGTTCAGGTAAGATCAGTTGTATGAAGGAAGATGGTAATGTAATATCGCCATGTCTTGTAGCCACAGTGTTGTTCTGTGGACTGAGAAGGCACAGAGGTGCTTTCCTCTCACCCTTTCAGTTCTGTTGAGTGTGTTGTGTCACTGCTTTTCAGAGGAGCAGCTCTTTACCTGCCTACCAAAGGGCATGTGCTGATTTAGCACACAGCCAAGCCAGCATTTGAATGTGTATTATTGATGTACAGATTGCTATATATAACTTATTATTTAGTCTGCAGTGTCAGATTGGACTTGAGTAAACCACAAGTACCCTTCAGTAGTATGTAGTGAGGAGGGGGCATATTCACAAACCTGGTTAACATCCTGGATTCACATGCTCTTCTGGATCACAAAAAGCAAAGGATGTTCTGTCTGTCATCTTTAGTTGGGATCACAAAAGCACCACCAGTCACATCCCCATTTACCTTTTTTATAAGTTTTGCTTGTGACTAGATTAGTTGGCTTGGTGAATCAAAGGGTATATAGGGTGTATTTGCATTTCTTTAGGAAGCCTGGCTGCCCTTCATCTGATCCACACCAGTATGTATTTATTACTTGAAACAGCCCTGGGTTACAGAGATGGAAAATGGGAAGAATGTGTGACCACAGAGCTGTAAGCAGGCTGGGGTGTTATACCCTTAAGGTGGCAGGGAAAAGTTTGAGTTACCTCTAGGGTATCAGAGGTTGGCCTCTGTAGGCACAGCCCCTTGTATATATTCTCTGGGGCAGCTTTATTCCCATGGGATTTCTGCGGGAATCTGTAGGTTGTGTTCAGAAGTGGAAGGAGGTCTTGAGGTTGTTGGAGCTGATTTGCCAATAAATCATTATCTCACATGAGTTATGTTGTCTGTGTGAGCAGACCCAGTAGGAACAGAATGTGTAATAGTAGTGGTGCTGTGCAAGACTGGGCTGGAATTAATTAGCCAAGGAAGTTGTATATACCCTGTAGAGGAAAGCCACGGGTAGAGACTGGAAACTCCTTTCCTTCTGCTTTAGGCTGGGAGGATGAGTGTCACACTTTTCACCACTTAACTATTCTTGTTCCTTACAATGATGTTTTGGTTGAAACCCTTGATTCCTATGTAATCAACTGTGTCATGGTTCTCTCTGTGCTAATTATGTGTATATTGTTTCTTTGGATTTAACTTATTCTTTTTCAGGTTTCTTGTGTGTGTATCTTAATGTGTGGGCCACAAACATGTTTCTTCCCTTCAAATCAGGGCCTCGCTCATGTTTTATCTGAACATTGCCCACCTTGTTTCCTATTCTGGGCATTCTGTGAGCATCAGACTCCTTGCTTCTTCCCTGAGGCCAGATGGACTATAATCTGGAGGGAGGGGAAGAGCAGGTTATTAGAGGAAGATGAATTCTATTTCCTGTCTCTTCAGAGGCATGGAAAATCACTCTTGCATGGCTGTGAGCGTCACTCTGTGCCAGGACTGAAGGCTCTTAATCTGATCTTTTAACACTGGTTCTCTGTGTGATAGTCTTACTGCCAAAACGGCAGCTGCAGCATTAGAATTTATTTTAAAAATGCTTTTATTTAAAAAGTAAAACATTGTATGTAGAAAAGAGAAAAATATTCCATGAAAACTAGTACATAAGCTGTAGAACAATATATTGTTGGAGGGAGTGTGAACGTCTGAAGTCAGGCTTTTTGGAGTTTGACAGGAACTAGAGGTAAATTGACCCCCATTTAGGTGAAATCTCTTTTTAATTTGGCCCCCTTTGATTTTATTTTGATTAATATACCTGCTGAACATGGCTTGTGTCTAGTTTACTACATTATCTAAACGTTAAAAGAAGAATATATATATATAAAATACTGAAGTGATAATTAAATTTAGTTTTAACTGGAACACTTTTCTTTTTTAAGAAATGAGTTGTATAATTGTAGCTCAGAAGTACTTGAAATGTCTATATATAAAAATCACAGAAACAAGCATTTTCTTATTTTTCTAAAACATTTTTTTAAAAATTACAGCTAATATATATGTTTATGATGTGCTGTTGTGCTTACAAGTGCGTTCAGAGTCCTAGGCATTTTACAAAGATAGTGCCAACTCTTGTCATTAAAAGTGAGTAACTATCTCTTAGGATTCTTAGAATTTCACAGGATCCCTAATATCAGAATTTAGAGAAACCTTGTGCAGTCCGCTTAACGTCTGACCTGTTCTTTTTGTCTCACTCAGTTTTGGACTTTGAGGAATGGGTAAGACTGATATATATTCTAATGCTCTCAAATTTCGTCTTCAAAAGGCAAATCTCAAGGTAATAAGTGGGAAGTTCTTTTCTTTCCCAATTTGGGTCTTATTTACAGGGGAAGAACTATAAATAATCAACTCTGAGTTGGCAGTTCCATAAATACGAGATGCCAGGATGATGACAATTGGATCTGGGTTGAGTTATAAATTATGTGTCTTATTCTAAGCTGAGTGACCTTTAGCAGTGGTGTGCCTCTCTAAGCCTCAGTTTCCTCATTTGTATGAGGAGGTTAATAATTGTGTGGAATGCAGCTTAGCACATAGTGAACACCTTCAGTGGAAATGGAGCTCTCAGTTTCTTCTTGGGTGGAGATAGAAGCAGCCCTCCCTGTCCTTTCTGATTTCATTTTAAAAGAATGTGAATTGATTTCTCATGTCCTTAGAAAGGAAAAAAGTATAAATTAATACTGAACCTAGGCTGGGTATGGTGGCTCATCTTGTAATTGGAGCACTTTAGGAAGCTGAGGCAGGAAGATGGCTTGAGGATGGGAGTTTGGGGCCAACGTGAGCAAGAATGAGACCCGATCTCTACAAAAAATAGAAAAATTAGCTGAACATGGTAGCATGGGCCTGTTGTCCCAGCTCCTAGGGAAGTGGAGGCAGAATAATCGCTTGAGCCTAGGGGTTGGAGGTTGCACTGAGCTATGACAATGCCATTGCACTCTAGCCTGGCAGAGCAGGCCTTGTCTTAAGAAAAAACCGAACTTTGGACTCTGAAGTGTATCTAGTAAACTATCTTAGTGGATCTGCCCCGCCCCCCCTTGGCAGTTTCTGTATGATATATAGCTTGTAGAGTCTTAGACCTTATGGGTTCTCAGTAACACTGGAGGTTGCCAGTAAATTCTGTTTTGCTTCTGGTGTCCTAATAACAGCCATCTCCACCCCAATTCCAGGAACATTCCTACATACAGGAGATTTTAATGTGGATAGAAAACTTTGTGCCCTGACAATAAAGGGCAGCATTTCTGCTAATTTGGAATTGGATCTGCTCTGCCTCTTCACTGACTTTGTGTTGGGAAAGTTGCTCTTTCTACGCCTTAGTGTTCCTGTGGAATGGAAAGAATAACCTCATCTTTATAATGTGTATTATATGTATTAAAATGTAAAACTTTGGCATAGTAAATGCTGTTTTCCCTCCCCCTTTCTTTCCTATTATACTTCTAGAGAAATGGATTGTATTTTGTTATTTTGGGTCCTAAGACATTTAGGGAGGAATGACTTGGTAGGAACTGAGAAGAGTTAAAGGTAATTTTTTAGAAGAGGCTGGCTAGCAGTCTTCCTGTGGAGATAACTGAGACTTGGAGCTTTGGTGGCTGCTTCCAGCAGTGTCCATCTAGCTCCACATAATTTATCTTTTAGAAGTAGGGGAATATTTTATTCTTTTGGTAAGCCAGTTAGTATTTATCTTAACCTGTTAGATTATGTGTTAAATATTGGGCACTTAGTTGAGGACCTTTTGGAGGACAGTTGTAGTTTCTTGTGCTCTTATTTCCCTATAAAGTTCATTTTCGAAAACAGGCAGAATGTGTTTTATGGTAATCAAGAAGGTGTTCATGAGACCTTTGAAAACCTCAGGCTCTTAATAGGTCAGTAAGGGAAACTTTGATTGCATTATAGATGAAAATGTCACGTTTTTCAGAAGCATGTTGTTTTAATACCAAGGAACAGAACTCATTGGAAGAGGCAATGCTAGGCAATAGGCAATGTGTTAAGAGCTGGAGGTCGGCCACATTCAGGACCAAATCCTGGCTTAGCCATTTGCTTTCTTTCTAATGTTGTGCAAAATACTTAGCTTTTTGGGTCAGCAGTTTCCTTATCCTTATGATGGGATACTTGTACTGTAGGGCTGTAGTATGAGGATTAGTCATGATAAAGGACCTAGCTGAATATTTGGCTGCTTTAACTGAGATCAAAGGAACAGTAGGTTAATCAAGATAAAAACTTGTTTCTTTCTGACAAAATAGCATATCGAAACATCTGTGGCTGAATTGGTGACTATAGGATATCCTCAATTCAGGTTTCTTTTGCATTGATGCTCATTATCACTAGCACCATCTTGTCCTGCCCCCGATGGCGGGAAGGAGAAAAGAGAGGGCAAGTTCCTTTCCTTTTGTAGGCATGATGTAGAAGATGCTTAACTTTTTGCTCCCTTTACTATGGCCAACACCTAGTTACCTGGCCATAGCTAGCTGCAAAGGAGATATGGAAATGTAGTCTTAGCCTAGGGACCATTATTTGCCCCTAAAACTTACGCTAATGTAATAGAAGGGATATTGGGGAACAACTAGCAGGATATGTCTGGATGCACTCTGCATTGCATCCAGACATGGTGCTATATGCATAATGTATAAATAATGGCTACTGTTACCAACTGTGTACCTTTACATGACAGATTCTAGCTTCAACTGTGTATAACTAGCACATCTTGTATTTTTCACAGAAAATACAAAATAATGTATAGTTATTGTTATAGAAATCTCTTCCTTACCATCCAAATTTTGGAAATAAGTCACCCACCAGGAGTTATTTATCATTCATACATTCACAGGGCATGGAAAGGAACCCACATGAATAGTTGTAGGTTCTGTGGACTGTCTATATTTTGAGTTATCACATTTATGCCCATATTAAAAAAAATAAAGCATAAAGATTCTTTAAGACAAAGATTCTTTAAGATACTCTCAATTGAAGAATGAGGTATGGCCTACCACATTATATAGATTTGCTGGAAAGGAAATTCTACTTGAAGTTAGAAAAGTTGTTAAGGCAGATCCCTTTCTTGTTAGTGGTCTTTGTTTGTTCTCACATCTAAGGCATACTCTTGTGAATGTATATTGTCCTTGAATTGGAGACAATGGAATCAAAAGTTTTGACAGTCTCCCTCCCTAAGAAATCATGGTAGATGCCTTGTATATGTTACTGTTGGTTTTGTGGTATTTTATATCTCAGAAAACTTAGCTCAAGTCGATTGTTTTGCAGCCTCAGACTTGATCTGAAGTATGGTTCCTTAATGACCAGGGGCTTCCTAATGCCCATTATTAAATCCTTGGTCATTTTTACCTTTGGAGAAACGGCATTCATTTGTAACCTTGTCAGCAGAAACAACTTGTTTCTAGTCATTCAGTGCCAAGGATAATGGACATTCCCCTCCTCCCCCCTCCTATAATTCTGTGGCTAGGTTTTTTTTTTTTTTTCTTTTTTCTTAAAAAAGTTACTTAAAACAGAATTACTTACAGCAGAAGCAGAGATGCCTAAAGGCTGAGGGAATAACACTGTAGGCTGGTCCTCGCCATGACCATGTGGATTATTACACTTAGGGCCCAGACTTAAAAGTGAAGAGAGCTGTTTTTTCCCTTGCATCGGTTGAATATTTTAAGAAAATAATCATTTAATAAATAATTCAAATCTTTCTTTTTACAAGATTTAGCAATGGTTTTCTGATTTTTGGAATTTTTAGAGTATAAAAGAGAAATTAGGAGTGAAAAATTTAAGCCTTCTATTTTTATCATTATGTTTACCTAGAGAAAAGGGACTATTCAGACTTGAAGGCTTTCAGGTGCAAATTTAAACCTAAAACTTGATTCTTATTGTCCTGTTAGCTTTTTTGTCAAGTTGGACCAAGTAGTATTTGGGCACAAATACTACATTGCATTTAAGTGATAGAAAGTAATAAACAATTACATAATAGTGGTAATGAGAGTTTATTTGAATTGCAATTCCAGTAGGCTAGAATAGCTAGTGATGATCAAGTGATACATAAATTTTTTTCTTTGGTGCCATGAATTTGGTCCTCTTAATTTGATAGAAAATAACCCCCCTGTACTATGTAATTATGAAATATGGGTGTATCTCAGATGCTATTTATTTGGGCACCTTGGGTTACACTGGTGCTGAATTGCTCTGTACCACATTTTGCATGTATTAAGAAATAGAAGTTGAAAAATGTGATCAGTCACTTTAATTTTGTGTCTGAGGAAGGAAATGAACAAAATATAGTGGGTATGTGCACTGGGGGCAGTATTATCACCTAATAATGGCACCAGGTTAACTCATTTATTAACTTTGGAAGGAATCAGTGGCTTGTGGTAACATGGTTTGATGTAGGTGAGCTTGGCTGCAATCAGAGATCCCCTGATAAGCATGCAGTGGCACCCCTAAGACTATCTTCAGAGAGCATTCATTAAGTGCCAGCAGCCTGCTCAGGGCACATCTGCGTCCCAGTGGGCCCATTTCTTCAGTCTTGGTAATGTGTTATGAAAGCACTTGAATATGGAAAGAATGTCCTGAAGTGAATAATACACACAGATTGGAGCTTCAAAGGATTTGGTCCAGTTTTCTCATCTTCACATTAGGTATGGGCATGGGTAACTTTTCATTTAAAACATTTTTTTTTTTTTCTCATGATATGGGACAAGCCATCAGAGAGAATAATCCTGTTCCCTCATCCTCAGTTGGCTTATTGTATGTGACCACGTGTTTTGATGACAATTAGCTATTTGGACAGATCCATGTGGTAGCACCATGGCCTGTTTGACCTTAGGAAGTGAAAGATAATTCTCCAGAGGTAGAACTTTTTTCTACAGGTTTAAATGTGGGCCTCCATCCAAAGTCAGCAATGCCAGTACTTATCTGTATATGTCTTAAAAAATTAATGTGTGTTTGAGGAACTGACTCATTTCTTTGACTTTCAGTTAGGTAGTGATTAGGTTAGTACTGAAGCTAAGCCTTAAAGTACTTTGATTGCATAGAGCTGCATTGTGCAATACAGTAGAGGCTGGGTAGATTTAAATTAAAGCTAAAGTAAAATTAAAAATTAAGTTTCTGAGTCACTGTAGCCACATTTCAAGTACTCAGTGTCTACCCACAAGTGGCTAGTTACTGCAATATTATTGGCACAGATGTAGAGCATTCCCCATTGCCAAAGTTCTGTTGGGCAGCACTAAGCTTTAAGATCTTGCTGGACATATCAATGAATGATGCTCTGTCCCATACGAGAATGAAGGTAGGGTCAAATGGTAGGAAAAACTTGGGCAGCATTTCCTAAAGTGTGCTTTTGAGAGCTTTAATTCCATGTTATACAGCTAAAATTGTTTCAGCTGCCACATATATATATGTTTACCCTCTCTTCAGCTTTGCAACTCTGAGAAGTCCTGTAGTTTACTGGGTATTTGCTTCATTAAAACTATGGGTTTTTCGTTGGTTGTTTGTGTTTGCTTTTTGATTAATATCTAATTTCTTATGGGACAAACATGTCTTAGAATACTGTTTAGGAAAGGCTGACTTAGAGGGATTGGGGTAAATTTAAAGTTGATTTTTGTCAATGAACTTAATAGAGTTGTTGAAAAGTCATAGTACAATTTTAGCCTGACTTATCAGAAATGGAGAGACACTTTAACTTGAATTTGACATGGAATATTATGTTCCGGACATAATGTGCATAACCAGGAGAGTAGCTAGAAGGATGAGTGGCCTAGAGCCAGTGACACAGAGAAAGTATTGAGTGACCTGAGAGCGTTAACTTGAAAGAGAGAAAATTGAAAACATACCATATGCCATTTTCAGATACTTAAATTGAAATTCGCAGTCTATGGAGGAAAATTCAGAGACAAAACTGGATCTAGTGGGAAGAAGTTTTAGGGAGGTAGATTTTAACTTAATATTATAGCTCATTATACCAAAATAGAAAAAGATTTGTCTATGAGGTAGTGAGTTCCCTTTTCTCAGGAGGTAATCAAGCAGACTGACTGATCAGGGTGTGAGAGGGGAGATTCATCCATTGGATAGAGTAGTGACCCTTGGCCTGTACAGCCACACACAAATAGTGTGTCATAAGTAGTGACCCTTGCTACCATACTTCTGTCATCTGGATCCCCTCAGCCCAGACAGCATTTAGAAATCTGTATGCATATGGAAACATGAAGAGTCTTTTTTTATTTGTTGGTAGTTAATGATGCCTGGGGTAAGACTGGCATCTGGGTGTCTACAGGCCCTTTCTAGTTCAGAGTGTTTCTGAGTGGCTTTTTATGTACATATGGCTAATGGTTCCTATTAGTGGGATGGGTATTTGGTCCAAGTTCAGTCTAAAGTATCTTTCATCCTAGAATATTGTAGGCTTCGATTATCCCTTCAATGTGGTTTTCTTCCCTGCCATCCAACTTCTTACTGTTCCTAGAACCATGTTACTAAAACATGGACTGATAGTGCTCAGCTGCTCAAAAATTTTTAATAATGCCTCATTTCCTACCAGGACAAACACTAATTTTTGCATGTCATGCAAAGCCCTTCCCTGTTTGGTCTCCTTCTGCCTTGCCAGCTTTCATTACCTGCTAATACATGGTTCCCCAGAGTATACCCATTGCCATACCATGTGTCTTCAAGCATTTGCCTTTGTGAATACTACCTCTACTTTAAAGAATAAAGAGTAAAGGGCCT
Organism: Otolemur garnettii; assembly: GCF_000181295.1. Lineage (NCBI taxonomy): Eukaryota > Metazoa > Chordata > Mammalia > Primates > Galagidae > Otolemur > Otolemur garnettii. The sequence goes on from NW_003852401.1 coordinate 37,682,981, forward strand.
AGTATGCCTGTAATTCTAGCACTTTGGGAGGCCAGGGCAGGAGGATCGCATGAGGCTAAGAGTTTGAGACTAGTTCGAGCAACATAGCGAATACCCCATCTCCACAAAAAAATAGAAAAATTAGCATTGTATGCCAGTAATCCATAGCGAATACCCCATCTCTACAAAAAATAGAAAAATTAGCATTGTATACCTGTAATCCAAGCCCCTGAAGAGGCTGATGCAGTAGGATCACTTCAGTCCCGGGAGTTTGAGGATGCTGTAGTTATGATAACACCACTGTACTCTAGCCCTAGCAACACAGCAAGAGCCTGTCTCAAAAGAAAAAAAAAATTTTTTTCACTGGTACATCTTTCCATGCTCAAGGAAGACCCTACAGAATCCTACTCTGCCTGTCTCTGATATGTCCTCTATCTGCTCTGCTCTTGTCCACATAGATATCTTTTCTCTTCTTTTATAGAGGCAATATCTTTCTCCTTTAGGGAACTTATTCAATCTCTTTGCTCTGCCCAGAATTCTTTTCTTCTCATTTTTCATCCACAGAACTACAGATCCTTCAGATCTCAGTTGTCAGGTCATTTTCCTTAAAGAATCTTCCCTTAGCCCCAAGATTAGACTCAGGTATTTTCCTGATGCCAAAACATCCTATAATTTTCTTAGGGAGATTATCTTCCAGTTGTAATTATGTAGAGCACTGTTTTTCTTGAACTTTGCACAGTAGGTGCTTAATAAATATTTGAGTAAATGAATACAAAACCCAAAAGCTTCCCTGTGCCCCAGGAAATGTGCTGGTGATTTCCTCCCAAAACCTCTCCCAGTATTTTATGTCCTATGTTCCTTGTTATAAGATGTACTTTATGTCTGTGAGAAGTCAGAGCCATATATCTTACTTGGTATCTCTACCTGTTGGGAATGTTAATTAACGTTCATCATAGGAATCCCAGTTCATTTCATATACATGCTTTGCCACTTACTACTTTGCTACCCCATCAGTAAGGGGAATGTTTAAAAAAAATTCAAAGTTTTAATATAGTTTTTTATTACTGTTTTTATTGGAAGTGCTGCATCTGTCACCTTGCCCTAAAGTATTGGCATGGCAGATACTGTCATCATAATCCCTTCTGAGAAACGTATATTAAACACTCTGTACACATTAGATTTACTAAAGTCTGTTTCCCAGCAGGCTTTGTTTGACTTACCATGAGCTTATATTGTTTTAATCTCTTCTAGAAAAAAGTGTTTTCAATACTTTCCCTGAATAAATGCCAAAAATAACTTGATGATGATGAAAGTAAGTAGGCAGGTGATTTAATGTACAGAATTTCATTTTACTGGCTTTTTCCCCCAACCACGCTTGCATTCCTTAAATCACAGTATTTTTTAAAAGTCATTTTTATTAAGGTATAATTTAAATACCATAACATTCACTCATTTTAAGAGTACAGTTCAATAATTTCAATACATGTAGAGTTGTGCAACCTTCACTGCAATCTGGGAGGTGGGAGAAGCTGGAGTTTGATTTTATTTTTTAATTTTTTTTTTTGGTCTCTTTTAAATTCCAGTTAGAGACACACACCCCCATTCTTTCTTTGGTTTATTAATATGACGTTAGTGGCATTTTGTTTGGTATTTGGATCATTCGAACAGGGTGCTGCATCTGAGTTAGGAGTCTAAATAGTCAGAAAGGCATGAGCACTGTTGCCTTCCGTAGATGGGCTGGGCCCCAGTGGTGGCCACCATTCCTGGTACAGTGGCAGAGGAGTAAGCAGGAAGTGGGAGAGGAAATGAGATGTGGGTGGAGTGGGAAGAAAGCACACATAGGAAGGGGAAGAGACGACAGACATAATGGGAAAGCGCTCATAGTTCTAACAAGAATTTGCAAGTGAAAAACCTGCAGTATTTTTGAGTTAGCTTATTTGTTAAAATCTGAAAATGGGGAAAAAAAGGTGTTCTGGGTCAGTTTTTGAGAGTACTTTGGGCTTCTTGCTTGAGTGTTCATTTTTCTCTTGTGATCTTCTGCCCGTTCTTCCTGTCTTAATTTTCACACCTTACCTGCTCTGTGGTGTCAATATTACTGTGTGACTGAGTGAGCAACGTTAGGGTGTTTCTGGTGCTTTTAGAGCACACAGGGGAGGAGGTGTTGTTTGCCTTAGAGAGCTTCTGTTCAAAAGGTCCTTAAACAGCAAATGATTCTTGGGTTGTAAGCAGAAATAGGGAAGTGGAATTCTGATCTGCAGGTAAAGTTCAGATGCTATATTAGCCCGTGACCATTGCCATCAAAAAGAAGCTGAATTGTGACTTCTATTGTCATTTTAGCCTTTTAGCAAGAGTTTCTTCATTTGATGTCAGAGTTATGGCTCACTGGTATGCATTTCTGGTTTTCTCAAAAAAGAAAAAAAAATACACTTGATTTTAATGCCAAGCTACAAAGATATCCCTGTTAGCCTAAGGCATATTTGCCCATTTTAGCAATTGGAATCTAGTTTATGAAGCAAGTGTTGAATAATCTTCATGGTAGAAAGGCCCTAAGTAGACGTATTTTCTGTATCTCTGTCTTTTTGAACTGCTCTTTGAATGCTTAATATAAAGTAGGTAATATTTCAGTAATGTGGAGAAATGGCAGAGTAAGAATTTAAATATTTGTTGAATGAATGCATGTGTGAATGAATGATGTACATGTTGGATGTGAATGCATGTGTTGCATTTGGTCCTTTGTTGTAATTTTTTAGAAATTTTTTTAGAAATTTTGAGCAGCCATTCTCGAGTATTGGAAAGTAAAATGTGGAAAATCCCATAAAAATTTCTGCCCATAATCTCATTTTGAGTATCAAATAAATCCTAGAGTCCTACATGTTATCTTTTTCTCTGTTTTCCAAGTATTGCTATTCTTTCACTACTCTGACATTCAGATTGTTCTGAAATCTACTCATGGGCTCTGTGTTTGTCACATAGTAAGTGCTCAGTAAACATTATACATGGTCAGGCCAGCTTTAGGGAAAGCTAGAGTTATATTACTGGCTATTTTATTGACTATGCCTCTCTATTCCTTGTAATATTTTATAATCTCTTAGGATTTTTACTGTATTCAGAGAAAGAGAGAAATGAATTTTTTCACTCTGGCAAGTATTTTATTAAGGAATGAGAGGATGGATGGAGAGATCTAGAAATAGAATTTGGGATTATTTCTTACACCTGTTTTGAAAAAAATGAATTTCAAAGTGTATAGTTTAATGCTCAAAACTCTTTTAAAAGCTTTAAAATGTGGCAATATATTAATGTTATTCTTTCCTGTTTGTCATAGGCACAAAATACACACTTCTGTTAGGAAACCAAATGTGAAAATACCACATTGTAGATAGCTAATTTAAAGCTGTTCATTTCCCACATCACCTCCCCAGTCCCCCTACACAGCTCAGAGATGGAAATAGTGGTCACCCTAGTTAATCTCAGTAACTATATATTTGACAGTTTTGGAATGGTGACCAGGTGGTTCAAGGGAAATTCCACATTTAACTGTTAGCTCTTTGTATGTATTAAGCAGTATGATAATCCAGCTTTAAGTTTACTTCAAATAAGTGGAGAAAGTTAGCTAAATTTCTCAACTAAGATCAATCGCCAAATAAGATTCTTCAGCCACACAGAGGAGTGCTTGTTTCATAGTACAGTCCCCTTGGTTCTTCATTCACTAAACCTAGTTGAAGGAAGCCATTAAAGAGATCTATTTTTAACAACATTTAAAGTCTATAAATTTGAGTGCTCAAGTGTGTTTAGTTGAAAATAATAGTTACATTTTGAGGGGCACTATACCTGCACTTGTATATGTCCAGATGTAAGTGAGTACTTCCATGCAGAGACTTTTGTGCTACTGAAGTTTTCCAATATTACACAAATTACTAGCATCAGAGCTCAGTCTTCTTAGAACTGAACTGTGAATGGAGGGATTTTCTTGTACTATTTATCCTATTTTTCTAAAGAAAAATAACTTGTAGGTTTTAGTTTTCTTACTGCATTTAAAAGAAATACCTGAAGTCCTTAACCTTGAGTTGTACATTTTTGAGCCCTTAAATATGCAGCCTTTGATGACAGGAATTAAAACCTGGGCTGGGCACCTGTAGTTCAGTGATTAGGGCACCAGCCACATACATCAGGGCTGGTGGGTTTGAACCCGGCTTGGGCCTGCTAAACAATAATGACAACTAAAACAACAACAAAAATAGCCGGGCATTGTGGGGGTACCTATAATCCCAGCTACTTGGGAGACTGAGGCAAGAGAATTGCGTAAGCCCAAGAGTTTGAGGTTGCTGTTAGCTTTGACACCATGGCCATGGCACTCTACTGGGGGTGACACAGTGAAACTCTTGTCTCAGAAAAAAAAAAAGGAATTAAAACATGAATACTCTGCACATTTCTAGAACAAACATAAACCTTGAGTTCTTTATGTCCTTTCAAGGTTTCTGTCTCCTTCCCCAAATATCAGGAGAAAATTTTAAAATAAACTTTTAGGAAATAATTTCAAAAAACTTCTTTTTTGAAAGCAGATGGCAAAGGGAAAAGGAGATAGATACAAAAAAAGCAGGTGGGATGAGTTGTGTTTGGTTTGTTAGTGTTAGTGGAAGATCTTTGGTCAAAGTGGACCCCTGACCAGAAAGTGAAATTTAAGCGTTGTACGGAAGCATCCTTCATGAGGCTTCCTCAGCGCAGGGGTGGGGAACTTTTGGCTTTCTGATGTCAAGATTGTTCATTTTTAATCACAAAGGAGGCAAGAAAATCTTCATCTTTCTCTCCTGCATCCCTTTTAATAAAGGGATTTGTTATGTAAAATTTCGGTTCAGTCTAAAGGTTACACTTAGGGACCTATAAGGCTATAAGGACTCAGATTCCCCAGCCCTAGTTGGGGCTCGCATTTGGAAATCTGGAGACCACAACTCAATACTGTTTTGCATGTAATTGAAGTTAGGGGACATGTTAGGAAAAGCTGTTCTTGACTGAGTAGAAAGCAAATAATTGTATTCTGTTTCTGATCTTCATTTATAGCACCAGCAACAAGTGGTGCAGGCTGTGGAACGGGCCAAGCAGGTGACCATGGCAGAACTGAACGCCATCATTGGGGTACGTGGCCTTTCCATTTTAGCTCTGATCTTAGTGTTTGTCATCAGCTCTCTTGCTCTTTCTTTTTAAATTTGGTTCCACCGACGAGGCGAAAAGCAGTAGATACCTGCAAAGTGAAATTAAACACTTTGCCTTCAATATCTCATGTGAAATTTAATGGCTGCCTCAATCCTTGGATCACATTCTCACCAATTTAAGTTGATGTGTTGCTGAAAAATCTCCCCTAAGGAGGCTGGATAGCTCTTTTTCATAATATTTCTTTCCTTGGCCGTCAGCTTCTATTGCTAACCTAGGCCAGAAAAAAAGATACAGATTGCCCTGATGTTAAAAAGACCTGTTTTCTTTCCTTTCCCCAAAAGATTATATAGAGAATCTGTCATTTTTAGTGAAATGTGTATTTTCACATCTCCCCTGCTACTGACTCTTCCTCCCTTGTGATGAATGGTTCATATGGCTTAGTGTCCATTTGAAGTAGAAATAATAGATGAACTATACTTTCTTGCAAAACCAGTGGCCCAGTTAGAAAATCCTTCCTGGCAATAGTAGTATTAATGTTGCATAGAAATATTACTGGAATTCATGGGATTGGACAGTCAATCCAAATCCACGTATATATTTGTTCTCTCAGGTAAAGATAACATTTAATCAAATAACATGGTAAAACAAATACTGAAGGTAAGAAAGCTTAGCTGTGCTGAGCACCATGCTCCCCTTTCTATTTGTGCAGATAGTGTAAGCAGTTCCTTAGGTTATTCTAATGAAGACACTACAACTGTACATTCCTCTGCCTGCCATCTCCCAAATATTTTTGTTTCTAGGTTATACACAAAAGTCTTCTCTCTTTTTTCTCTCAATGTATCATACACACTTTGAAATGCTAATTATTTCATTTACTTTCATTAAAATTCAAATTGCGGAGTGAAGATGCATATAAGGGTCGCCTGATAATCAATCTGAAGTGAAGATACTGCTTCATTTGCGCCTCTGTCTTTTAACAAGGAAATCAGAACTCTGGGATCACTACTGAGAGTGAGAGCGCAGTAGTCTGATTGTAGCTTGTTTTTTAATAGGCTATTTAGAGCTCTATTTTGTGTCCCTCTGACCACCAGAAAAAACCTGGTAGCAAATTAGCAGATGTAATAAATGGAAAAGAATAACCTTTATTTCATGCAAAATGCCCCTTGGAAGGATGAGGCTGAATCAGAACAAGTAATGCAGAATCAGGCATAACATTTGTTGTACATTTTTGTTCTGAGTGGAGAGGTAGGAGTGATATTAGAGAGGGATGCATTAAGTTGACAAAGCCGTATCTATGCATGCACCCAGCTGTGTTTGCTTGAATTGTGTGCACATGTGCAGCCTGTGCATGTGTTGTATTCACCTTGGGACTGTATATGTATTTTTTTGTTACCTAATGTCCTGTAGTACCTTTCTCACTCACTATACTGTCCACGTTGGAGAGAATGTGCACAGTGACATCTGATAGGAGTGCTTGCTGGGTCATTTCCAGTTTAGTGTTTATCATTTGTAGGAGTAGCTAAAATACAGATAGCCTTCCTACCTTCTGTCTGATTGGCAGCCTTTTTAGGAAAACAGTGGGTTTTTTGTTTCTTTTTTGAGTTTTTTAGTGACTATACAGTGGAGTAATTGAGCTCAATAAAAAAGATTGTTTTTTTTTGGATGTTGCTTAAAAATGTGTGAGGGAAGATCTGAAATCAGAGCAAGTTCCCTTCATCACATCAATAATTTTTTTTATACTGTTTTATATCTGTTTCATTGTATATGCTTTCTTTTGAATGGGAGGACAGATTGCTTTTTTCTCAGGGAAATGGTAATTTATTAGACTGTAGCCAAGATACCAAAAGACCTATTATGTATATATGGATTTATTATTAAAGTAAAGCTTATTTAATTTTGTGACCTAAAAACTTACTTGAAAAACTAACTTAATAGAGTTGCTGCTGTCACAGGAGCATGTACTGTAGTTGGTGGGTCTGTTAAGGAGTTCCTATCTGTTTGTGTCTGAACAGAAAATGGAGTCCAAAGCACCTAATCTGACTTTTCTGAAAAATAGATTGCAGAAATAGGAAAACCAACCCAAACTTAAAGGGAACCATAAGCGAAGTGAGAAGGAGGGGACCCAATTTGCAGCTCAATTGATATTTTGCTGATGAGCTTCTCTTTGTCTTTTTCTACCCTGGTGCCTGTGTCCAGTTTTCAGAGTGGCAATGTTGTGGTATTTTAGATGCACGGTCTGTTGTTCTGTGTCACCTGGGCATGGCTACATTGCGAGGTGGTGGTATTTTGACCTGCTACCAAAAACGACGAGGGCTTAGTTTTAGATTTTTGTTACTTGATTTTTAGAGTTATAGTTGGCAATGATTTTCTGCACTGAGGGAATGATAGTTTCCCTCTGAGAGGCAAAAACCCATCTAAACCCCTGCAGACCTCCATTTATTTATCACTCCATAATGTATCTGTTTTATATGTATGCACACCATCCAGACAAGAGCAAATGTTCCCAGATTTAATGAAATCTGATGAAGCACCTTTTTAACTCTGCAATATTATTCTACCTTCATTGGTAAATGAGCCAAACCAGTGATCCATGCAGTTTAAATGCAAAATGCTGAAGTGAGCCCGAAACCTGGAGAGGTGGCTGTTCTCCTGACAATAAGCTAGTTGTGTTTAATGGAATGAAACACAGTTATAATGATTTCTTTCACAGGTCATGTTCAGTTTAAAACTGTTGATAGATTGAAATAAGTTAAATATCATTTATCTTTTATTTATAAGGAAGAAAACCAGGAAAATTCCTGTGTTGTTTTATACAGTTAATATTTTGTGTTTTGTTTTGAAATGGTGGTATTTCACATTTCTGTGATGTTTTCGAGGGGAATGCTGTGCATCTAGTTTGATTTTGTCATGTGTTCTACTAGCCACTGTGTTTTTAAATTAGAGTCTCTGCAAGATCACACTGTTGGAACAGCACACAAATTGTAGTTTTAAATCAGTAATATGATCTAATTAGAAATGATGTTTTCATTTCCTGTATTATTAAATTGAGTCATCTGACTATCTTAAAATGCTTTTTAAATCCATTACACTATATAATCAGTGCATGCTGTGTGAATGTGGTTATGCTTAATACAGGAGGCAAACTTGGAACCTCCTAAGAATTTCACCAAAGAAACTACCATTAACAAAAAAAGTTGTGACAGTGGGAATATTAGAAAAGAAAATGTTTGGCTTGTGAAAATAGAAAGTATTGTTCCTTTGGAAACCCCCAGCCCACTTTTTAAAGCTAACTCTTTGAGAAGGGCAAATGATAGAAATGTATGCATTTTTTTAAAAAAGTACCCCCTGCCAAAAAAAAAAAAAAACACCTTAAGAAAAAGGTATGCCATGGTGTTCCAGGAAAATGCAGTTTAGCACAAGAAATGCTGAACCTCAATTTTTAGCAGTGACATTTTAATGATAGGAAGTCTGCAAAATTATTTGCCATCAATTGTGAAGGCAATAACAAGCCTTGGTGGTTTTTCACACTCTCTGTGTTAAGTGCTTTCAGAATGACAGCGTAAACTGTGTTAGAGAACTCCAAGGAAGTAAAACTGATTAAAATGTTCATGCTTGAATGGTGCTGATGGAATAGTTCATTTGGACTTTCTCTACCTCCTGCAGCTCAAGCTGAAATATTAAAATTCAGTGGATTTAAATCTCTTTCCTCTCAGCTCAGGAAAAAAACATTACATTTTAATAGGTTTTAAACCCATAATTCATTGGTTTGGAGCAGCACTATTAAATCTATTTAAATATTACTTGTATTACTAAGGAAATGATTTAAATGGCTTTGCCTTTACCATTCTATGTGTTTGAGTTAGTTTTTTTTTTTTTTTTTTTAAAGACAATACCTTCAGGGTTTTTCTCCCTCTCTTAACATTTTGTTTATTGTCCTTGTCATATGATTGAACCTTAAATTATATATATATTCCAGCTTGACATTTTGGCAGAAAGTCTTATAGTGTGACTGTTTTAAAATGTATGTCCTCCTTTTTCCATTATAGATTTTAAAATTGTAATTTTAAGTTTCAAACGCATTCGGATAAGCCACTTTGGTTAATTCCTCATTGTCATTATTAGCCATTAGGCAAAAACTAAAAGGTATAAATATGTTGGCATATATAAAAACAGGTATATGCGGGGATATGATTTCCAAGAAACAACAAAACTGGAAATAAATAAAACTTCACTTTTTTAGCAAAAGCAAAAATACAATAAATATTGTAGAGGCATATTTTTATCTCTAACAAAGGACCCTCTCTCCAAAATGGTATGTTTCGTGGGCGTTCTGCTATTATCCTTTTTTGGGTATAGCTGTCCCCATAATAATGAAGCAGTGTTGTTCTTCTTGGGCCCACCTTGTACACACACACACACACACACACACACACACACTCGTCCCTGCAGTTCCTTTCTCTCTAGTCCTTGCCACTGCACCATGTGTCCTTGACAGCACCTTTCCCTTAACCACGCTATGTCTGTGAAATCCTTGCTTTCCCCCGGTACTTTGTTGGAAGACCTTTGTGAGAACCCACCTTTCACTTAGGGTGAGGGAATTACAGCCCCATTGGGTAACTCTGTTCCCACAGAAAAGCAGAATCAGTGGAATGTTCCCTGCCTGTCTCATGGGTGGACAATCTTAAAGTGCTTTCTACACTAGCCCACGGAGTCTCAGCAGAGTGAGCTCAGCTCCCCACAGTACTGATACTGGAGAACACATCTGAGTTTGAGTTTCCCTCTTTAACTCATTCACGTTCCCTAGGCCCATACTCTTATTGGAGGATCATTTCAAGATTACTTGCAGTCAAGCCCTGTCCCTTCTCTTTCTTGCAGTGGGGGGATGGGGAGCTAAGACAGTCAGGCTTTGATTTCATAGGCCTTTGGCTCTTTTAAGGAGGCTTTATGGGTGTAGGTAGGTGGTTGTGGTCACATGATAGCTAGAATCATGGCTTGTTTTCTGATGTAAGTTCTATGCGCAAAACACATTCTTTAACAGCTCAGCTTTACAACTCAGTTTTCACATTATTTTTAGTATAAACACTTTTCAGTAAACTTAGAGTTGAGCGTCTCTTTTTCTACTTCTCCCAACTGATTACTATTGGTATTTTCTAAACATATGTAATACAGAATACAATAAAAAAAGAGCTATGAAGTAGATTTGTATTTTATTAGATTGTTATTTCAGCATTGTTACCTTCTTAACTGAACAGTGTACCTCGAGTTGGAAGGCTTTATAAAATGTACCAGCCTCTGACCGCATCACAGCTTACGTGGTGGGAGTTGGGGAAAGAGACTGGCTTGAGGGTATATTCTGGCTTTTGCATGTAGGGCTTTGCTCACCTGCAAAGCAGTTTTGAATCACATTCGTCTCATCTTCTGTTGATATGTCCATCCCTTCACCCTTTAAAAAAAAAAATGGTTCGTTTATTCTAAAGCAGGGAACTCTATTATTGAGTGATGTAGTCATAATCTAATCTTTCTGCTACAGTTTGATGAGGCACTAAGAGGTAGTAATTTCCCCTCTCCATAACAAAGACTAATATATTTAAGTAGTTTTTCAGCTCTGCCTCTACTTTAGAGCTCCCAAAAAAACACTAAGTAAGGAACAGGATTTCTTATTTGTATTAGTGGTGTGTACTCATTTAATTTCTATTACAAAGCTTTCTCAGGAAGCAATTTCCAGAAGCCAGTCAGTCCACCTCTCTGCAGAACTGGTGCTAACCTGAAGTAACACGGTTCTCTGTATGGAGAGGCGCTGTCATGACTTCCATAGAGGCATAGTAGGCATAGAGTTGAGTGTCAGAAGAATTGCATATGTCCTGGTGAATGTATCTGACATAGCTTAAGGCATGTGGGCATTGGTTTCCATGGAGAAGAAAGTAGTTTCCCAGCTCTATGTGTTTTGCTCAGCAGGCTGAGGTGTGGAGAACTGTTACCTCAGAGAACCAGGTTCCAGTCAAGGCAGCTTGCATGCTTGCAGATCCAGATTGCTAATCTCCTTTTATAGTTTCCTTGTTTGTTTGTTTTTTGCTTCTACTTTCTAACTCTCTGGTGACTTCCACCTAAGTCCATAGTGTTTCTACGTACGGCAATGCCAATTTGTATTTAGTCAGAGACCTTTTTCTTTATGGGAAGAGGAAGGGAGGGTGGAAGCATGGCTATGAGAGACAGACCTCATTCCAAACAGGCAGCTAATCCTTGGGTGAAGTTTTAAGAATTAAAACTTTTGTATGTTCTCAAAGTTCCCTAGGAAATCAGTTTGGGAATACTTCCACCCAGAAATACATTTGTAGTCTTAAGTGTTCTTCTAAGGACCTTTGTGGAAAGGTTAGAAGAACACTTTAGTGCATAGGAAGAATGCTTTACTGATTATATTTACTCATTCATTCATTCACAGTTATTTGAGTACTTTCACCAAATCCTATTAAAGGGGAACATTTTATTTTTATATTGAATGATGTTTAAAAATGTTTTGAAATGTATTCTGAGATATGATCCTCAAGGTACCTTTAAATCATCTTATTAAGGTTTGGGTAGTCATAAGCTTTCTAGGTTTACATTTTACTACACATATCGACTTTTAATCAGCACATTTTAATTTCAGTAAAACTTTACTTTCCAAGGAAGACAGGATAAAGAGGAACAGTTATTAGAAAACATGATAAAAATAAAGCTGCATACATTTACAAATTTGTGTGTGTTTTATATTTGCAGATGTTCTTTCAGATATTTGGAAGTAGGGAACAAGAAATACACAGTCATTATTATTTTTATTTGAGACAGAGTCTCAAGCTTTCGCCCTCAGTAGAGTGCCATGGCATCAAAGCTCACAGCAACCTCAAACTCTTGTGCTTAAGCCTCCCAAGTAGCTGGGACTCTAGGCACCCGCTACAACGCCCAGCTATTTGTTGTTACAGTTGTCATTGTTGCTTAGCAGGCCCAGGCTGGGTTTGAGCCTGCCAGCCCCAGTGTAAGTGGCTGACGCTAAAACCACTGTGCTGCAGGCACTGAGCCAACACATTCATTATTGATATTCTTAAAGTCAGATTTATTGAGATAATTTACAGAAAGTAAAATTTACACTTTCTAGTGTACAGTTCTTTGAGTTTTGACAACCAAGTCGAGTCGTTGTGTAACTGCCACCACAATTAAAATGCAGAATACTTCTCCCCCAGTCTCAATTTCCTTGTTCTTCTTTGTAGTCAGTTATTTATCCTATCCCAGCCTCTGGCAACCACTGAAAATGTTTTTTCTCCCAAAGTAAACCTTTTTGAGAATGTCATATAAATAGAATTATACATTATATAGTCTTTTGGCATTTTCTAAAAAAATTAAAGCATAAATTTAGCATAAGGCATTTGAGATTTTCCCTTTTTCTTTTATCAATAGTTAGATTCTTGGTATTGCTAAATGATACTTTATTGTTTGGACACACCAATGTGTTTGTACATGAACTCATTGAAGGACTGTTGAGTTTTCACCAGTTGGGGAGCATGTAGATACAGCCATCTATAGGCTTTTTTTGTAAGTGACTGTAAGTTCTATATATGTTAATTCTTTGGGGTGGTTACCTAGACATGAGACTTCTGAGTTATGGTAAATACATGTTTTAACTTTCTGAGTAACCAACCTAGTGTTTTTCAAAGTGACCATACAATTTTGCAGTCTTAGTAACATGTTTGAGAGAGTATCTTTTGCCAGCGCTTGGGGAATTCTTTTAGCTGTTCTAATGGCTACACAGTGGTGCTCATTATGGCTTTTTTGTTTTGTTTTGGTGTTTTCTTGGAAATAGAGTCTTGTTCTGTTGCCCCAGCTAGAATGCATAGTCTCAGCCTAGCTTACAGTTTCAAATTCCTAGGTTCAAGCAGTCCTCCTACCTCAGTCTCCCAAGTAGCTGGGACTGCAGGTGTGGGCCAAGACACCTGGCTAATTTTTCTGTTGTTGGTAGAGATGGGGTCTTGCTCTTGTTCAGGTTGTTTTGAACTCCGGAGCTCAAGGGGTCTATCCACCTACCTGCCTATCAGTATCCTAGCCTCCCAGAGTGCTGAGATTATAAGTATGAGCCAGGGGAGCCTGCCCATTGTGTTTTTTTTTCATTTCCATAACAACTAAGGATGTTGAATGTGCTTATTTGCCTTCTCTTCCATCTTCATTGAAATCTTTGCCCTTTTTTTGTATCATCTTTTTTTTTTTTTTTGAGTTTTGAGAATGTTTAATATTCTGGATATAAATCCTTCATGTATTTTGCAAATATATTTTTCCAGTGTGTAGTATTAACATTGATGAAGTCCAATTTATAAACTTTTTTCCTTTATAGATTTTACTTTTGATGTTTTTTCTAAGTAATCTTTGCCTAGCGCAAGACAGATTTTTCTCCTTTTTTTTTTTTTTTTTGGTAGAAGTTTTACATTAAGGCCTATGATCAAATTTAATTTTTGTTTATATTGCAAGATGTGGGTTGAGTTGCTTTTTTTTTTTTTTCAGATGTACATTTCAGTTGTTATAGATCTTGTTTCAAAGACAAATTGGGCTGTACTACTGTTGGAAAATCAGTTAACCATACACGTGGGGCCTATTTCTAGACTCTATTCTGTTCTTCTAAACTGTTTGTCTCTTCTTTCACCAGTGCCCCGCTGTGTTGAATTGCTATAGCTTTCATTATTGATATTCTTCAGTCCATTTCACACTTACTCTTTCCTCTTCTTGCTTGCCTTTCCAGTACTCCTCAGAACTTTGGGCTTTTATTGTCAGTATCCTAAAGACTGGCTGATGAATAAAGAGAAAGAATCTAAGCTTGATCTAAAAACTTTCTCTCATCAGAAAAGGTGTCTGTTCTGCACCAAACCATTCTCTCTTGAGTGAGTGCATCTTCCATCTCCTATTGGCCAAAGCATTGTTAGTTTCCTGCTGCCTTCTCCCAATAGGGGAGTTTCTTTCTGTATTATCTTTTTCCAATTATCTTTCTATACTTCATTCTGTACACAGCAGCTAGAGTGCTCTTTTTCTAGAATATAAATTGGATTCTGTCGCCCCTCTGCTTAAAACCAGGCCAAGCATGGTGTCAGGTGCCTGTAATCCCATGTAGTTGGTAGTCTGAGGTAGGAGGATTGTTTGAGCCCAAGAGTTCAAGGCCAGCTTGGGCAACATGGGAAGACCTCATCTTTTAAAATTACAACTGATGATCGCCCCATTTGCTTAGAAAAACATCTTGAATTTCTAGCATTGGCTTATAAGATTCTTCCTGAGCTGACCCTTTCCCTTTCTTTCTGATTTCACATAGTGCTCACAGTTTTCGTTCAACTGTCCCTAAACCACATTGACCTTTCTTCTGTCCTTGGGTCACCCCAAACATGTTCTCAACTGAGGGTTTGTACACCAGTTCTGTCCTCTGAAGTACCCTTTTTCATGTCCTGACTTAGTCTTCCTTACACTTAAAAGTCTCAGTTCAAATGTTACTTTCTGAGGAAAGATTTCCCTTGACTGTCTGTCACTCCCCCTTGATGTAGGGCTTCACCCAGGTCATTCTCTGTCCCATTAGTCTGCTTTATTATCCTCATAGCACTTACCATTGATTTGTGTGTCACTTTCCCTTCCCTGACCAGTGAGACCTGGGTCCAGTTGGATAGCCCGGTGCCTAGGAGGTGGCTCATCATTTTTAATAGATATTTATAGTTACTGAATAGATATTCAGTAACTGTTCAATAATAAACCTGCAGTCATTTGTTTATAATATTGTTCAATAAATGCTTTTTAAATTAATAAATTCTGTACTCTGGGTCATTTTCTTATTTGGGTTTTCCCCTACATTTTTTTGAGCCAAGATTAGAGAAGGAAACATGGACTGGTAGAGAACACACAGTCCTGGGTGTCACTTGTAGTATGATCTTAGGAATTTCATTTGTTTCCTCATTTGTCTAATGCAAGGCTGGAACTGATAGCTGTGCTACATATATGTATATCTAGTCTAACACCGTATGATTTTTGTATGCCTCTTTGTTTTGATGATTGCAGAATTTTTATTTTACAACTTGGGATCCTTTTCTGTCACAGTTATTTTTCTAGATTTATCACATTTGTAGGCTTATATTCTTTTCTCTAAAAGGATAACTAAAAATAACAATGCTTATTGAGTATATATGCTCTGTCGAGTACTGTACTAAGCATTTACATGCATTATTTTGTTTAATCGTCACATCACCCCCCTGTAGAATGAAATACTATCCCAACTTAACAAATGAAAACTTAACAACAAATGAAACCAAGGCCCTGAAAGAAGTAGTTTTCTGAAGGCCACACAAGAAGAAGTAGCAGAACAGGGATCCAAACTTGTACTGACTTCAGAGCTCACACATTTAACCACTACTCTACCCTTGTCTCTTACTTGTTCTCTTGACTCCAGGTTCTTTTTTCTTTACCACTGGGAACAATATTGTCTTTATCCTGAGATCAACTGGTAGGATTGCCTAAGGTTTAGTGTTCAGAGCTCAGTTTGGGGAGAAAAATGGAAATTGTGAGTGCCTGATGCACATGCCTATGTTATAATACTAATTAGGTAACCTAAGTTGTCTGAATTATATTAGTTCCATAGATCGGTTAGATACTCCTGACTCATACTATGTTTTCTCCCACCTCTTGTCTATTATTCTTATGTTTAGGAACCAAAAGTTGTCATAAACACCACTAATAAGAGGCAGGTGTTTTAGCCCTAGGTTCTTGGATCTTCTAGGGCAGGTGTCCTCAAACTACAGCCCACCGAGGACATTTATCCGCCCTGCCAGGTGTTTTTTTGCCACTACTACCTGTCCTGCTTAGCAGCCGACTCGTCCTGGGACCCGCAGTCCGGCCCTCCAATGGTCTGAGGGACAGTGAACCGGCCCCCTGTTTAAAAAGTTTGAGTACCCCTGTTCTAGGGTTTCATGGTTGGGCAGTGGGCTATCCATTGGCTCCCTGAAGTATTTGCAGAATTGTGTGTGTTTGTGTGGGTTGTGGGGTGGGGATGGCAATGGAATATCACAGATTTGGGAGAAAGAAAGTTGTAATCTTTCAGATTCACAAAGTGTCCTGTGACACAAACAAGTTTGAATCTGTCTCTTATTTAAAGTGGTAAAATATTTTATAGGAGACTTGTAGACAGCATTTGTCTGTAGTAGTGTAAAGGCACATTGCTGGATGGTGGTTCTGAAACCTGGAAATCAGGAGTTTAATATCCTTCTTTTTATTAATAATTATTTCCCAGGGGGTCATGGGTGAGAGGGTTTCTTGATTAAGAATTGTTGGTGGTCATCTAATTGCAGGGGGTGACTGGGAGAAGACAACAAAGGACCCTTGCCAGCCCACTACTAGCCAATCAAAGGGGATGTAAATAAGTTAAAATTCATGAGAATTGCCATTATTTTGTGGGAAGTCTTATCTTTGAAATTATTCCATTGCTGCTTGATCAACAGCATATTTTTTCTCTGCTATTATTTCTCTGTTTTGAGAAAATTTGTCTATCCTACTCGTGAATAGCAACTGTTATATTTCATGGGATATAGTAATACTGCAAACTTAATGAGTAAGAATTAAAGCTGAAGCACCACACATAAACATCATAAGAAAAACTAAAAATGGTACATTTTTGCACCCTTTTTATAGCTAGTCTGCCCCTTATGATTCTTGTGCTTTTTTTGTTTTTCTTGGTAGATTCATAAAAAAGAGGAGAATTTATCTTGGCCCAGGTCGTCTTCTATGACCAACAAGGGCAGTGCCACTGTGGTCCCAGAGCAGTGTGGCAGTAATGTATATTTTTATTTCCCGAGGGTGTTTCTGGCTTGACTCAAAGCAATTTGTAGACACAGCTCTGCACAAATTAATATCTGGGAGAAGAAACTATTGATGGGAATAAAACGGTCTAAGTAGCTGTCTACTTGGATTGAAAGCTCAGAAGTTGTTCTTGGGTTTCTTTTAGCTAATAGCTTCAGATCTGCCTTTGAGCAGAGATTGATGGTGAGGCAGGCTTTGTTTGTTGGTTCTCTTCTGTAGGCAGTACCTCCCTTCTGTGAAGGCTAAAACATTCCAGATGCTCTTTTCAGTGTTCCATGAGCCATGGGCACGTGACCCTGTCCAGGTCAGTAATACAAGGAGAAGTGTTTTTCTCTTAACAGAGAGACCACAGAGACGAGTTGTCCTCTTTTGTGCATTTTAACAAGATTGTGTGAGGATATGAGGTAATGCGTGGAGCTGTGGCAGCTGTCTGGAGATAGGGGAATGGGATATGAAGGAAGCCACCACACGAATCAGAGAGAAATTGACCCAGAGTCTTGACAGGGCCAGTTCATCCAACCTTGAACTTTTGTGAGAAACAAAAATCTCTATTATTCAGTCCACTTTTTGTTTGGGTATTGTAGACCTTAAAAGCAAAAGTTGTATTTTAACTGAGATACAGTCACGTGATACATGATAATTTTTTGATGATTTTTTAATGGAACTGAAAAAATTTTATTGCATAGTAACAGTGTAGCCCTCATAAAACTTTATAAATACAGTGTAGCCTGAGTGTAGTCTTTGTATCTGTAGTAGTAGTTCCATAATGTCCTAGGCCAGCGGTTCTCAACCTATGGATCCAGACCCATTTGTAACAATGAAAATACATCCTGCACATCAGATATTTAAGGTACAATTCATAACACTAGCAGAATTACAGTTATGAAATAACAATGAAAATAATTTTATGGTTGGAGGTCACCACAACATGAGGAACTGTATTAAAGGGTCCCAGCATTAGGAAGGTTGAGAACCACTATCCTAGGCCTTCACATTCACTCATCACAGCTTCAGTCCTGCAAGCTTCATTCATAGTTAAGTGCTATATGTAGGTGTGCTATTTTATCTTTTATGCTGTATTTTTACTCTCCCTTTCTATGTTTAAAGATACTTAGATATACAAATACTCACCATTGTGTCACGGTTGCTTGTAGTATTCAGTACAGTAACTTGCTGAGCAGGTTTGTAGCCTAGGAGCAGTAGGTTATATACCCTATAGCCTAGGTGTGTAATAGGCTGTACCATCTAGGTTTGGGTAAGTATACCCTTCGATGTTTGAACAGTGAGGAAATTGCCTAATGATGCATTTCTCAAAACAGGTCCCCATTGTAAAATGATGCTTCACTATGTATGTATATAATGTATTTGCTTATATGTTAGTATCATGATGATTTTCTTTATTGATATTAAAGCATTAGAAACAATCTGAACACCCAGTAGTTAGGGTACCACTTAAATGAACTCTCATATCCATAGAGTGGCATACTATGTAGCCATTACAAATGATACAGTCAAGGCATTACTTAGGGATATCGGAAAATATTCTTGATACGTGATGAATAAGTGACAGGTTAAACACAAGATAGCTTGATGTTATTTTTGTTAAAAAATACTTACATATGCATTGAAAAAGTACTAGATAGACCCACCAACATTGTATTAGTAATTTTTTGGCTGGTAAGATTGTGCTTGACTTTTGATTTATTTCCAGTCTACTTATCTTCATTAAACACACAGCTTTCCTAGTCTGAAGAAAAAGTTAAGAAAATTATATGGCCATTCCTCCTCTTTTGTGCCCAGTCTAAGCAAATGGTATAGCCATGTACCTAGTACCTGAGGCTGAATTCTATGAGGTACCCTGAATTTCTTCAGTGTGCTCACTCCTTCTCTTTCCATAACCAAGTCTTTACAATTTAGTCTCCAGAATATCACTGCACTCCTGCTCTTTGCAGCCTATCCTGCCACAACCTAACCTATGTCATCATTCGTTATTTTTTTGATTTGACTCCTTGCATTACCTCCCAGCTGGTCTCCGCCTTTCCTTCGTGCAGGCCTCAGATCCAGTCTCCACGTAGCATTTTGAACTTGAAAAGTACTTAAACATATTCTAGCTAAAATACTTACTAGTCTTTGTATAGGCTAGTGAAATAAAACAGAATTGAGAAATATATTAACTTATAACAGGCTGGGCAGACAGATCAGTGAGGAAGAAGACAGACACCATGAAATAGTATTGGGGAGATAGCTGGTTATTCTTATGAAAAAAATGAATACATCTCATCACCTGCGAAAAAAGACAGAACTTTAAAACTTTCAAACAAAACAAAACAGGAAGAATCTTTCTTTTTATCTTGGTAAAGTAGGATTTCTTAAAAGGGTCACAGAAAGCTTAAGCCATAATAAAAAGATTGATAGTATTTATTTCTCAGTTGAAATGAAAACATTTTGTTTGTCAAAAGACTCTTAAAACGAAAAGACAAATTAGAAACTGGGAGAAGATATTTGCAACACGTACCTCCAACAAATGATTATGATCCAGAACATATACCAGTTAAAGAGCAATGAAAAAAAAATCAGCTTAGAAAACAAAACCAAGAAACCTGACAGGAACAGTCTAGAGCTCTCATGATTCTTAAACAAAAGTCAAAAACCCTTAGTGTGCATGATCTGATTCCCAGACTACTCATATTCTACCTAGCGTCCCCCTTTCTCCCTGGGTTCCTACCAGGCTTCCTCTTTCTTCACTGGTCACAGCAGGTGCCTGTTTTGTTCTGGTCTTTGCAACTGCTTTCTTTTGCTTCTGAGCTCTCTGCAAGGTGCTCTCATTGGCATCCTACAGGTCTCCATTCAAAGATCACAAACCCAGAGGAGCTGCTTTCCTTTATTCATATGAATGAATGATCACCTGTTACAGGATGATCTCCCTAGTTGAGAAAAGGTCCTGATGAGTCAGGAGGTATAGTACTGCATCCTCTGGGTGGGTGAGTGAAGGGGGCTTGTGCTCCATTTCTTTGTGCTTAATGCTGTCTCCACTGACTCACCTTGGATCTCACACATGAGAGTTTGGCCTGGATTAGTGTATTTCACATTGCAGCCTCTGAGACTCAGGAATGTACAGTGAAATCTGTTCAGTGAGTCACATTGTATTTTATTAAAAAACAAGATGTGGGGCTTGGCGCCTGTAGCACAGTGGTTATAGCGCCAGCCACATACACTGAGGGTGGTGGGTTCGAACCCAGCCCAGGCCAGCTTAATAACAATGACAACTGCAACAAAAAAATGGCCAGGCTTTGTGGCGGGCACCTGTAGTCCCAGCTACTTGGGAGACTGAGGCAAGAGAATTGCTTAAGCCCAAGAGTTTGAGGTTGCTGTGAGCTGTGATGCTACAGCACTCTACCGAGGACAATGCAACATAGTGAGACTCTGTCTCAAAAAATAAATAAACAAAAACAAGATGTGGAAGAGAATAAAAATTAGTGTTTTGCATATAGTAGTATTTGGTATTGTTTATTAAACTTTTTCATTTATATGTATATTTCATGCATATACTCACAGGCACACACACAGCACGTATGTAAGTTGTGGTCAAAGTGTTAGAAAGCACCTCATCCACATTACATCTGAGGTTCATTCTACATGTGTACAAGATCAAATGGAGGGTTACTAAAGAACCTAAAGTAGATAGGTTTTTTAAATGGCCGCTTTACTTTTGTTATTGTTGTTTGTTTTTTTAGAGGCTGGGTCCTGCTCTGTTGCCCAGGTTGGAGTGCAGTGGCTATTTACAGGTATGATCATAGTGTGCTATAGCCTCAGACTCCTGGGCTCAAGCAATCCTCTTGCCTCAGCCTCCCATGCATCTGGGACTATAGGCATGTTCCAACCCGCCCAGTTCACCTTTACTTTTTAAAGTACTCTGAAGTAACCAAAGAAACTTTCCTGATCACAGTCCCTTAGTTTCATGACTTTAATGACTAAAACTCTTATATAAAAATGAAGTATTGGTATAAGATGTTAAAGTCTCTAAAAAATTTCCTTAAATATCTTAAGCCTTCAAGAAATCGTATTAGTAAACTTCAGACCACATAAAATGCTAACAGGGTCACTAATGGGAAAGTTTATAAATTAAGGTTTTTGTAATATTTTTTCATCCTTTTCATGCCACCTTTATGTGTTAAACTTCTAGTTAAGACAGTGGAACCCTTGGCACAGGTCTCATGAGATTACTTGCTATGCTTGTTACTTGCCTTCCCTTGAGATTAGTCCAAAGAGCTCAAGGAACTACCAAGATCTGCAGTTTGTTTAGCTTGAGAAACTTAGACTTTCAGTGATAACCTTTCTTTGGTTGCTGTGAGTGCATGTCTTTCCCCTGCAGTAAATCTCATGTTGTTGTTATAGGGAATGAGTTACAGATAAGCTTAGCTTGAAAAGTTTCTTCCTTCATTCTTTTTATTTTTGCTTCTTCACTGAATATGCAAGTTCTTCTTCTTGCATATTCACTGAAAATTTAGTTTTTGCTAGAGATATTTGTTAAAAGAAGAACTCTAAGAACTCCCACATTATTGGCAAGAAGGGCACATCTTATTTTCCCTGCTTCTTAAATTATAGGGTACTTGAAAAAATAATAAACATTGTACTTACTTATCACCCAGATTTACCAGTTAACATTTTGTTGTGCTTGCTTTCTATCTATATGTATGTGTGCACAAAAATGCACACACTTCTGTTTGAAAGTAAGAAGCAGTCATGATATTTCACCCCTTAATACTCTTGTGAACGAGGGCATCTTCCTGTGTCGGCACAATACTGTCAACACATCCCTATATCCAGTGATAACAGTTCATAATCTTATGTCTCCAGTTGTCTATAAATGTCTTTGATAGTACTTTTTTCTTCATAGCATTTTTTCTCCAATCCAGGATTCATATTTAAAAATTGCCTTATTGTCATGTTTCTTTATTCTTTAATCTACAACAGTCCCCGAACCATTTTGCTTTTTTGTGTTGGCATTTTGAAGATTCCAGGCCAGTTTTGTGGAATTTTCATAATCCATATTGGTCTGATAGTTTCTGATTATTTTCTCAAATTTAGATGCAGGGTAAGTATCTTTACTAGGAATACCACCTATAGTGTAGTGTACTTTCAATCATACCACATTATTGCAAAGCTAGGTGATCTCTGGAGTGATAACTTTGACAGCAGCTATTTACCCAGTGGTTTTAACATGTATTGATGAGTCTGTCTTGGATCAATCAATATATTTTGAGCAATGAAGTAGGAAATTTTTAATGATTTCTTTCCTTTTAAATTAATATTCTGTAAAGAGCTTCTCCTGTCTTCTCCCTTCCTTCTTTCCCTCTCTGTATGGAGAATGTGGATACCTGAGACTTTTTCCCAATACCAGCCACCATTTATTGAATGTTATTATTTACCAGTCACAATGCTAAGGATTTATTATGCACAATGTCATATAATTCTCCCTGCAACTTTGGGAGGTGAATTTTATAACTATTCTCACTTTTCACATGAAGAAAAGAAGGCTCAGAAATATTAAATGACTGGCTCTTGCTTAAATAGATGGTAAAGATTGTAGACTGGTGGTTTTGATGGCACATCATTGTGATGCTTCCCGAATGTCACCCAACAGCTCCTTTCACAGACTCAGCCCAATACACAGACAGGAGCCAGGTCAGCAGGAAAGTTTATACTAAACAGTGTCTCTACACACCCGAGGTTGGGAAGGTACAGCTGAGTCCTGGGCCTCCCCTGTGCTTACTTACTGCTTTGTTTCAGAGTCTTTTGGCTCTTCTTTCCTGACTCCTCCCAAGGTCTGCTGGGTCCTCCCGTACTTCTTTCTCTCTTGGAAAGATCAAGACACACAGGCCCAATTCACACAGCTTAGCTGGCTGGTGGAGAAGGATAGTTTATGTGTTTGGGAGCCAACTGGCCCTGGCCTGTGAGCTGTTCTCTCATCCTTGGGTCCAAAATGCCCCACAGCACTATTTTCTTAGGATATCAAGAACTTGGTATGTTGGAAACTTAAAAAAATATATATTATCTATTATAATCTTTGTGGTACTGAAATTATCTCCAGTTTTGCCATTGGGTATTTCTAAAAGTTGGCTTGTTGTCCTTTTCACACTACCTGTTAGTTGACATAGCTTTCTTGCTTTCTAGCACTACATGGAACAGGCTCATCTTGCATTTTGTTATACTTAGAGACCAAGGTATGGGCATTAAGAATACTCATGGGTGCTGAGATGTTACCGCTTCTAAGGAACGTGCATGTTTTTTGAGGATTCTTCTGCTATTGAGAGCTTAATAGAGTTGCGTTTGGGTATGGTTAAGAAAACCTCTGCTTTCCTTGAAGTCCAGAGATGCCCAGAATTCTTAAGGACATGTGAGGCCAGCTCTTGTTTGGTCATTGATCAGTTAATCCCTGGTCATCAAGTAATTGGGAACCTTCCATAAAAAAAAAAAAATTCTTCTTTTTGATGACAGAAAGACAACATTTTAAAAGATACTTCCTGTGAACTCAGTTTTCTAGTGTCCTTTTCTGTCCTTTGTGCCAAACTTGAAACTACACAGAAATAATTCTTTGTTCCAGAAACTCTAGTAGAAAGCTATTAAGAGAATTGAGACTGTGTCTACCACCTCATTGCTGTATATTTTCAGTCATAATTGCTACTTTTTAGAATTAAATTAATTATCTTAATGGAGTACTTGTCTGAGTTTAAAGTTCATTCCATTTTAATGTTTATTTTCTTGAATGGCTCATCAAGGGAACAGAAAGAGGAAATAGTTTATTTTGTATTGTGATTTGCTATAAGAAAGGTTTGCTCTTGTTTTTGTTTTTTAATGAAATAAGGCACCAGAAGATAATAATGACCCAGGAAGGTTATTGAGAAGGATTTTCCCAAAATACATATTTTTCACAGTAGGTTTTTCTCAGTTATGGTTATAATGGAGCACATTTACTTGAACTAATTGGTGCTATAGTCTGTGCCCTCTTCATTGATTATTTGGCTTGATTGTTTTTTGCAGTCTTTTTTTTTTTTCCTTCTAAAGTCAATATTTTTTAACCTGCTAGTTTGTAGTTAATCTAGGGTAGTGATTTATCTTAAATTGTTTTAGTAGCAGATCTGTGTTGAACTGTGTTCTCTGAATATACATTTCCCTTCCTTTGGTCTTTAAAAAGCAAGAAGTTTTATGTTTCTCAGTGTGACTGTAAGATAAAGTAGTAAACCTTTGCAGGTTAATTGCTCTGTAATTAACACAGATGGGGCAGAATTCAGAGGACAGTGTTAACTGTTGGGAAACATCAGCAACCTCACCCTCTTGTAGGGCAGTGCTTTGGATTATGCTACTCTCAGCTCCTTGAATAATGCTCAAAGAAACCTTCTTCCTTTTCTAGGGAGCCTGCTTTGAATTTTCCTCTGTTGATAAGAAGACTTCATAGAAGTAATTTGCTATGAATTCTTGAATATTATTTGAAATTTGATAGTTTTTTTTTTTAATGGAGCAAAGGCTGAAGTTCACTTTAGCCATTGATGACTTACTGCTTTTCTTTAAAGATGGTCTCTAACACATTTTTACAACTAATCATTTTCAGTTACAAGTACATCTGCCACTCAAATTAAAGATCGTTCCTAAGGTGGAAACTTGCAAAAAGGCTTAAAAATGACCATTAAAAACAGAAAGTGGTCTGATTTATTAATGTAAACATTTAAAAAACCTGTTACAGTATATTAGTATATCTGTCTCACATTTTTAGGCTATGCCTTTTGGTGACTCATTTAATTTCATTTTATAGATTTTTATTTTTAAAAACACTTGGTAAAAATGACCTTTTTGGGGGAATCTCCAACTGAGTACACCTTTTCTGTTTGATATGTTATATTTACCACAGGGACTTACAGAAAATGAGGTTTTTGTATCCTCTGTTTTCTCTTCTCTCTTAGATTCAAGGCATATTCTGTTAAAGAATATGCTGGCAGTTTGGTGTTGCCATTCATAAGATTTTAAAAAGTAATTGATAATTTTAATATAACAAATGAACGATTAAAACCTCTCTAAATGTAGTGTGGTTCCTGGTTTGAATTCTAGAATAGAAAAATGGCATTAGTGGAACAACTAGGGAAGTTAAAGTATCTAATTTAATTCATAGTAATGTACCGGTGTTATTTTTGATTTCTCATAAATTCTGTGGTTATGTAAAATGTTAACATTAGTAGAAGGCAGGTAAAGAATATGTGGGAACTCGCTTTAAATGTAGTAGAAACTTACCTCATCAAAAGCTTTCAATGTATGGACATTTGACAAGAGTTTGAGTTCATTAGTTTAGAGAAAGTTTAGTGGTAGTTATATTTAATCTTATCTGTAATTCATAATATTAAGAATTAAAAAGTTAAAAGACAAACAATAAAAATAAATTCATCCTTTTTATATGGGGGTGTTAAGCTCAAAGTTTGGTTGCTAAGATCAGTTGTGCTTATTTTAGATTATTCTTTTTTATTTTTTCTGGGTTCATTTTAAAAGATTGAAACATTATCTGAAAGAAAATAGAGCTAAAATTTATCAGTTTATACAATTGAACAATTATGTGATTAATAGTTTCTCTACCCACTAAGGGCAAGAAATATCTAGGCACTGCAGGAATTTTAAAAGAAATAGCTCTAATTAAAGGGTTATGGCATGTCATACAGCATGTATATGTGTGTGTGTATGAAAAAAAGTTTTATTGACTTGGGTTGTTAAGTGTCATATAAATGGAATTAGGCTAAAGGGCTGTTGGAATTTAAGAGGCAGTGGTAGAGATTGTAGGCAGGAATTTAGCATAGAAGGATGAATAGAATTTAAACACGTGGAGACAAATGAGAGAGGACTCCAGGAGTTTAGATGTCTCACTAGATAGATGGTGTTATGGGCAAAGAGTAAGATAGTGAGGGTGTGTATGTGTGTGTAAAGGAAGGGTGTCGTTGAAAGTGGAGGCAGCAGATTTAACCTAGTTATAAAGAAGATTGGCTGTGTGAGTACAGGGATATGTACACAAGGCAGTGGTGAAGAGGGCAAAAAGATGGTTATTTTACTCAAACTTGACAAACTTTATCATTAAGTGTTAATGTGTACAAGGCGCTGTGCAGGGGCATTGGAGGACATAAAAAGTGACTAAAATACCGTGGAAATTTTATACCTCCCCAAAAGTGCTGCTTTAAGTTCTTTTGATGTTAGATGGAAATTCATCTTAAATAAAATGTTAGAGACTCTGGTATTAAGCATGGAACAACAAAATCAGTGACAGAGAACAACTGAAGAAGAGGGAGAGAGTTGGAGAATTGAAGGAGCAATGACAGAATGGAAGAAAAGGTGGTGCTGCCTGTGCAGGTGGGAAGGGGTAGATCAGCCTTCAGAAGGAAAAGGACCCTGCTTCCTCTGGCATGGGCATAGGGAGGAAGAGGGTAAGTTTTACAGCTGTTCTGAGGTAGAATAGAAGCAAGTAAGGATCCCAGGAAATGGTTACTCTGAACATCAGGTGCAACAGGCAAGGAATGTATTTTTTAACCTTTGACAAGTTCCTGGGCTAATGGAAAAGTGAAGCAGTTAGTGCTTATTTTTTATTCTGTAAGAGAAAAAGAATAACAGCGAAACACATCATTGAAGCTATTGGATTTTGGCTGAAGTTGGGTTTTTTTTAATGTGTTGTAATGAAGTCAATATACAGTAGAGCCTCCATAGTTGACCATTTCCCTACACTAACCACCTCCTTAAGTTGACCTAATTTTCATCTACTGGACATGTACCATGTGTATGTATATCAGCACACTTCCTAGTCCATAAAGCCTAGTTCCTTATGTTGATCACCTCTGTATGTTGACCAGTTTGTTACAGTCCCTTGGTTGGTCAACTTACAGAGGTTCTACTGCAGTTTTTGATTTATCAAGCTAGTATGTAGATGTCTCCGTGCTTATACTCAGCTAGGGTTTGTCGGATGTAGACTCACAGAGCTAAGAATCTAGGAAAGGAGGTACAAGAGACATTTATGCAGAGTCTTAGTAATTGCTTGCCTACTGGCTGCTTACCTGAGGTAGAAGTGGCTATGTACCCAAACTGTGCATGTGAAATATTAGGGGAATTTAAAGGAGATAGAGAATTGGAACAGTTTTCTGGCTATTTCAATTGAACAAGATTTTGAAATCAGTTTGCCATATATTTATCAAAAGTTTTGTTTTCTTCATAGATGTTATTGTCTACATTTCCAAAATATAGACAATATTTGTGTGCTTATTCTTTTAAGCAGTAGAATTATGAACATATTTTTGGTCACTTTCAGGAAGAACTACCTTATTTAAAAACTATCCATTTAGAAAAAGTTTTGGTAGGACTTAAAGGAGATACTTAGGGGAAGATATCGGAATATGTACCACCCATTTTCCATTTTCCATGTGTAAACTTGCTTTCAAAGTGTTTGTACTTTATTGACTATATTCTAAGTACATGTAGCCAGAAAATAGCAGAAAAGAGCCAATTATTATATTGTCCTTTGATTTTTATAGTGAAACAAAAGAAGACATGTAGAAGAGGAAGAAAATGTAATTTGGAGAGGAGGGAAAAAGTTAACTTTTTTCTTTTAAGTATTTAAAAAAACACATTTTAGAATCCTTATTTCTAGAATAATTTTTTTCTTCTTTCTTTTCTGAAAAGCTATGTTGTGAAATCCTGCTTGGAAAGAAACTGATAGAAGTCTGAAAAGTGATTTATTTAAAGGCAATAACTAAAATTCAGTCACTACAAAAGTTAGTCGAGGAATTACTCAGCATTTGTTCTTCTGTACCATTATTAAGCTGGGCTTGAGTTGTAGGGATTCCTGTCGAGGGATCTGTCTGACTTTTTCGAGGGATCTGTCTGACTTCCCATCCTCCCATCACCACCTCCTCCTCTCTTCCCACTCAGAAGAGGCAGCAAGGCCTGCCCACAGCGTTTCCTGTAGCAGGTTTGGATGCAGCCTCTGCTGAGGTCAAGCACTCCCATTCCAGCCTCTTGAGGGCTTTCTCTATGTGTTGCCAGTGTGCTGGTAAAAATGACTTTAAACTCTTGTCAGTGCAGTTACTGGTGCATGCATCACAGTCCCACTCAAATAAACCTGTCACAACACAGAGTCGGCCGCTAGAGAAGAGTACAAGGGCAGGCCTCTAGCTTTTCATTCAAGCATCACTAAACGTGCACAGAGTGCCCAATTATTTCAGCATTATTGAGCAAGCCTACAGGAGGACCCAAGCCTTGCTACATTAGATTTTCTTTAGTAATTTGCTCAAGTACCTCTGAGGACACTTAAAGGGCTTAAAACGGTGGCTGCAACCAGTTTCCTTTTCTGGGTTGTTAATTCAGGTTTTCTCTTTCAAATTAACTCCCACTGCATGCTGTGCAGTGGTTCTGGGAGAACTGTTTAACACTAATTTTCTCAATTTTCAGCTTTTTTTGTTCACCATAACTGCTTTAACAGTTATTCACGTATATTTTTCGATTAGGAAAGTGTGATAGCCAGAACTTACTTTATTTTTTGAGATTAAAAAAAGCTTTTTTTGAGGCTTTATTAAAGAAACCTGAATTTCAACTAAGTTAACTTAGATAATTTCACTATTTAAAAATTAAGTTTCTTATAATACATATACAAAACCCCCCAAATCTAAGTAAGGTAGCATTTAGTCACTATGCATTTCCTTTCCTTCCTACCCCTCCTTAAAAACATATGTTAAGGCTAAATCTTTCTTTTATGAGTGCTGGGGTTTTTTTCATCTGTTTGAGTCTCTTTCTTATTGGGGTGGGGGATGTGGATATAGGGGACAAATTCAATATCTGTGTCTAATTTTTCACAGCAGCAACAACTCCAGGCCCAGCATTTATCACATGGACATGGTCTGCCTGTGCCTCTGACTCCACACCCTTCGGGGCTTCAGCCTCCTGCCATTCCGCCCATTGGTAGCAGTGCTGGGCTTCTGGCCCTCTCCAGTGCCCTTGGAGGTCAATCCCACCTTCCAATTAAAGACGAGAAGAAGCACCATGACAATGATCACCAAAGAGGTCAGTGGTTCTCTTGGGATGTCAATCTGAGATTACCTACGTGTTGCTAAGGGTTGGTTTTGGATGCCATTGTTTATTCTCTTCTGAATTTAATTTTACCAATGACTAAGCAAAGGATTTTCACTGGAAGGTAAAGTAATTATCGGGCGCAGTCATTTGCCAAAGGATGATGCCCAGTGGTTGGCAAGAGTTAATGTACACCCCAGAGGCAAGGGGCCCTGTTTCTGGGTTGTTGCCTTTGATTCCTTATTACCATGTGTGTTCCCCAAGTCTAAATAGGTAATAAAATCCCATAGTGCTCTGCGTTTGAGGTAGTATGTTGGGTGAATACCTAATTTTGACCAAATTTATTTTGGAGGGAGATTGACTGATAAAGCCTCACTTGTTCAGATGAGCCCATATAGGGCAGTAAAAATCTCACAGGTAAGAAAACAATTTCACTTGTCTTAGTAATTGAGAAGGTATGAAATTAATGAGATCTATTGGTATAACTACCTCTTTCACACCCAGTCTGTTTAGAAGTATTAAATTAATGAACTCCTTCCTATAAGACCAATACATGTGTTTATGCAGTTAACTGATTAAAAGGCCAATTGTGCTCCTTCCGGTAGATTCCTACTAAGGTAGATGATGGTACAGAGACATATTTGATGTGACTATATTACTAATATGGTGCTTGTTAATCATTTTTATTAGTTAATAACAAAAGCAAATGAAGACATTTCTCCCAGCATTCCTCTGTGGGAATTTACTTAGCGCGTGGGTGGTTCATTGGTTTGAAGGGTGTGGTTCATAATTAAAAGCTCATAGCTATTCCTGTTTCAGTATCGTTAGAATGAATTATAATCTTGGGTCAGTGATTTTCATCACATAGGCAGAAATTTTCCATCTCTAATGTTAGAAGCACTGTAATATTTGTTACCCATTTATCTTAGTGCGGTGGTACAGAGTTGATACGTGATTATCAACACTTACAAGTGGGAAAAGTGTGAGGAGCATAAAAAAATATGAATGTCCAGCTTTGGTTTTTCTGAAATGGTATCAAAGGTAGATTGGTATATATCTGGTCAAGTAGTATCAATAATTAACTTTATAGCAGAGTTGACATCTGCAATTTGTTGAACAGAGATCAAGTTTGATAAATGTATGACTCTCTGTAAACTAATTAGTACTTTTCTTTTTTTCTTCTTCTTCCCACCACTTTAATCTGCTTGTGTTGCTGCTGTTTTGCCTGTAGACAGAGACTCCATCAAGGTAGGGATCACAATTCACAGAGAAATGGTTTATGAGGGCTATATATGATTTGAATGAGTCTAGTAATGGATTTTTTTGAGATTTAAGGAATGATTTTGTGGACTTTACTAAATAGTGGTTATTTATTACTTTTAAATGTTTTGGTTGAAATTTTGGAAAATGTGGTCTCATTTTTCTATCAAATCAAATTTGTAGAGCAAGGTAGAATTACAAGATCTGGATTACATAGCTCATTTTATTATATTTTGCCATGTGAAAAAGAATAATTGCTTTTGTTCACTTACGCTGTGGCTATAAGAAAATAGTGAAATAAATCAAATTGGTTCTTAATGAAATGCATTAGTTTCATATTTGGGGAAACAATTCCATCCTACAAAACTCTTTATCAAACCATTTAAGTGCTTATTTCTTCACCAGAAAGAATGTTTTGTTTTGTTTTGTTTTTTAAGGTGGAGTCTCACTTTGTCACCCTTAGTAGAGTGCTGTGGCGTCATAGCTTACAGCAACTTCAAACCCCTGGGCTTAGGCGATTCTCTTGTCTCAGCCTCCCAAGTAGCTGGGACTGCAGGTGCCCACAACAGTGCCTGGCTATTTTTAGAGACAGGGTCTCACTCTAGCTCAGGCTGGTCTCGAACCTGTGAGCTGAGGCAAATCTACCTGCCTCTGCCTCCCAGGAGCTAGGATTACAGGCTTGAGCCCCTGCGCCTGGCCCAAGAATTCTTTTTTTTCAAATTAAGAATTCTTTTTTTTTTTTTTTTTTTAATTAATTACCACGTTGGTTTCCAGTATAGCAAGTTAATTCTCTTTAGGTTTTACTGCCCTCTGTGTATCTTTATAGACAAGTTGTGGGGAAAGAGGAAAAGTATGTAGGGCCTAATGATTTGGGTATGCTTTTGTAACACCAGAATGGGATGTACTAAAGGTACCTGAATTTATTTAGTAAGCAAATAAGAAAAACCAACTGCCATGACAGGAAATGAATGAAGTATGAAAATTACCATGATAACTTTTGAGCCAGGCACAATGTAAATATGACATTGTATTATACATAATTGCAGTGCATATGCCATTGTATTATTTACTGATTAGAAGGAAAGGACATTTTTCAAGCATTGGCCAAATTACAGATGCTGTTGATTTCTTTTCTGTATTTTACAACAATTGAATGTTTTGGAGCATAGTTAGATTTCTTGGAATTTTCAGTGACACTGTGATTATATGAAAACTTAAATCTTCCCCCTGAAATCACCTGTGCTGTCACTTTGAATGCCTTTTTACTCCTGTCCTTTCATAATAAAAGCAAATTGAGATTTTTTTTCTTAGAGCCCTTAAATAAGGAAAATAAGAATTGACTATATCCACTTTACCCTTCAAGAATCTTTGTAATGAGAAAGGGCATCTGCACTCCCATATAAATGTCAACATTTATAGTAGGAACCGCACACATTGCATTATTTAATTATTCACTTACAGTTTTATGTTTTTTTATAACATGCATATCAGTACCTAGATTAAAAGGCATTCTTAATCAGAGCGTAGTAAGTATTTCGCACATGTGTGCTTAGGAAGTAGTAAGTAAATGCAATAACCAACATTAACTGATAACAGCTCTTGGAAAGCCTATGTAGTTATTCTGAGGTCATAATATAAACATTCCCTGCCTTCCTGTTATAAATACATACCTTTAGGCAGGCCAGTGAACTAAACAAAAGCCTCCTCTCATGCCCTACTCCCAGAAGACTGTGAAAATATTTATACTTCAGTGCACACTTTGGTGTCAATTACTTTTTTTATTCCTTTACAAAAGAGTAGGGTGTATTTTGAAATCATCTATAATCATTCAGGGTGAACCTGGAAATGAGAGTCTATATAGCCAGAAGCCAGGAGAAAAACAAATAATTAGAGGCAAATAATTTTGCCTTGATTTATTATGGAATGGTAGCTATAAATAGACATTTTTTAGGTGGGGGGACGGGGTCCATTCTCAAATTTGAAGTTGCTTTGTGGCAGGTCTGAGGCTGTCCTGAGCTCTGCATGGTGAAATAGTTCCGCTAATTTTTTTAAATGTGTTCTGTGATACTTCGAGAAGCAGTTAGTTGCTTATTCCATCGATCGTCCTCCTCTAAGTTGTTCCTGGTTAAGAGGGACTTTTTATGACTGTCTGCTGTGTGACTCTAGAAGGTTTTTATCAGTCAGAGCGTGCCAGTTGCCTCCAGCTGGAGTTGGGCTTGTATGAAGTAATTTATTCATGCAAGATAATGCTCTTTAACATTTAACAGGTAATGAACGTGACATAAATTTCCTTCTTGCTTTTAATTTTTCCCTTTCCTCTTCTAATGTGCAAACAGGCAGCTCTGGTACTCTAAATAATAAGTAATTTTTGGCCATCTGTCAAAAGGAAATTTCAATACAAATTTAAATTAATGGTGCCTGAAATTTTTTATAGCTCCTCTAAAAGCCTCTAATGTGCAGAAAATTCTGAATCTGCTGGTAGTAATTAGTGTTGCATGTAATGAGGATGTGGGCAATGTTACACAGCCCCAGTGTAACATTTTGATATGGTAGCAGAATTTTGATTTATACAAGGTTGTGGATGGGTTTAATTGTTAGAGACACTTTAAAATATTTTCTTGATGTTACAGATTATTAAACAGGGCAGATTTTCAGAATATCATATGAAATACAAATTTAAACTTACTGTAAAGATTCTGGTAATTAAGGTGCTTTACCTTTAAATGACAAGTAAAATTAAAGTAATGTACTTGCTGAAGTGTTCAGCCTTCTGACTTCTTTTTCTTTCTCTTCCTGGAAGTTCTGTGGCCACTAAATCGCATGTCATTGGCTTTATTGATCTTGCTTTCTATAGCTCCTGTAGCCAGGTTCCTAAGCCTGTTATTTGTAGACTTGTATCTGAAGTTTTTCAACAAGAGTGGAGAATGTAAATATGGATCTAAAGGAGAAAGTGCTGTAGGAGCCCAAGAATCAATTTTCTTGATTATGGGAAGGAAGGTAGAACTGTGTGTGGTGTAGGCCCACTGAAGTAAGAAGCCAGGGCACCTGCAGCTGCCCTCACTTGTCACTTGGCTGTCCAGTGTGACTCCATGTGTACACCAGTAAGTCCTGCATTTGAGGCCTGAAAACAGCAAGAAATACAGACCACCCTTCAAGATAGGGTGGAAAAGCCCAAAGCTAGCTCTCCAAAAGGCCCCCTATGAAGTTCCCCTTTCTATTTTCCTAGTTGGGTTTTTTCCCACCTCTTCTTTCTGGAGTATTTGTTTGTTTATTTATTTATTTATTTATTTTTAAAAATGGTTGGGTGTTGTGGTGAGCGCCTGTAGTCTCAGCCACTTGAGAGGCTGAGGCAGGAGAATAGCCCAAGCCCAAAACCTTGAGGTTGCTGTGAACTGTGACATCACAGCACTCTACCCAGGGCAACAATAGTGAGACTCTGTCTCAAAAAAAAAAAAAAGTTGCTTTGAAATGTAGGTGCTGCCAAAAAGCACTAACATGAATAGGTGTGATTATGAAGCAAGGGATATTTGTCTCTGGGAAGATAGGACCTATAAAAATCCAGTAAAGAGACATGATCAATTTTTTTTTTTTTAAGAGATAATCCCACTTTATCGCCCTCAGTAGAGTGTCGTGGTGTCACACAGCTCACAGCAACCTCATTCTGGAGTGTTTAGAACCATTTCTCTTACCCCTAGAAAAGGCATAAACAAAACCAAAAAAGTGTTTTCTAAGGTGATGGAACCTTTCAATTGCCCGTCCCTCCTACTGAGGGCAGAGCAGTAAAAACGGTTGGTTCTAAAGCAGTGGCAGAGAAGACATTGCCACTTGCTGCTGAGAGCTGCCCACTTGCTATGGGTTCCAGTACATGAAGAGGAATCAGCTGCTTTGGGTCATTGGGTTCCTCACATCACTCTCCAGTTTCTGTCTGAGTGACTGAATGAGGGTAATGATTCAGAGCCGTAAAGTCCAAATTGCCTAAAAATTTGTAGGAAATCAAGGCTAAGAAATCAGTCTTATTTACCACTTCACTCCCAAATGTCTACATAATGCCAGCATCACAAAGCAAAAAAAAACAGGTGCCAAAAATCAAGACTAGTTTAAATATAGACAGCAAAATTCACTATCACCAGATCCTTATTAGCCTCATGGCCTCCCCGTGGTTGCTATTATTGTGCATACTTTATTACTTTGTAAGTCCTTTTTATGTGTCCACATGGTCCTCCTGTGTTTTTTTCTGAGTGCAATAACCTTCTCAAGTCAGGTCTGTGAGAAATTTGCCATTTTTAATCCGTAATATATAGCTGAAATACAAACATTTTTCCCTCTAAGTGGTGGTGTTTTTATTTTTGTTATTTCATTGGAATGCCTTCCCTGAAAACTATATGTATCACCAAGGAATATGATCATTTTTTAGTGACTTGTGCATTACCAAATTGGTCTCCAAAAGCTCTGTACCAATTAAAAATGCCAAATGCAATATTTGAGTGTATTTCCATCCACACAGTCCAACAATGTTGAACTTTATAATTTTAGTAATTTTTGTTAGTGTGATGAAGATGGATGGTGAGCTTTATTTTTTAAATTTCCATCTAATTACTTTTCAAGCTAAATGCTTTTCTGTAGGTGTGCCTTTTCTCTTTTGTGAATTCTTTGATTTTGTCCAACTGGCTTTCATAATGATCTGTTCATTATTTGTGTTTAAGGGAATGCCTTTTTATTCTAGCCCTGTGTATATAATTTGGTGTTTATTCTTCATAAATGACTAAAACATCATTGCTTTTCTCCTTGAGTTATTCTGTTGGCATTAAAGGTTTATCAGTGGAAAAATTAGGCTGAGGTTGTTTTTATGTTCAAAGTGAGGTGTATGATTCAGGCCAAGAAAGCACTTTTGCCTCAGTAGTTGGGTGTTACAGGTGACAGTAGGTGTTTAGCCTGAATTAACAGAATGATTACTTCCTCTTTGCCACTTCACTTTGCATGTTGAGAATTAATGGTCACAGTTCTTTTCCAGGATCTTGTGTAGCCTGTGTGACTTCCCCTACAGTGCCACCGGTTTTATCTGTCTCAAAGAATATCAGTATAAAAGGAGTATGCATTTAATATAATATGTTTAACCCTTTGGACTCTTCCATGTGGGAGAATGGTAGAGAGACGCCACTTGAGGAAAGTAAGGGGCCAGAAAAAGAATAACCATGTGGGCCAGGCAGTTCTGTTTTTTAACACTTCTTTCTTTAAACACCCCTTTAAGATAGGAATGTTAGCCTTTGGGACAAAGTGTGGTAGGATAAACTTGTATTACTATAGACTATGGAAGCACACATTGTAAAAAAACAAAAGTATAAAATGATGAAAGGCTAGATTAAAAAGGAAGGATGAGATGAAATCCATAAAACACTAAAAGGAGTATCTAAGCAAACAAAACAGTGGACTTCTGTTATCACTTCAGTTTTCACTTCAGTCATTAGCAATCCGAGGAAAGAAACTAATTAAGGGCAGTGAGTTGGACACTCCAGTTTACTCATTCCGCCCTGTGGAATAATAAAGTTGATCCTTAATATCCACTCACTCACACTGATATTTTTTGAGCCAACTCTCACTAAATGTAAAGCTCCTAATTTAGATTTTACTTAGGAAGATAATAGTTGTTATGCTTGCCCTTATTTCACATCTGAGAAAAAGTTTACAGGTGCGAAGGCCCTGTCAAAGGTCACATCACATAGTGCTGCCCTCAAAAGACTTTTCTTTCGGTGACCCTGTTGTATATTCTTTGTTATTAAAAATTCAACCATACTACAAAGTATGAAGAATTGTACCAAAAGGACCTCCATACACCAGCAAGTAGGTACAGAGTTAGCAATATTTAGCTACATTTTTATCTATTCCTTTTCCTTTGCTCTGAAGTATTTTAAAGCAAATCTCAGAAGTATGCATTTTGCTTTTAACATACTTCAATATGTAAAATGAACACATTTCTCTAAGTAATTTACTTTTTTAGACGACCATAAATCAAACTTGTTAATTTCAAATAATTGGTTTACTGGAAATGGAATCTGAATAGATTCCATTGCACTTTATTGTGAATTTTTCCAGATCTCTGTTAATTTAAGAGAGTCTCTCTTGCTTTTTAAAATTTTTGCTGTGCTACTGCCTAACTCCCTTCTCAAACTTAATTCTTGACTTGGGCAGTTCCACAAAGATTAGGATTCTTGTCCTCCAGAAGCTAAAAATTTATTAGACGAGAACTTTACTTTATTGGGCCAAAGGGAATCAGGGATAACAACCAGAGGAAATAGGTGTAGTTAATATGTTTTAAAAATCATATTTAAAAATATATTTTTAAGCTGTGTGTGGTGGTTCATGTCTGTAATCCTGGCATTCTGGGATGCTGAGGCAGGAGGGTCACTTGAGCTCAGGAGTTTGAGACCATCCTGACCAAGAGCAAGACTCCTGTCTCCACTAAAAATAGAAAAACTAGCTGGGCATGGTGTAGTCCCAGCTACTCAGAAGGCTTAGGCAGGAAGATCTGTTGAGCCTAAGAGTTTGAGGTTGCTATGAGCTAGGCTGATGCCACAGGTACTCTAAACAGGGCTACAGAGGAAGACTCTGTCTTAAAAAAAAAAAAAAAAAAATATATATATATATATATATATGCATATATATATACACACACACACACACCTATGTGTGTATATATATATATTTGAAGCCTATCTTAAGCAATACTTACTTAGATGGAGGATTTGTATTTCAAATACATCATAGTCTATGCTTAAGGGTTAAAGGATAGAAATGTAACTATTGATATTTTAAAATATTTCTAAATATTTTATTGGCCCGATTATTGGTGAAATTCTCTTCACTGCCCATCACCAACAGGTATATGCAAACGTAGACTTCATTCTTTTATCCTGTTTTCTCATCGTAAGAAAGAGACTTTTCCTGATGTGATTCATCCTGAAGTGTTCTTGACACCTGGAGGAAGCACAGCTGACACGTCTAGAGTATGAGCCATTCTGCAGGAGGTTGTCTTAGGTTCTTCAGCAGTCCCCTTTACCACTAGATAAGCTGTTTACCAGTGTTCTAGTCCCTTAACCGTCATGGATATCAAGGATGTTGGCATTCTTTCAAGCATTTGGAATATATATATGTAGTTTCTTATGTGTTATTCAGTCCTGTTACACATTTGTTTCAAAAATGTGTAATGGAGATACAAATCTTACATCATACAGTATATTTGCACAATGAAAGTGACCATACCCTTGATCAAGTTGTATTTCATTTGGGAAGTTGGGTGGTATGGGGTAGTTTGATGTTAAAAGCTGTAACTCTTTATTTCCCAAATTAAGGTGGTAATTTGAAATTGTTTTCGCATTACTAGTGCTTTCTTATTCTTGGTAAAGGTTTTTATTTCTACGTGTATTTTATTTCTTAAAGTTACCTTATCAAAGAATAATCAAAAACTCTATTGTTCTTTGGATTGATGATGTAGTAATTTGTTCAGTATTAATTGATACCTGCCTTTAGGCATGTTAGCTGTGTGAAATGTAACAGGTGCCCTAATTCCAGAAAATGTGTTGTAATTGTTTGTTTGTTGAACAGATGAATAAATATCTTTAGGGCATAGCTGATGTTTAGGGCATAGCTGGTCCTCAGGTGGTAAGCATGAATGGATTAATGATGTGACTCAAGGAGACACGCTTGTTTTGCTGTAACCTCCTCCGTGATTGCTGAAGCAGAACAAATATTAATTAACAGGGGCGGGCTGGTTGTCAGGTCGGCATTCTCCTGCTGATTTGGCAAAGGTTGGTTTAATTCTTTTCCTCTGTAAACCAACCCTCATAGTAGACAGACATTTTCATCCTGATGTTTAATGACTTTGATTTTCTTGATTAGGATGCATTTCATCTCTTGCAATAGTATCATGCCATAAAGTTTGTATTTAACATTTTAAAAAATTTTAGAGGGGCTCAAGATTTATGTAAGTGTTATAACTGGCACTTGAATTTCAAGAGCATTTGTTTCTGAAAATGTAGATAACTCTTCCAGTAGAATTATTCCACTGTCTTTTTGTATTTTCCTAGTAACACTAACCCACTCTTAGACATTGATAAAATCACCCAGGGAAAACTTAATAATCTTGTTGAGTTGTTTCTGTAACAGCTCTCTCCTACTTAAAGATCTATGGTAGTTTGAAGTAACTCAGTTATCTTCTGGGTTCAAAGACTCTCTACACTTGGTGATTACCACTAGTAAGGGCTGTAATTTTGGACTTGAAGAGTTATCTCTAATTATCATAATAATTGCCTTGTGACAAGATTATACAGAATATGGGGTTCATAAACAGAGTAGTAGAAAGGAAGTAGTAGAAAGAAAGTGGGCTGAATGGTCCTTTCTGAAAGCATTTTTCTTTTAAATAAGTTTGGTGCTGAATAAAATAAAATCATTTCAAGACTAAATAAAGCTACTTAGATTTGGCAAATCAAGACTTTAAATGTTAAAGTTAAATGAATACTTAGTTGTTTTTTGAATCTAAATATTAAACAATAAGTCACGTTGCTTTAACTTTATCAGATTGTCATTATTCAGAACCAATTATTTTTATATATAATAAATTCTGCTGCTTTAGATCTGAGGCTGCTAGTATTATAAGACATTCCTATGTATTTGTGATAGTTGGACTTGGTAGGTAAGTCGCCTGCTTCTTCTTACTCCTAGATTAAGTGATGCTTCTAGTTTTGCTTTGCTAGAAACCAGAGCTCAGCAACATACATATACATACAATGCGCTCATGTGCGGTCTGCCTTTCTTCCTTCAAACTGCTTAATACTCCATCTCCTCTGCAATCACTAAATGTTCACGAAAATCTTTCACTTTCTTTCACTACCCTCCCCTTTTATTGAATTGCAGGCAGTGAGGTAAAAGTTAAAATGTCTTAAGTATTCTAGTTATAAATGAACTTTCTCAGATATGGTGATTAAGGTGAGTATAAGGAATTCTTTTTCTTAGAAATGGACTCATGATTGAATTGTATTGTATACTGAAGGATTTTTGAATCTTCTTTTTAAATTGCTACTTTTCTTGTTGCTGACTGTTCTAATTTGAGGGGAAGAGGAGAGGGCTGCTGGTGGGGAGGGGAGGTAAACAACTTAGTGATGCCTCCCAGTGAGAGAAGTCAGTGGGCAATTTAATAACACCTTTTTATTTATTCCTCCTTATGGCCATTTTAATTATTCTAGAAAATTTTGAGAATTCTATTCATTTATCTTTTTTTCAACTTCTGTTTTCTTGAGCGACATTTGGCCTTTTGAACAACAAAATAAAATTGGAAATGCTAATGTTTTGAGCCAACTAAAGAAGGAAAATAAAAATGTCACCATGGTAACAAAGCTGCTTTCTAGATGGTTTCCTAAGATATGCTTGAACTAGAAGCAGATGTCTGATTTGAGAATCTTGCCTCCTTCAATGTAAACAAATAACTTCTGGGCAGGTGTTGGAAATAATATGGAAATCCTATTAAGGGGCCCCAGGTTCCTGTCAGTCAGGAAGCCCACGCCACAAAAGGGCTGGTTGTTGCATAAAGGAGCAGAGTAAATTCTCATTAGGCTTGAGCTTTTCCCAGGAAATGATTGTCTCCCTGTGTTCTTTCTCCTGTGAATCTGAATGTAAGCTGTTGCTTCTATTGATCTATTCACTGGCTCTATTTTCCTCCTCTTCATTCCAGATCCTCCCTGGCCCCCACCAGCCTGTATTCTCCCCCTCATTCATCTTTCCCCTTTACATTAACACTTGATCTATGCTACTGCTCTGAGAGTTGTGACATTTGTGATTTTAACCTCCCAACCTGGGTGGGGATGGGGGAGGAGGGGAAGTTAGTCTTATTCCCTGCCCCTGTTTTACAAAGACTGACTGATTGGAATTAACACAGCAAGTGGCAGCAATAGTCATGAAGACCATTCTTGTATATTTACTTGAAGTTATTATAGTTTTATGAATTAAGCAGAAACTAAAATGAAGAAGCTGCTTTGGAGAACTTCTAAAAACACATGCAGTTGTTCTGTAGTTCTCTTCTGAAAACACATGTAGTAGCCTATAGCTGCACTATTCAGTATGGTAGCCACTAGCCACATGAAGCTCTTTAAAGTTAAATTAGTTAAAAAGAAATAAATTTTTAAAATCTAGTTTTGCCATTGCACCAGCCACATGTCAAGTGCTCGGTAGCCACATATGCCTGTAGAAACTCCCATAGCAGTGGAGATACAGAATATTCTCACTACCACAGAAAGTTCTGTGAGATGACACTGTTCTTCTGGGAGACTCTGGCCTGATGAGGCTTGCTGGTTCTGCTGCCATCTAGTTAAAACTGACTTCTGATACTCCAAAGCCAGGTTCCTCTCAATGCACAGAAAACACGGCCATGTATGTATTCAGTTTTGTAGGTTCTATTCTGCCCATGAGTGATTGTTATGGTCGGCTGCACTAATATAGTAATCTTTAGTTGTACATCTTTTTTTTTGGTCACAGAACTGGTGGAGCAGTTTAACATGGGTCTTTTCAAAATGGACCCCCAAGAGGTGCATTTTAATGTTTCTAGGTAGAAAGTTGTGGCAGTTTGTGGGGGAAGGAGAAGTGTTTGAAGGCAATGCATAACGGTGCTCTTTATAATACTCAGAAGGTTAAATGTGGATAAACACAAAACAAGGCTTCAGAAAAGCCACACTATTATTATGCAGCATTTCTTGGACTATAGTCCCCAAGACGCACTTCATAAAGCCAATAAAGCGCGCACTGGTGGTCTCCTGTTGCCCTAGCAACAGACCATGGGACACAGTGTATGTGAAATGCATGAACATCTGTGAATTAATCTTTTTTAGTTTGTTCTTTTCTTGGCACTGATTGGGCCACTCGGGCTTGTGCCTGTGACACTGCGTGCAGAGGGGTAATCTGCAGCAGTCCCCAGGGGCTTGCCCTAAAGTGGATGGTGGAATGGAAAGTGAAGGGAGATTTATCCCGGTAGTGCATTCAGCAGTGGAAGGATTTAGCCTGACAGTACTCTCGGCAGGACGTTATTAGCTTACTTTCTGGTGCATGGGGAAATGAATAAAAAATTTTCTAGTAAATCTGGGCATTATTGGGTTTATTGGGCTGCCCTGAAAAAATAATCTGCAGAGAAAATTGAAATAATCACTTGTGTTTGTACTACAGTTATCAGGACTTGAAAGCTTTCTGAGTTATTCCACATCCTTGCCCCAGGCCCAACACCAACCCCAGCCCCAAGGATTATAACCAAACCATATTGGACTGTCATTACTCTGAATGAGACTCTTGAATAGGATGCACTGGCTAGAATCTGTTCGGATAATAAAATCTGGTAGTAACTAACCTGCTCTGACCTTGTTTAGGGAAATTTTTAAGCTGGTGACATTTTTGCCCTTGGGAGAATAGAGCAAATTATAAGTAAATACACAAGCATTCAGGAACAATACCTTGATTAGTTATTCCCAACCCTTGACCACTTTGATCCTGCCCCCCAGGCCACAGCATCCCTTGCTTCCCCTTTTTTTGCTGCCCTCTCCTAGACATTGGCTTGGCTACGGACTTTCTGTTCAGTTCCTCCCGTCAATACCAGATGCTCACTTGTAAATGTTTTGCTCACCTTGTTATTTTCAATTCCCTTCTCTTTTCTTCCTTTTTTTCTCCTCCTTCCATCCTTCCTTAAGGGCCAACTCCTTCCTTCCTGAGGAGGAATTAAATAAGAATATTACATAAGAAATGTTTCATAGTGCATATAATCTATGTGGTATTTAGGTTAAAAAATTTTTTTCTTTAACAAATCTATTTAGATAAGTCTGTGCTACATTATAGCCTGTTTGACTTGTTATTAATATTGAAAGGTGTTTAAGTAGAGAGCTACTTGTCAATTCATATATGTTTTCCTTTGAATATTAAAAAGGTACAGTTATACCTCTAGAGCTGAGAGATTTTCCTCCTGATTTTCTTTTACACAACTAACCAAAAATTATTATTTTAATGGTTTCTGACTTTGAAACCTGTTGATATTTTTAGAAGAACTTGAAAATTGAGCAGTGCAGCCTAAATAAAATATTTAAAGTTAGTAGGTATTGATTTGGTAGCTGGAGGGCAGACAGGCCTTACTGACTTGGGGGTACATAGTTAAGATTAAATACAATCTCTTCCCTCAAATCATTTTCCTATTAAAGTACAGAACCCGAGATACGCCACCTTCTGAGTAGAATAAAATATATTAATGGATCATTCCTCTTCATTTCTCAGAGCTTCCTATGAGTCCCAAATTCCTTAAAAATGTGCATATAAAACTAGTTTATGATGACTGAAGGACTAGCTCTGAAGGCTGCCTTCCCGGGAAGCTGCCAGGGCTGATGTGCAAATACATGCAAACATGGAACCTTTTGCAAATACTGACAGTAATGCCAATGGCAACATCCTGTAGACTCCCAATCTTGAGATATGCCTTTTACTCTAATTCAGAAGTATTTTGTAGGAATCTGGAAAACAATTGGACTATAGAGCTAAAAAAGGTATCATCTGACTTGTCAGTAATTTAAACACCCTCAGATGCTTTTCATGCGGTTTCTGACATAAAAATAAACATTTTATTTGTTTTTACTCTTCACATTCAGTTCTGATGATATTTTCTTCTTTCAAGAGTTTTTTTTTTTTTTTTTTTTTTTTAAAGTTACCAACTTTCTGGTTACTCAAAGCCAGACTCAGAAATAGAACATTTACAGGGATCATTACAGATCTTTAGAAGGAAGTAGAGTTCTCAAATTGTCTTTTTCATGTTCTGGAGTGTTATTTGTTTTTATGAAAGTGCAATTTTTTTATGTCAAGAACTAGAAAGTTTCAGACTCATGGTAAGAATTAAAAATTACATAGTAATAAGTGGCAGTAAACTGGCTATAGTGAGAAGAGGAAGGGAGGATGAATCTCTGCTGTTTCCTTCATCTATATGGCTCCTTAAGTATGATAAAAGCAGTCATTTGGTGATCTGGATGTTCATCTTGTGCCGCAGAAGGAAAAGAGAGTACAATGTAGAGGGGAATAGGTCATAAGCATTTATTTTATTCCTGTCATATTCCTATGTACTAGTAGAGCAAGCAGCAATAATTCTTTTATTTTTTAACTCAAATTGTGTTTAAAAG
Organism: Otolemur garnettii; assembly: GCF_000181295.1. NCBI lineage: Eukaryota > Metazoa > Chordata > Mammalia > Primates > Galagidae > Otolemur > Otolemur garnettii. Next base: position 37,726,474 of record NW_003852401.1, read on the forward strand.
TAGAAATAGTCCAGGTATGGTGGCTTACACCTTTAATCCTACCACTCTGGGAGGCCAGGGTGGGAGGATCACTTGAGCTCAGGGATGGAGATTAGCCTGAGCAAGAGTGAGCCCGTGTCTTCACTAAAAATAGAAAAACTAGCGAGGATTGGTGGTACATACCTATAGTCTCAGCTACATGGGAGGCTGAGGCAGGAGAATCACTTAAGCCCAAGAGTTTGAGGTTGCTGTGAGCTACTATGATCCCACTGTACTCTACCCAGGGCGACAGAGTGAGATTCTGTCTCTGGAAAAAAAAAGTAGAAATAAAATCAGTACTTTATTATTATAGATGTGTAGACCTATAAGAGTGAAAATGCTTAAGGGAAAGTTGTTCTTAACCATTTTCTTATACATACATTATTTCAGTGAAACATTTGGTGGTAGGAGTGTTTTCAGCATTTTAAGACAGATGTGCCCAAAACTGTACCTATAACCAGCCTTACTTTGGGTCTGCCCCTAACATTCACAATGTCAGTGAAAGAGTTCAAATGAAGGCCCTCGTGCCATATGCTTAAGTATTTAAAAGTTATAAATCCAATTAGTAAATATACCTTCATGATGACCCAGGTTTAAATTTATAATAAAATTAGTAGGCCCTTTGGAGTTCATTGCTGAAACTAGTGGGCCTTTGCATATTTTCTTGTAGACACTCTAGTTCTTACTTCAGAGCTTCATTGTGCACCCTAATGCCTGACCTCAGGTCAATTTGTATCCAAATCAGCCTGGTCTACCCCTGAGAAACCCCAGGAAGAGAACTGGATAAACTCTGGAAGCGGAGGCCATTAGGCAACGAATTTGAGGGTATCTGGCTCATGGTATACAGTAGGGCAGAGGCCATATGTGGGCATGTTCACTTGATCCCAAGGGGAGGGGCTTAGCTGGCCAAGGGCCCAGGCCCAAGTCAGGCAGCCATCTTGCTAGGCTGCTTGGTTTGTCAGGTTTTATAAGCTGCATTTTTAAGAGAAAAGATAGGGAAGTGGGAGCTTGGAACCATTAACATTTTAAAATAATTTTTTCTTAAATAAATGTGTGTGTGTGTGTGTGTGTATATATATATATATATATTTTTTTTTTTTTTTTGATCAGAATCAGGCCAAGGAATTCTGAAATATATACAAGAACAGCTACTTTTGAACTGTGCTTTGCATCCTATTTACTCATGTCTAACTAGGCTTTTAAAATATTCCATAAAAAATCCTAAATGCATATTATAGCTATGGGAAGTACTTGCAAAAGTAGGGGAGGGAGGTGACTTTTAAAGTTCTATAAGGTCGCAATTAGTGGACAGGGGTTCTTTGTAGTCAGGACTTTCCAACAATTAGTTTCACCTCCAAACTTGTCCATAGTAAAGCCTGGGCACTAGTGAAAATGCCAGGCAAGGGTTAGACCTAAAAGGATTAGTCGTGAAGATTTGGTTTTCTTAGACTAGAGATTATCACTGGGAACTAACGCGGGTCATGATTTCTGTTTTCATCTGCCTTTGTTCCTTTTATCACTTCTATGGTCGGACAGCTGGAAGTGCTGCAGAAATATTTGAAGAACCCTGTTTAGTAGTTTATATGGAAAGTTGTTGAATAATTCACATAACAAATGATTAGACAAGCTCTTGTCCATCTGACTGAATTATTCTACTTGTTTGCCAAAGCAACAAAGGAAGAGAACAGCGTTTCCTCCTCCAGAGGGTATACAGTGGCGGAATTGACCCATCTAGTTATTGGGTTTCAGCCTTTTGTTGACATTGTTGTAAATGAAAGCAGCCCAGACAAGCTCTGAGCAGCTGGGCTGGATAATTGTGAAGGATTCATGCTTGTTGCCGTTACCCCCAGTGTTTGCAGTGGGTTGTTTGCTTTGACTTTTGTTGAACTGTTGACAAAAGCATTAGATACAAATGGGAACAAATAAAGTGGTGAGATGCCAGGAGGGCTTGGCAGGAGTAGTGGTTTTCATTCTGACTTAAATGGGGGGTTGTTAGAACTTATGGGGGTGGGAAACGGAAGGTGTGTTTTGTATGTATATAGCAGTTTCCTAACAGCAAACTGGAAAATGGTTTGCTGCTTTCATGCCTTGGCTCAAAGAGGTGAGAGAATCAAGGAGACCACCCTGTCTTAGAACCCTCAGAAAACAACACTGTATTTATCATGCCAATCAGGTAGATTGTGGGCCAGAAATTTTGTAATAGAAATAGTCGATTTCTGGATTCTCCCTCTTTAACTTTAAACGAATTTTAATAATGGGAGTATTTTGGACTAGGGAGCTGACAGGCATGATGTTGAGGTGGAAAGGATTAAGAACAATAGTATATGCTAAAATAGTATAGCTAGCAAAATGGAAGTCATCTACTGGAACGCTTTTAATTTGGTTTAAACAAAATACTCTTTTGTATATTCAAGTGGGGAGTAGCTCAGCTGTTGTGAAGCCAGAAAATTAATGGTATTTTTAGTGAAATAGCAAAAGCATGTCAACAACATAGCTGCAGATGATAATGTTGGCATTTTATTCATGAGGAATTATCAATGCAGGTTACTGGACAACATAGTGTGACTGAAAATGATTGAGTGTTGGAGAAGCTGCTGTCCTTCTGCTCGATGATTTCATTTTGCATTTTGTCTTCCCCAGACTTCATGTGTACATATATTTGCCCTGTCACAAAAAATACACAGTCATCCTGGCTGTGAGTCTTGTATGCATATTTCTCCCTTTAAAATGTCTATGAACAAAAGTTCCTTTTTGAGTATCAGTTCAGACTGCGGAGTTTGTTTTCAGCACACACATGGTCAGTAAAGGTGGGAAAGGTTCCCCTGAACAGTTTATATAAATAGGTATGTGGCAGTTGTCTAAAAGCCAGAAAAAAATTCACCACAGTGCCATAAATGGAAACTGTCACAGAATTTGCCTTCCTGGCAAATAAAGGATTTGGAATAAGTAGTAGGGCCAGAAAAAAAATTTTAAAAACATGGGCAAGGATAGATAGAAACTGTTTAGGTAGTTAAAATGCCCTTTGGGACCATGTGTTTCAGTGATATGAAAATTGAAGACAGTTTGCTAAAAATATATTGGAATGGTTAGAAAAATTAAGCCCTGTCATTGTGTTTGGTTTCCAGTTTGGGGCCAAAGCATTCTGGGCACCATCATCACTAAAACCTTCTTTTGCTGGTGTTACCTCACCCTTTGGAGCAAGGAAGAGGCTGGGGGTTATTACCTCTTTAGTGCCGTGTTCTCCCCAACTCATCTTCTTTCTCTCAGAAGAAAGAGAGAGACTAAGACTCTACCAGTGGACTCAGCTCTGCATGACTCCAAAATTATGATATACCCTGGGCAAAAACACAATAAAAGGCTCACACATGAAAGGAATGAATTCAAGAGAAATTTACTTACTCTGAAACAAACCAGATTGGTACACTATACCTGCAGGCAGTGGCCAGGGCTGCAATAGTAAGCACATTTTGGAAAAGACGTGTTTGATAGACCAATCTGCCTCAGTCTCCCTCCTCCTCCTTTCCCACTACTTGAGCAGCTATTCATGTTTGCCATGCTTTTAAAGCTGAAACAGCACTCTTGTAAAGGGTGACTCAGGTGGCTTTTTGCATACTATGTTTAAACCACGTTTCTTAAGATTGGGAAACTGAGGGTGGCACCTCTGGCTCAAGAAGTAGGGTGCCAGCCCCATATACCTGAGGTGGTGGGTTCAAACCTGGCCCCAGCCAAAAACTGCAAAAAAAAAAAATTATTGGGAAACTGGCATGTGTTAGGACCTGTCTACTTTTCTAGATGTGACATTCTGTGAACTCTAGACAGACGATAGGCAGAAGGCAGTGTGAGAAAACTGGAAACCGATGCTCTGGAGATAGATGGCCTGGGTTCAGATCCTGTCTTCTGCCATTTACCAATCTCGTGACTTTGGGCAAGCTCCTCTGTGTAACATGGTGTGGTAAAAGTTTGTGACAGTAGGCATTTATTGTTACCTTTTATTTAGTGTATGATATGAGAAATTTGAAAATGATTTGGTTCAGTTTATTCTTGGGGGGCGGGGTTAATATTTAAAGTAATCTACATTCCATGAGCAAACAACAACAGACTGATAGCAAAAAGAATCAAACTAGAAATGTACCAGACTCTGGGGAAAATTATTCTGGGATTAAAATTTTGCCGCAGAAAGTCTACAAAATGGATCTTGTACATGCAAATAGTTGAGAATTAACTTGAGCTGATCTGAGCATATATTTAATTCCACTGGGAATTTTGTGTTTAGGGATAGTTCAGCCTTGGCTAAGAATATGACTTTTTTATGTATTTTATAGCAAAACCACTTGCCACTCACAACAGATGAAATTGGAGACCAAACAGAAAGAACCCCATGGGTTCATGTCAGTCTAAATTCTGCTTTTAAAAGACATCACTTGCTAACGCTAGCATTATATGCTTTTGTTGGTAAGAGAAGCTAATAACTACCTTGACAAGCACTGAATGAGTGGCCAGAGGACTGCGGTCTCATGGTTTACCTTGTGTTTTGCAGTGATCCTCTTTTATTTTCATGTCAGATTATCTGTAAAATGGACTTCTCCCTCCAGTGCTGTAAAGCATAACAATTTCAGCGTTCCTCTAATTGTGTGGGGAGAGGCAGTATACCCAGCAGATGCTCGCTGAGCAGGAGAGACTCACTGCTTTTCATTATTTTACTACTCATACACCTAATCCCTGTCAATAAGGTTGGCTATTTGGGGAAAGAACACACATCCCTGCACTATAATACTGATTTATTTGTAGCTCCTTTTCTTTGGGCTGAGTTATCTTGGGAGTTTCGTGAGGCAGCCCTTGGTATGGGCTTTGGCAGAGATGCATCGTAAGGGAAAAAGGTGGTTGCGACATTGCGGGTGCTGGGGGACAGCAGACGAGGCTAAGAACTGTACCCCAGCCCCCTGCTCAAAAATGAATGCTTCTCATAGTGTGACCCATGGTTGCTATGTTTTCAGTTGAAATTAGCCCCAGTTTCTCTATAAAAATATTCATCTGAAAGATTTCACAATGACCTATGCTTTTCATGCCATTGAACTGATACTTTGCCTTACTTTGCTTATTTTTTGTTGGTGTGTATGTACCCTTGGAGTGGTCTGTTCTCTGCTACATAATTGTCTTCTAGAGCTGTAAATTGAGAGAGCCTAGAGCATCTGATTTCTAGAGAATTACCTTGTTTGGATATATAGGGCCATCTGTGAGACAGGACCTGAGAACCATCAGGCCACTTATAAGAGCAGCCCACACTGACCAACCACCACACATTTGTTTTTAGAAAAGTAGTATCTCCGTCCAAGGCCCAAGAAGCCTTCATGGGGTCAGCTGTGCTTGAGAATTCTGTTTGTTACTTTTTCACTTACTCACCTGCCTGGGATACCACTTTTTGTGTGCTTATCTTAGGTCTAGAATTTGATTAAGAGGGATTCATATTTCTCTAGTTACCAGAACTAAACAGTAGTTGTGTTTCTTTGTAGAGATTTATTTAAAAGGATAAGGGCAAGAAACATACATTTCTCTAGCTTAAAAATCCCTAAGAGGAAGGACCAGATTAAGTGAAAACTTTTCTACAATCACACTTAATAGTTCTATTAAGAAACAAGTAAGGTCAGGTGGGGTATAGAAAACTCTCAGCCCAAGTACTCAGTTAAAAACGCTTTTAAAATGTAATTCCAATCAGTGTGGATAGTCTCAGAACACAGCAAGATGTGTGAAAACATGCTTTAAATGCCAGCAACCAAAGAAAAGGGCACAGTTTCAGAAATCCTGCTATAAATTAAGTGCCTTTGGCTTTCAAGGACATGGTGGATACATCATTGAAATATTCAAAATAAATATCAGAGAGAATGTACAATCTTTCCATTCTACGAAGAATGAAATTTTTAAAGAGCTAGTTTTGTTTGGCCTTACATCCTGGAATTTTTTTTTATAGTTGTTACATTTATTTTGGGAGATGTACAAATCAAATCTGATTATAACAAATACCATTACAACAAAAATATTCCTATACCCAAACAATTATAGACCCCAACCAATGGTCCTCTTACTTAAAACAATATTGAATATAACTTAATTGCATTAAGGTAAAATAATACAAGTTAATATTATTGCTTTTTCTTTCATGATTTATTTACCTCTTGGAATCTAGGCAGAATGGTAATAAGTGATTCCAAAAACATTTGTTTACCTTAGAAATATGCTGTATGATTTGAAAAGTGTAGCTTACCTTTTAGATTGTTTTCTGCATAAGTTCATGTTGAAGTATTTGCTTTTATGGGAAGAATTCAAACCAAGTGAAATGATACTACATTGCATATTTTAGTTTCTCTTACTTTTGTACTAGAAAGTTTATCATGTATTTAGAGAAAGTTTTTCTCTAAAGAAAATATTAAAGTAGTAGCATAATTTGCATTTTACTGGTTGTCAGTCACCAAAGCCACAGGCCACGCTTGGCTCAAATATAGTCAATGTGAAACAAAACACAGGCTGGAAATACAGCCCGTGGTCATTGCCACATGGGAGTGATTTTTGCTCTGACCCCTAGTGGCAGTTGCTTCCTATGATTCTGCCTCTACATGCCTTCCTCCAGTAGTGTGGCTGCGTAGAGCAGTTCTGGTTAAGTGACTTCTGCTATTTCTGGGCCCATCTCCATCATCTTAATTGCCCTCACCTTTTCATACAACCCAAACCTCAGGCTTCCCTCTCTTAGAGGCAGCTCTTGTGCCCTTTTGCTTTTGTCAGTGTTTATGAAAATCACTGGAAAGCTGTTAGGGATAGAGTGAAAAGCATGTGTTTTGTAGCCACTGCCATAGATTTTTGAGACAGCTCTGCTACCTGCTAGCTTTATGATCCTGGATGAGGAGGAGGAAAGCCATGGGTGCATTCAGTCTGTGCTGGCCAGCTCTTTATAGCATCCTTGTTTTGTCATCTTGACATCTTGACTAAGAGTTTACAGATGAAAAAAGTAAGACACAAGGAGACTAACTTGCCCGTGGGCACCATGGACACCCTGAGCATAAGTGAGGAGCTGATAAGAATCTAGTTAGTCTCCAGAGTCCATCCTTGTCTTCCCTATTCTGGGGTCAGTTTAAGCCCTCTTCTAGATATACGTTACTTGGTGTAGGTGAAAGTGTAGGAGTCACAAGGAGCCCCAGCAAAGGGTGTGCCACTTGGGGAGGCACTTAATGTTATATCAGCTTCTTCCCTTTTCTGTCAAATAAAGAAAAATGCAAACTAGGTGAATACTGATTTTGTGTATTTGTAATAGCGCTATTGTTATGTGTTCTTTTTGTGTGACTTTTCTGTCATAAGCACTTGTAAACTTGTCCTGTGGGATGGGGCTGTTTTAATACTTCATATTCAATGGATTTTCAAACAGTAGTTGTACTTGACACCATTTTGGTGGGTCCTGTACACATTTTTGTGTTAAATCTCTCATATCCAACAGATGTATCCTTCTCTGCCAGCTTAGAAGCCATTATCTGCTTAATTAAAATACATGCAGGTGAAAAATCTGACAAAGACTTTGACTTGTAGTTTCATTGGTTTGCTGGAGGTTAATATGAGTACTCTTAGAATAATAGAGCTCCTTAAGTTGGGTTAATCAACTGCCATTTATTGATAATACTTTATAGACTAAGTACTGTGTATCTGTAATCATTTTTCATTTTTTTTTTCATTGTGTCGCCCTCAGTAGAATGCCATGGCATCACAGCTCACAGCAACCTCAAACTTTTTGGGCTTAAGCTATTCTCTTGCCTCACCCTCCTGAATAGCTAGGACTACAGGCACCCACCACAGTGCCCAGCTGTTTTTTGGTTGCAGGTGTCATTGTTATTTAGCAGGCCCCCTGGCCGAGCTAAAACTACCAGCCTCAGGGTATGTGGCCAGTGCCCTCCTCACTGAGCTATGGGCGTGGAGCCCATTTATCATTTTTAAATGAGTTCAATCTTTCTGTTCTTCCTTAACTGATAAACATACAGTCATGCTTTCAGTGTTTTGGCTTTTGTTCCCTCTCTGCTGAGAGATGTATGGATGTATGGATGTATTGGAGAGATGTATTGGAGATGTATGGCATTGATTGAGTAGGGACCACTTATGTATAACACTGTTTTGAGTTCTAGTCCTTCCATTCCCTCCCTCCTCTGCTACCACCTCCTGGCCCATCAGAAAAGGGCCTTTAGAGTAGAACAGATAAGATGGTTGGGTGTCAGTCACAGAGGAATTCTTGATTTAAGTGCTGTATCAATTTGTGAGGGCAACTTAAAGAATTAAGTTGAGGACTGCATATGGTGGTTAATTTGGAGCCCATGGCTTCACAAAAGCAACTTTGAGATGATTTGTGAATCCACGTGAATCAAATCTCATTTATTCTTCATTTAACCAACTACTGTGACCATTAGGTAAAACAAAAATAGCGCATAAAATCAGGCTATCCTTTACTTTCTGAATGTATAGTCAGTAATAGTTGTTTGTGACTGGGGCTTAATCATTTTCAACATCCCTCTTTCATTCAGTAACCACTGTCAGGGCAACTCTGATCAGTCATTTTACTTCTCTTTTAGACAAAATTCTTAGCTTTATTTTAGGGAGCTAAAGTGAGGGAAGAGATGATATTTTAGAATCCTATAAAGGTTGAGTATCCTTAATCCAAAGTGCTTGGGACTAGAAGTGTTCTGTTTTGGACTTTTTTTCAGATTTTGGAATATTTGCATTATGTTTACTGAACAAATACCCCAAATCTGAAAATCAAAAATCCTAAATGCTCTAATGAGTGCTTTCCTTTAGCATCATGTCAGGTTTCACATTTTTGGATTTGAGCTAATTCAACCTGTACCAGCCACTTTGATGTGATTGGGTAACAGGCATCATGCAAGATACTTGTAGCTGGATTGTCTTGGTAGGGTGGCAGTAAGAGATTGATACTCATTTTATACTCCTGCCTTATTTGAAGGTCTGTTAATTGCCATTAATGTTTGTTTTAGATAGTCTAATTAATGGACTTTTTCGCCGTTTTTTGCTCCTCAAAGTCTTTCTGGAAAAGGGCACAACAGATAAATAAATTACTGCCTTTGCTGTCACTGAAACTATTTGGGTTCAGAATTATAACTCATTTGAGTGTGATCTACCACTGTCATCTGACCTTGCACATGCCTTCTTTTCTCACTGAGCCTCAGTTTTTTCCTCTGTAAGTAGGAGCTCAGATTGCATGACTGACCACTTAAGAGTTTATGATGTATTATATGATGACCTCTATAAAGGGTTTATTAAGTATTTAAAAAGTCTTAGTGTATTAGTTTGAGCCAAATGTTATTCTATACTTTCAGGTATTATGAATAAAATGTTGATGCTCTCTCAGTCATGCGAATCAAAAATTTGTTCAATAATTTTAATTTACTTTATATGTTTAAAGGTATATCCCCCCCACCCATCCATGGTTTTATCCATGAATAAATCTGGGTCAATTCACAATATTTTGTAGAATAGAAATAGATGGCTCAGCAAGTTACTCAGTTTCTCCCACCTAGAGTCTTTTTAATAACAATAACAGTAGCTGTTTCATTGGGTTATTACAAGATTAAATGAGAAAATGTGTATAAAATACCTTGCGGAGTACTTGGCCTTACAGATAATCCCTGACCTGCATTATAACCGAAGTAGGTTTTGTAGGTTTGTTCTTAAGTTGAATATGTATGTTTAAGTTTGAACAGGTACAGTTACCTATTACCTGTAATATCCTCTGATCCTAAGTGTGAGCCATAGGTAAGTTGGATGCTTGTAACTCATAGACTGCCTAATAGTCAAATCTTGGTAAATGTATTATGTATTCAAAATAGTAATTCTGGCAATTCAAAACAGTGCTTTGCATGTTAAAAGCTGTAGTTTCTAGCATTAATTAGCTTGTGGCATCGTCATGATTTTCTGTCTGTTTGGGGATGTATCCATGATAGGAATAATAATACTGGCCAGGCTGCTAGAGCACCTGAGGCATGTGTCAGGCCAGGCATTGGGCCATATGCTTTGTGTACATTATCTCATTGTAGGGTATCCTTTCCTTTCTCATTAAAATGTTAATTTTAATGACCTTAATTAAGTATTGGACTATGATAACAGCAGGGATAAGATGCTGTAGAAAAAACTTAAAAATTTTTTTTTTAATTTTCAGTAATAGTCCTGATAATTTGCTGTATAGTCATTTATTTATTAAGTTTTTGAAAGACAGCATTTCTTCTGTGTTTTGAATTTATATGTGATCAGAGGTATATTTGTTTTAATCTTTTGGAAACAGATTTACATTGAGCCTGTACTGTCTCAAAAGTTTCTGTATTGCATCGTCAGTGTTATCCTGCTTCTAAATTTTGTAGGCTTTTCATTTTTAAGCCTGTCAAATTATGGATACCCTTTTACTTACTGAATCAGAAGTGGCCAGCACAAGAGGTTCTTTACAGTTATTAAAGTCTGACACTTGAGAAGGAGAACTAGAAAGATTAACCTTGCTAGGGGTTCTTGATATAGTTTTTCTTGTCTTTCAAATACTGTTTGTGTATAAAGATGAGTATCCAATCAAGTAGCTTGTTAGCAAGCAAGTAGTGACTGATGGCAGTTGCTAAACAAATTGCGAACTGTTTTATATTACATGCAGTCTCCGTGTCCGTTATAGAAATTAGTAGATGTGTGATTGTGAAATATATGAAATGAGGCAGAAAGAAATTGTGCATACTCTTTTCAAACATCTAGGATACCAAGGTCCACAGAGAATGATCTTTATTGGGTTATCTATGTGAATCTTGTCAGTTCGCTAATTAGTTTCTTTCTTTCCTTGTTACCCTAACTCTGTGATGAGCCTAATGCATTAAGTCCAAAAATAACATGCAGACTTTATATATGTCATATTGGGTAAATGTTCATGTTTGTTAATAAAATTCCATTATAAGCTTGAATTGGAAATGATATGCAGACTTAGTTCTGATCCTAGGTTCATCTCTTCCTACCTGTTTTTACTTAGTATTTAACACCAGAGTATTTGGACTGGAAGTTCTCTAAGCTTGTGTGTACCTCTGAAACTTAAGATTCAATCTGGAGGAAATTATTTATTGATGAATCGAATGAGTCTTGGATATACTTTACTTTGGTGAAAGGAAGTCACCATCAGCCAACTCAACAATGTTGTTTTGTCCTTTGTGTTTAGGTGTATGAGTGAAAATAGCCTTTATACATTTGTTAGATTTTGATAAAGAGCTTGCTTTGTTTGATAAATAGTTCTTCCAGTACAGTGCTATAGTGAAAGCAAAGGTCAATTGGATACAGGCTTTTTCTTCATAGAGTGACAGGGTGTACATACTGAGGTCAGAAGACCCCTAGCTTTCATATTTTGGGTGCTCAAAATATGAGCAATATGTTCTCTCAGGAACTGGATATCTAATGGCCACATTGAGGACATTCTGAATGGTATTGTAAGCATATACTGACTTTTCAGCTGTTCAGTGATTCAGTGGACAACTTACTAAGAAATACACTCCACACTTTCTAGGGATTCCTTAACTACTTTTAAGATACACAGAGGATGACAAATATATACACATATATAAACAGATTAAGCAAGGAAAAAATGGTATTAAAATTGTAATAATATATGCCAATGACAGAAGATGAATACAAGTTACATTGAGCATCTCTTAAAATTGCAGAAGTCAAACACGACATAAGTATTACAATTTTAACACTGTTTTTTCCTGTCTTAAAATGTGTATACATTTTTGGATACCCTCTGTATATATGAATCTCCCTGAAATTGATGCACGTGTGTGTACATTAGTTTATTTTGCACCTAATTTGACAACAAAACTAAACTTGGCCAGAATTAACTATAGAAATATTAATGTTTGATTATAGGCTGTTGTCTCAGACTCTGCTAAAGTAAATGTATCATATTGCTTTTCTGAAATTTTTCAAAATGCTAAACTCCAAAGCACATTTGGCTCTGATAGATTTCATGACTTGTCTTCTAAGTTTAGCCTTGGAACTTTTATGTTTATCTTATCTCTGTCTCTTGCATTGAAAAGAGGTCAAAGACCTTGCATGTCCTTTTCAGCTTTGAACTTTCTCTGTAGGTATTCCTATGTGGGTGCCTAAAGAGGATGTTGTTAAAGTAATTCGTTACAGGACTAGCGAAGGGAGGGAAGAATTTTCAGGCAACTGCTTCAAGCCAGTTAGCCAGCATTTTCGTATCCAGTGTTCTAGGAATAAATGAAGCCATGAAATTCAGTTGCCTAATAATAATACAATAAACATAATAAGTTATGAAGCAACAAGTTCGATTTCCTGCATTTAAAATCATGAAATCAAAGTGCTCAAGCATGTCAGGATGGTAAGATTACTGACTGTTGGGTGGAGTTGCAAATCACACTATGCCCACAATCATCCTTTCACCTTTCTGGGGTCTTATTGAGTGCTTCCTGAGAAGAGAATGCCAGAAACTTGGTATGATCATTGTGGTGTTAGTTTTTGGATTGTTAAAAATGTAAGACTACACCGCATTCTTTTGCACTTACATAGACAAGGGGGTGGACAAACTATGGCTCATAGGCCAAATCTATTTCTAAATTGTTTTTGTGTGGGCTGTGAAGAATCAATTTTAAATTTTTAAACAAATGAAGAAAAGAATATGCAACAAAGGTCTTAAGTGGCCTGCAAAGTCAAAAATAATTATTATCAAGCCCTTTACAGAAAAAGTATTTCAACCTTTCATACGTAGACCATTACTCTGATTCCTAACCTTACTCCTCCTAGCTTTAAGATTATTTCTTTCCTTCTCTATTACTCTTTGTCTTCAAGAGTCTAAAGACTCCATGGTCATCCCCCCACCCTGTCATTCTTACAGCATTTACGTGGTACTTTTTTTTTCGTGAAATAAAAACTCTAAAAGATGCTTTATATTCCCTTTTTTAAATGTGCTCAGGAGGAAACTTAAATGAAGATGAGATGTATTAAGTTGAGCATAAACATGAAGTTGAGAACTATGGAGAGAATTGATAATAGAGCTTCCATGGTGCATATCCTGCTTTTATGAAGGTACCATTACTCTGGTCCCTTTATCTTTAAAATTCCTTTGATTCACAAAATAGTATGCACTTTTTGAATACTAAGAATTACATCTCAAATGACTTGGGAAAATACTATTTTACAAACAAATGGTAGCTTTACAACAACACGTATCTAAATTAAGGTTAATATTGCTGACATTCTTGTTTTACTTTTGTTATGCAAGTACACCCTCATTCTTTCAAATGCACATTTTGGCTTGTGAGTATCATTCACATTTTTAGAGCAATTTTTGTGAAACCCTTGGGTAAGTCACAAATGTGTTTTCAAAGGTGAATTCTGTGGTGGAACCAGTGCAGCTCAGAGAGCTTGAAATATCAAAGGAGTGTTTGGGAAGGATGTGGCTAATGAATGTGCACAGAATGTGGATGGTTTGAGAAGTTCTCTGGCGATTTTAATCTTAAAAATGAGCCACATGGGCAACCTAAGACCAAGGTGGATACTGATGAGCTGAAAGCTGTAGTTGGAGGGAGTCCATCGCAACCTATGTGTGAGTTTACAGTAAGGTTTGATGTTACTATTCCAACAATATCGGACCATTTGAAACAAATCAGCAAGGCAAAGAGGAAGATAGATGAGCTCCATGTGAATTACATGAGCGTGAGAAATCATCTCAAAGTTTGCCTTTCTTTGCTGTCATGACATAAAGGCGAACCATTTCTGCATGGTTTTATCTATCATGAAAAATGAAACCTTTTTGATAGTCACAAGTGTTTGGCACAATGATTGGATAAAGATGAAGTACTGAAGCAGAGTCCAAAACTGAATATTCATCAGAAAAGGCTAATGGTGTCTGCCTGCCCGATGGTCTGGCACTGGTCTTATCCACTACATGAAACCTGGTCAGTTGATTATAGTGACTGTGTACTGCAACCATTGAAGGAAATTATGAAGATGCTTATAGTCAAGCAGCCAAGATTGGTTAATAGAGACAGGCCAGTCCTCTTGCAAGTCAGCACTGGACCACATGTCTCATAAACATGTCTCTATCCTCCGCTATATTCACCAGACCTTGGACCAACTGACCAGCACTTCTAGGCTTTAGACCACTTCTTGCAAGGATAAATACTCGATTAAAACAAGCTGTGGAAAAGCCTTTTGTGATTTCATTGCCACTTGCTCTCTAGGCTTCTTGCTGCTGGCATAAACAAGCTACCATTATGGTGGTACCCTGTCCTGGTGACAGAGTGAGACTGCCTCAAAAGAAAAAAAAAAGATGGTACAAGCATGTTGATTATTTAGGTGCATACTTTGATTAATTATACTGATTCTTATTTCAGATATAATACAACTTTTGATTTGAAGTCAGGCATTTCATATTTAATGACCTAGATATCATTGTAATTTAGGAATCCATCTTATGAGCCATTCTATTTTTGTCTAAATTATTTTAGTTCCATCAATATATAGTTTTTTATATGTTGCCTTTTAATTCATGAATTAGTAAAGTATTTGTAATCTCACTGACCTTGTCAAATTCTCAATATTTTGTATTAGGGTATTAGTGAAAATCAGTTGAAGTCTAGAGTCAGAAATTCCATATTCTAAGAGTAGCTTTACTCCTTTCTACCTGTGTGACCTTAAGATATCAGAAGTCATAATTCTACAGAAAGACTGAGAACCCAAAGGAGTGAGATTGCTTTTTAATTAACATTATTTTTATCTGTTGCTGATGTAGATGACTTAAGGAGTATAATGCATATTCGCAATGGTTCTGTCAGTATTTTCAGTGAATAATCTTTTCTAAAAGTTAACGGTATAAACTGAAAAACGTTTATTATACCTCCTTCCTCTCTATGTTGGCTGTAGGGGAAGTTCTTCCCTTTAGACTGGGCTTGATATGGGCTAAACATGTCTACAGTCAGCTAAGTGGGCTAGAAGATCTTCTACTTGATTGGCCTGGCTCTCCCACATCGATCTCTTGCTTCCCTCTAGCAAGCCAGCTAAGTAAGGATTGGGTTTTTGGCAGTAGCACAGAGTCCGTGAGCCTCTCTTTTGCATCAAGTTTGCTATTATACTATTGGCTAAAGCAGGTCGTATGTCCAAATCTAGCATCAGTGTGACAGAGCACTCCAGGGAAGTGTGAAAAATGGTGTTCATCACTGCAGTCAGTTTAACATAGTGGGCTTAGAAATAGAGGAAAGACTGCCCGAACAAAGTTTGGAGCCTGGTATGTACATCATGGTGGGGCCGTGTTGACATGAATGCCTTACGTGATTTCATTTACATCCTCTTATTTCTCATCACTGTACTAGAACCTTGGCAGCCTCACCATCTTCCTTCTTGGTAAGAAATAGCCCATGCACCAGTATGCACCTAGGATGTTTAAAATAACACAAAGAAAATTGTTTCCAAGACAACTTTGATGAAATTTCAGCTTTCTCTTGGGTTCTATACCCACATAAGAAACATTGTTATCTTCATTCATGCTGGGTAATTTGTATACTGCAGCAGTTTGTTTGGAAACATGCCTGTTGTTCTTTAAAATATGCTTAATGCTAGATTAGAGAAGAGGCTTTTTTTCTGTTTATGCAAGCTCCTTTCTAAAGCATTTAAAATAAAAAGCTTGGGCATGTATGGTATTTAAAAACCCTTCACATGATGTTTTTAAAACAGATCAATTTCAGCATTAAAATGTTAGGAATTCAGCCAAGGAAAATTCAACTTGAATTGTATAGCTGTAATGATAATGTATTATAACCATCTTCTTTGAAAGTGATTGTAGCAGCAGAGTTGAACCTGGTGAATTACAAAATTTAAGAGTGTTTGCCAGAACACTGTTATAGGGGATTATTCAAGCCTTTTCTAAACCAAAGCAGAATGAAACATAGATTTTATTATAGGTACTTAAGTCACAAGAATAGTCATTACAAAATATCTAAAGTTAACTTATTTGAATTGAACAGAAGGTCATATGTCTGAATGTCAGTTATCACACTCAACTACTTGGCAAGAATATTAGGATGTAGGAGAGCATGATTTCTGCTTTTTAGCTACTTCGGCTTATATAAAAAATGGCTTGAGTTTGCTTATTACTTACCCAAGAAGTATTTTCAAGTCACAAATAATTTTGTGATTGAGACATCATTGATTTCAGAAATTGACTCTTAAGTATAGTCAGCCTTCTGTGTCCCTGGGTTCCACATCTGTGTATTTAACCAAGCATGGATTGAAAATACTTGAAAAAAATAGAAATAGCAGTACAGTAAAAAAAAAAAAAAATACAGTATAACAACTATTTACACAGCATTTACATTGTTTTAGATATTGTAAGTAATTTTAGTAATGTACAGGTATGTGCATAGGTTATACAAATGCTATGCTGTTTTATGTCGACTTAATTATCCTCAGATTTTGGTATCAGGAGGGGAAGGGGTGCCTTGGAACTAATCCTCTATAGATGCTGAGGGATGACTATAATGAAGAATATTTATATATATGTAGTAGTCAATCACTTAAACATATTAATTTTTTAACTTTTTTTTTTTGAGGAAAAGGCTCATGTCTTCTTAGTTCTGTGTTTCAAAGGACTACGTTGCATGAGGAGGCTTGTGGGTCTGTCACTTCCTGTCTGTTGACATCCTCTGTGTGAAGAGCTTGATGCAGAGAATATTTTTGAGGGTCAAATTTATCATTTTGCAATATAAATACTTTCCCTTTGGAGAAGTGCTACAGGTTGAATTATATTAGTACTTCCAAAGGTAGAGAGATAGGAGGCGAGATTTCAGCATAAATAAGAAAGGGTGGAGGGAACTTTGGTATTGAGATCCTAGCTTGACACTGAAGCTACTTGGATGTGGTAAAAAAGTCATGAAGAATGAATAGTGGCTGAGACACTACAGTGACATTGTCACCCTTACTGGAGGTGGGGGTGGGGCAGGGAAGTCTATAAACATTTCTAGTTGTATCTCCTTGTGGGCAGGAACACACTACTAATGGCTGATGATCAAAGCTTTGAGCCAACTAGTTTCTAAACATTATCAAAACATTTATGTTAGCTTCTGTTGTAGGTTGAGTTGTGTCTCTCAAAAAGATGTGATAAAGTTCTGATCTCCAGTGCCTTCACATGTGACCTTATTTGGAAACAGGGTCTTGGCATGTATAATCAACTTGAGGTGAAGTCATATTGGGTTGGTCCAAAAGCCAATGATTAATGTCCTCATAAGGAGAAAGAGAGACGAGAAGACAGGGAGGAGTCATAGGAAAGAGGGCATTGTGATTGCAAAGAGGCAGAGAGTAGAGTTACACTTCCATAAAGTGAGGAATGCGAAGTATTGCCAGCAACAACCAGACCGTGGAGGAGGCAAGGAAGAATTCTAGAGCCTTCACAGAGAGCATGGCCCCACCAGTGTCTTGATTTCAGACTTCTAGCCTCAACAACCACAAGAGAATGAATTTCTATTGTTAAGCCACCTAGTTTGTGATAATTTGGTAGGGCAGCCCTGGAAAACTAATACAGCTCCCAAGAGTGAAGTTTAACTCTCAGTTTGTTTCATAGTCAGTGAAGTACTTGCTGTGTGATGCTAGCTAGATACAGTGAGCATCTGCGTGTAATGAACCACAAAACTGTTAACTTGTTAAAAGCTTAAGTTTTTCTTTCAGTGCCTCCCCTGGTGCAAGCACTATACTTTGGTTTTGAGGATATAATGGTGAGAACGACAGAGAAATGTCTGCCCTCATGGCGCTCACATTTCACTGGAGAAGAGATGAATTAAATTAAATGATCAACAGTGATGATAGGATTGCCTCAGTTTACATTTATGTAGCCCACATTCTTGTTCTCCTCCTGAATTCTACTTGACCTTTGGATCCAGCCACAGTGATATAGGGAGCTTGCCCATGCTCTTTCCTCTCTTGTGGGCTTGGGTTAGCATGGCCACGTATGGTTGTGCAAAAACAAAATTCATGGAGTACATGATGTTCACATAAATAGTGCTTCCCAGAGTTGTGCAGTCTATATCCTGTGCAGTCATATATGGTGTCCCCATGGATGCTAAATTGTAAAAAATCTCTCAAGTGGAGACCTTGAAGCTTTTCCTTCTCTGGGCTTTAAAAAAAAAAAAAACATTTTACTATTCATCCTTCACACTTCATACATGTTTTATAGAGTTCTTGGCATGTGGCAAATGCATGTGAACCCAGATCTATTAGCCCTAATGAAGCAGGCGCCTCTTTTGTCCTCATTTCTTGATGTTGCCTCACTGCTTAGTGTATAGGGTGGTTGGTTTCCACAGTTAACACAGGTGTCTTTTCCTGTTTCTCTTTTAACATAAGTCGTTGAAAATCAAAGACTTGTCTTAAAGTATCATCCTTTTGTGACCTTGAGTGAATTACTTCTTCCCTTTGAATTCTGGTTTCCTCCCATATAAAATGAGGAGGTTAGGTAGACAAGTGCTTCTTAAACTTAATGAGCATAAAAAACACACATGTTGGTTGCAGTGAAGATTCTGATTGAGTTGGTCTTGGGGATGGGACTGGGATACCTCATTTCTAATAAGCTCTCAGGAGATGCTATTGCTGCTGCAGGGCATGGACCACACTTTGAGTAGCAAGGGCTAGCTGATTTCCCTGGTCCCTCCTAGCTAAAGATGAGAACTCCCCTTCCTTGCTTAGTAGAGCCTGTGTAGGTACTGGTCTGCACATTCCAGTATTCTCACCATCCCTGAGAACTGTGTGCCAAGGAAAGGTCAAAGTACACTTGGTGCTGGCAGACAGTGCTTGAAAGGACCTGCTATCTGCTATTCTTGTTTTGTAGCTTGGCCTTTTCCCACTCCAACCCGCCCCCAGACTGAAGCTGAATCCACTCTTTAATGCATAATTAGAATTAGCCTTCAGGTTACATAGTTCCTCTTATGGCTCTTTGCCCTGGGTATCTATCTCCTACTCCTTCATCTCACAGTAATGGTAGAGTTAATACAATCCTTGTAACTATGATTAAATGCCTCAGTTCTTTTGCTTTACGTGGCGTTCTTGGCCACTTAATTACACTACATTAAATGATCTGTTGTTGCTCTCAGTGCACTTGGATTGCAATGTGGATAGCATCTTTGGATATCTTGAAAAATGTTCCTATCATACAATTTGAGCTTACAAGTAGAAGTGCTGAGCATGCATAAATGCATTTTAAGAAATTATTTCTTTATTACTGTTTAGTTGAACTGGTGGTGACACTAAATATCGAGGCTTTGATGTTTTATATGGTTTTCTTCCCCACTAATTAACTGCACTAATGAAGTTAATTGTGGAGAAGAATGTTGTATAAAACATCAAAGTCTTGATGTTTAATCACAACTTAAAAAGAAGTTTTATACACTTCGATTGCCAAACACATTCCAATTAGTTGAAGGAAGGTCAGAAATTCTGTTTTCCCCCTTTTGGTCTTCAAAGCCTTTCCAGACTGTTTTCTAGTTGACCATTGGTTTCTTGAGCCTGGATGTTAATCTGAACAAGCTGATAGTGGCATGTTGAGGACAAAATATCTGCCCCAGGCTGTAAACCACTATAACTGAGAGACTCAGTTTCTGCAAATGCCGTGATATACAATGGGAAGTAAATGCAGCTCACAGAGTAATGTGTTTCTCGCCTAATTTTATTAGTAACTTAGAGCTACTCCACATTTCTATGTTTCCGTACTTCGCTCTTCTAAGCCTCTTCTAATGTCTGATAGACATATTTCCTTAATGAATTCAGACTACAAAGCCAAGGATACCTTTATATTTAAAGCATATGTATAGGTGGTGTCTTTTTAAGGTATCTGTAAGTGGGAGCTCTGCAAAGTTGTGTGTAAGAATTCTTAAATGACCAGTTGAGCAATAACAAGAACTTGTCAGGTCATGTCCCTTTGGTATGTGTTATATCAACTTTTACTGTTTTTTTTTTTTAATCAAGCAGAGTTTTCAATAGCAATAATGTAATGCAGATAAGTAATTATTGTAATTGACCTTGGCAGTGAGTATCCTTGGCTTTTACCATAGTTTGCTTAATACCTGAGGATGGCCAATTATCTCATAATGCCCACTTTAGTGAGGTTATTGTTTTAATTATAGCACTCAAAATACATCACTGTGTTAGCATCATAGTTACACATGGGAACACTACATTCAACATTCAGAAAAGAATGAGCATGTAGCCTGGTTGTGATTGAGTTTTTTCTGTATCCAACTCCCAGGATTTTGAAATGTG
Source organism: Otolemur garnettii (assembly GCF_000181295.1). Lineage (NCBI taxonomy): Eukaryota > Metazoa > Chordata > Mammalia > Primates > Galagidae > Otolemur > Otolemur garnettii. Next base: position 37,746,808 of record NW_003852401.1, read on the forward strand.
GTTCATCCTGCCTGGCATGATCACCTGCAGGGAGATGAGGAGTCTCTCTCTGATCTATAGCTGAGCTAATTGTGCCCTGGGAAAGGGCTGGAGGTGCCTGGTACTGACAGGTAGGCAGGCCTAGTTGAGGAGGCATTGGAGGTTCTCATTCACGGAGGCAGTGGCTTGCTGGTGATCTGACTATGCCTTAGGTCTGAAGTTGTCGACTTAGAATCACCTGAGAGCTCTTAAAGTTGCCCACACCCCGTCCCACCTCCTCCATCCAGAGTCTGACTTAATTATTCTAGGGTGGGGCCTGGGTGAAGGGGGCAGCTTTTTAAGCTCCACAGGTGATTCTGATGATACAGCCAGTACAGAGAACCACTGCCCAATCCTTTAAATCATTTGTTCCCTGCCCGTTTTTCGGTATTCCATCCATGACTTCATCCTAAATGATAGGACACCTTTTGGGAACCCTTTTTACCTTTGTTGCTGTGTGCCTTACTCTGCCTCTGTTTCCTCTCAGACTTAACTGGCCACCTCACATGCCTGAAATCACCTTAGTCTAGGTTTGGATCCTGGTAAGGCTTATTCTTTCTTCCAAACAGTTCCTGATCTACCTTTCCTATAGGAAGTCTCAGCACATAAATCCCACTCTTCATAAACGTGAGAGTACTTACTCACACTTCATAAACGTGAGTTTCTTACTCACACTTTATTATGGTCTTATAATTCAGTTTTAGGTTGATCACATAAATATATCGTTCCCTTTTTTTATACTTTTTTTTCCTTTTGAGTAAGGATCAGCATTTATTCTTTAGCATCTACAATATTTGGTACACCACTGTGGAAATTTAATTCTGGTTCTTGAGATCAGTAGTTATGAACCTCCCATTGGTTTTCTATCTTCTGTGATAACCCTAGAGGAGACTGTTCAAATGCATCATGCATCCCAGGAGTCCTTTAAGATTAGGAGCATTCTGTGGGATAGCTAAAACTCTTGTCTTTTAAAAAATTAAGAACAAATGCAAGATTGCAGATGCATGAGGATGGCAGCATTATGTTGACAGATTGATTGTGTTGTAACTTTATGCACACATGCACAGATGCAGTGAAGTGAGTTACTCAGACCTCTGTTATCTCTCTTAAATCCATCCTCTTCTTCCAAAACCTGGTATCCCTATAATCTGACCCTCCAGCATCTCCCCCTAGACCACACAGCAGAGGTATCTGCCTGCTGAGTCCCTGCTTCCCCCTCCAAGGTTCTGTTGCCAGCCAGGCCCACTTAAATCCATACCAACAACATGAGTAAAGCAGGGGCACCAAAAGTGAAAGCTCTGCAGATTGGTAATTTTGCATTTTTAATTTTGGCATACATGTAAGGTTCAGGGGTCCTCAAACTTTGTTTAAACAGGGGGCCAGTTCATTGTCGCTCAGACCATTGGAGGGCTGGCCTGCGGGCCCCGGGACGAGTCGGCTGCTAAGCAGGACAGGCAGCGGCAGCAGAAACACCCAGCAGGCCAGATAAATGTCCTTGGCAGGCCGCATGTGGCCTGCGGACTGTAGTTTCAGGATGCCTGGTTTATATTGTGTATTTGCTGTTGTTTTTATCTTTAATTGCAGAGGATAGGAAGTATATAATGTCATGTTTTTTGTCTTTCTGGGCGTTTAAAGTTCTTCCTTAATTCTAGCCTTTCTCTAATGGAACTTTTTAAAGATCTCTGAGCAATTTTTAAAATGTGTGTATTGTCTCATCACTCGCCTTTTATGGCATGTGGGCTAAATCACAGCCCTCTTCACCTACAGGCCTGCATGCCCTGGGCCCCTCTCTCCCATGGCTGTCCCTGGTGCTCTCCCTCCTTGCTCTCCACATCAGCCACCCAGCTTTCCTGTTGGCTCTAGTATCAGTTACAGCTTTTCTCTTCTTCATTGCCCATGCATATGTCATTCCCTCTGTCTAGAACATTCTGTTAACAGGTTGCCTCCAGCTTTTGCTCAGAGTGTCAGCCAGAATGTTATCTTTTTGAAGAGGCCTCTTCTGACCACGCTGTCACTAGACTCAGTCTTGGCATCTTGGTTATCGCCTGTGTAATACATTACCATTCACACTTATTTTATTATTTTTTATTGTTATTAATAACTTAGTTTATTTGTATGTCTTCTAACAAGAACCAGTGCTTGTGAGGGCCTTTTTATTGCATTTCTAGTGCTTTAGGTCTCAGCAGAGTACTTGGTAAATAGTAAGGGCTCAACATAATAACCCTCCTGCTTTGTTATTAGTAGGAGACTTTGTGATGTGTGGCCCTCCCCCACATAAGTTTTGAAGGCCAGTGTTCACTTTACAGTCATTTGTCAAATTTCAGTGAGGTGGGGAAGACTACAACTCCTAGCCTTTATTTTATTTATTTATTTATTTTTTTAATTTGAGACAGAGGCTCACCTGGTCACCTGAGTAGAGTTCCCTGGTGTCTTAGCTCACAGCAACCTCAGACTCTTGGACTCCAGCAATTCTCTTGCCTCAGCATCCTGAGTAGCTGGGCCTACAGGCGTCCACCACAAACGCCTGGCTCTTTTTAGAGATGAGTTCTCACTCTTGCTCAAGAAACCTGTGAGTTCAGGCAATCTACCTCCCTCAGCCTCTCAGAATGCTGGGATTACAGGCAAGAGCCTCCTCACCTGGCCTCAACTCCTAGTCTTTACTTCTACCTCCATAATTCAAGGTTTCGAGAAGGAACTTTTGAAATAAGTCCTACAAACCCGAGAAAGAGCAGAACTTCTAAAGAGGTCACGAAGCTAAGAAGGCAGGAAAATGCCCAGACTTGAGAACATGCAGACTGAAATGTTTCCCTCTTCAAGCTCTTCCCCAGAGTCTTAAGGCTTGAAGAAGTCCCATGACTCTTTTTCAAAGGCAAGGAAACATGTGCAGCAGCTCTTCGGGCCTCCAGCTGCTCAGGTTGGATTGCCACAAAGGCTTGGCCATTGTCTTTTGGACTGATTGCAGAAGTAACAATGAAAGAATGGTATGCCTTGCCACTTCATGTAGTTATTTGTCATGACTCTGTTTGTATCATTATAACAAAACACCATAAGCAAATAGCTTAAATAGAAATTTATTTTGTCACAGTTCTGGAGGCTGGGAAGTCTAAGATCTAGGAGCTGTGTTTGGTGAGAGTGAGAGCCTCTTTCCTGGTTCCTAGGTGGTCCTTCTAGCTGTTCTTCTCTGGTGGAAGGCGCAGAGAAGCTCCTTTGAGCATCTTTTGTGAGGACACTGATCCCATTCACAAGGGCTCCACCCTCCTGTCCTAATCACTTTAAGGCATTGTCTCCAAGCATCACCCCCTGGGGGGTTAGGTTTCAACTTACAAATTTATGGAGGGTTGAAGAGACTGTCATTCAGACCATAGCAATGACAATGTAAGATAAATGTCCTTATCTCCATTTTACAGGCATGAAAATTGAGGTCTTCAGGGGGATTAACTTGCCAAAAGTGACTACAGCTGATAAATGTTAGAGCTGAGGATTGAAACCAGAGCAGTCACTCACTGTAGAGCTCAGGCTTATTTCCTTCCATCCTTTTCCCTGTGGACTGTGCAAGAGTGGTTGGAAAGCTGGTGCCTTACTTGTCTTTGTGTCCCCAGAGTGTAGCATATTGCCAGCACAGAGTAGCCATTCAGCTAAAGTTGTAGGATTCCAGTGGTATTACAACACAGACTCCTTGTAAAGTCTTTGTTATGCCACAGATAAAGGAGCAAAGCCTCATTTTCTGTCTGCCAGCTAGCATTGAAAGTCCTTGGCTACAACCCACTCTCTATTCCCAGTGGAGGAAAATCTGTGGGTGTCTGTTTTAGGAGACTTTGTCAATGGCTCAAATGCCTGTGATATGACATTTGATCAATCCCGCGTTCCTGGATGCTTTCTTGTACACATCAGTTTGTGGGATCTCCTGCATCTCTATTACTGCGCCCTGGAAGCATACAAACCGGAAGAGGGTAGATTGTTGGCTGCCTTAGCAGAGGGCTGTCTGTGATGGAATGGTGCACACACCTGTGGAGAAAGACAACACAGAAATCATACCTGGGCATTGAATTATTTTTATCTGCATTAATTTGGCAAACACGTAATGAATTGTCCCTGCATTATAAAGTACAGGATGTCCTTTGAACCACATTTAGTATTAAGTACCAGAAACATACCACCAAGCTAGTGTTTTTTTTCTTTTTAATAAAATAGTGATTGATCGAATATTATTTTACCTCATTTCTCTTTGTGGTGAGTGAGAATATTTCCTTCCAGTCCATTTTCAGCATGTTGCTGTTACCACACCATTTATCTCCATGCCAAATTGCAGTTGGCTCCATTCATTTCTGTTTACCGAGTAGCGCTGTAGTGATTAAATGTCACTGGGTACACTGAGTATACAAAAGTAATTAACCTAAAAGGACATGTTAGAATAAGGGTCAACAACCTCTTTAGCCCATAATGCCACCAGCAGGACAGAGTATTGACAGAGGTATTGCTGGCAGGCAAGGGGGTGAGAGTGGGGGACAGGATGCTAGGGGAGACTGGAAAAGGGGAAGGAGAGCAGGACAGGTCACAGAAGCAGGAGCCACAGGCCGGTGCTCACAGGTATCTGGGATGAATGGCAAGTCGTTTATATTTTAGCCCTCTAACCTATGATAATTTGTGGAGAGGGGCAGTGAGTGATAAGATCACAACTCTTACCTTTCAACATTTCAGCACTGGTTAGTAGAATGCTCTGGTTAGAAGAGGGTAATTTAGACATGTGCTGGGTAGATCATCCTGTTCTTCTGTAGTATTTTAAACATTTTGTCAAAGCCCCTTAGATTGTTAGATCTAGTTGTCCTATGAAAGCTACTGCCTAAAATCATATCTGTAGAATGAAATGATGTTATATTGCTGAGTATCTGTATCTCATTTGTTTCATTCCTCAGTGGACTGAAGTCACTGTCAGTCACAACTGATACTAATGCTTTATGTTGCTTTACATGATTTACCTAAAGTTCTAAGTAGTCATCTATGATTTTAAAATCAACCAATGCAAACAAATCCTCCCTTTCGTTGTTTTAAAACAAGCCCCCTTCCAAAGAACAACTCACTTAAATATTAATGATGAACCTTAAGACCAAGATTTGTCTGCCTTATATTTGGCTTTATCTTTCATCACCTCTGTGTGGTAACTTACTATCCAGTAAAAAAAAAAAGGAAAAAAAAAAAAGGAGGAAGAACTGAGGATGTTTTTTCTTTTACCACACGTCTCTCTTCAGGGAGACCCCCAGGGTCTCTAGTGAGTGGCACAGAAAAACTGCTGATGCCTGTATTCTTCTCTGGTGAGTCTATCAGACAGAATTCCTTTAAATCCTGCTCTGCCAATGGCCAGACCTCAGGAGTATTTATTTCTCATGGTGAAAGATACTGAGGGGTGTGTGATGAGAGACAAGGAAAAAGATAACCAGTCGACAACTGCCTCCTTCTTATGGAAGTTTTCTTTTTGAATAAAGAAAAAAATTGGTGGCCTTGTTAACATTTATTTAATAACAGGTGTTCATCACTTTTCCACCCAGAGGCTAACCCTGGCACTGACCTTGAGGGAGGGGCCTGCATCCTGGATTGGTAGGGATTGCAGTAGTGAAAGGGACCGACCACCTTTGACTCTTCTCTACCCAGTAATGCTCTGTCCTTTGTTTCACTTTTGGTTTTTGCACCGCTTCCTCTTTAAGCCTTTTCAGCATCGTCCTGAAAATTGTCATTAACTTCTCATTTTCAAAATTACCTCTTTTGAAGGTGGCCTACCTCCTTTAGTATGCCTATGCATACCTGCACATCTCACTCGCACACACACCCCCCTCTTCTGACTATGATGGTTATATTGAGCACTGAAGATAAAGAAGACATGGTAGTTCATGCCCTTCAGGAGTCTCAGTGTCGTGAAAATAATATGGGAACAAGTAAGAAATATGAATGAGAAAATCAGGTTTTGTACTCATGTTTTTGTTCAGTTACTGTTAATGGAGGCAACGACAAAGTGCTGGATTTACTTGGCGATCAAAACAGGCATAGTCCCTGCCTTCAAGGAACTTCTAGTAAAGTGGATGAGTCAAGCAAGTAATCAAAATAATGGCCACAATAACAATGCTAGGAAGGAAGCACACAGGGCCTGTGATGGATTTATAGGAGGTAGCTCCTTAGATAGCATCACAGATAAGACTTTTTTGAGGATGCGACATTTTAAGACATAAAAGATGAAAAGATAATAGCCACTCAGAGCATAGGGAAGAGAGAGGGTTCTTGCAGAAGCCTGCATTAAGGCTCTGAGAGGTGGACATGTTTACGGTGTCCAACACTTTGAGAGGGAGACTTTCAGATGAGATTGGAGAAAATAGGCAGGGGCCAGATCAAGCCAGTTACTTATTTAAGTGCTAGCTGCTTATCTTAGTGGATGTTAATTTCTGTTGTGACTTCAAGAACTTTTAGACCTGCATTGTTTAATACGGTAACAACAAGCCACATGTGGCTTTTTAACACTAAAATGTGGGTCATCCAAATTGAGATGCACTTTACCAGATTTTGATAAAGACTGAGTACTGAAAAAAAAGATGTAAAGTGTCTTATTAATAATTTTGATACTGGTTACATGTTGACATGCTGTTTTTTGGATTAAATACGTGATTTAAATTGTACTGTTTCTTTGACATTTTTAAAAAATCTGGCTATTAGAAAAAATATATATGAAGCTCACATTATATTTCTGTTTATCAGTGCCATTCTAAAGAACTGACTTAAATATTTTAATTAAGAACCTAGTACCAATGGTTACATAATTTATCATTGAAAACTATTTAACCATTTTGTGGTGATATGAAGAAGACTAGGAGTGCCAGATTAGCAACTCAAAAGTGTTAGGCAATCTCCCTTTAAATTGATATATTGTCATGTTCTTCTGTGTTTCTGCTGAATTAGCCTCAAACATTATGTAGAGTATATTTGCATACATAAGACATAAGCAGAAGACCTGTATCAGTATCAGGTTCTGTGGAGTGAACACTGGAAGAAAAAACTGTTTAGCCTTTTAAACAGATTAAAACAGTTTACCAGAGGGAAAAAAATAGCAACATGAAAAGACTTTCTTTTCTAATAAATTTTAATAGTTACTAAAATGAGGATTCTGGTCCATTAAGAGGTAATATGCCAAGTCTTAAAGCTTAGTCACTTATTTTCCTCTGGAACTGCTACCTTACTTCAGCTTCTTTCAAAGCAGCTGTTAAGATTGTGTTGATTATTTAATTCCAAAAAGCAAGCACAGAACAGAAATAAGTTTAAAGCCAATTCACCTTCTCAGAAAAAGCAGGAAGGAAATTTTCGCCAGTCCCTTCCGCCCTTTTGTTTTTAGGGCAAACTCATGTACTGCATCATACTTGCCAGTGAGACTTAGTAACGCTGGGTTTAAGGCAGTAGTTGCATAAGTAGATCAGGATATATTTTACAGGTACTATATTGAAAAAGACAATCCCAGAACTTGTCTGGTGCATGTGACTATAATTTACACTGAATCAACATAACAAGACTTAACGGAATTTGTATTAATGAGGTCAGGGAATTTTTGTTGGCTGTCAAAAGCACATAGGAGTGTTAGGCTCTGCAAACTTTCAGGCAATCTATTGGATTGAAGGGCATGAAATGGCTTTGGGAAAGTTAGATGTGAAAAAATGTATGTGTTCTTCTTAGCAAAGTATCACAAGAATGGA
>NW_003852401.1:37754662-37844662 GCF_000181295.1 Otolemur garnettii
TAAGAGTAGAATATGAATGTTTTAACACAATAACTAAGAAAATGACATGAAGACTATGTTAACCAGTTTGATGGAAGTGTTTCGGATTGTGTGTGAAAACACCACACTGTACCCCAGAAGTGCATTAATGTACATAGTTACCATTCAATTAAAAAAAAATGTATGCAATACAAAGTTGTGTGCACTTAATCATTTTTATTATAGTTTGTGATGGACTGTGCCTTCTCTAATAATCGAGAATTACGAGTGAGATAACTTGATTAATTTAGCTTGTGATTTGGGTTTTCCTCTCTATCAGTGGTAAGGGGGTAGATTTGTCCCCTCTTTTTTTTTTATTTTATTTATTTATTTATTTTGATTTGTCCCCTTTTGTTCACCTGGTAGCTTTCTTTGTGGCCCCAGCTTGGGCCACTTGCAGACTGGCTATCAAGATTACAAATTAGCATAAATCAAAACTCACCTTCAAAAATCTCCTACTAAGATTATCAGCCCTATATATTTGTGGCATCAAAGCATCAGATTCCAGCAGCTCAGCTTGCTAGCTAAAGTAACTGTATTTAATGAAATTTCTGGGGAAGAGCCAACAGCTTTATTCCAGGAAGAGGAAATAACAGTCTTGAAGCCCCAAGAGGACATTAAGATAATGTTCTAATTTAAAATCAATTTTATTGATACCTTATAAATTATTAGGGCATTTTATCCTGCCCAAGTAATACATAATACCATGGCCATGAAAACATGGGCTGACTGAATACTGAAGTACTATATTTTCCACAATATGAAGGAAAAAAATTATGTAAGACTTTTATATTCTAAGTATTTTGACTTACAGAGCACTGAAAAATACAGTGTATATTTCTTCCTTCAATGTATGTATTTCATGAAATACATTTCATGTGTTTCTGTGCTTAGTGGATTGAATACTTGTTAAGGAAGTTCTTGAGTGAAAATGAAGACTTAACTTGTCCAAGGTCATTACATCCTGATACTGAATCCAGGACTATGTGACTCTCATACTCATACAGCATGACCTATAGGTAGACACTGGCTTGCTTTTTAATCATTCTTCCATCAGTTTCTCTGGTTTGATAATACTTTGATTATCTGCAAAATAAATTTATTATTTTTTGAGACAGAGTCTTACTTTATCACCCTAGGTAGAGTGCTGTGGCTCCACAGCTCACAGCAACTTCAAACTCTTGGGCTCAAGTGATTCTATTATGTCAGCCTCCTGAGAATCTGGGACTATAGGTGCCGGACATACAGCCAGCTATTTTGAGAGACAGCCGTCTCACTTGCTCAGGCTGGTCTCAAACTCTTGAACTCAAGCACTTCACCCACCTCAGCTGCCCAGAGTGCAGGGATCAGACACTGTGCCAGACTAATAAATTTATTTTTGACTCAAGTTTCTCTTACTAGGAGAGTAGTAGAGAGATAAAAATAATAAAGAATATATTCATGTAATGTTATGGAAAGTGAAATACTCATTACTTCATAAAAGATTATGTTAAATCTTTTAACAAGGGCAGATCTTCAGCAAAGTTCCACTCATTTTGAAGGTGAGTTTTGATTTATGCTAATTTGTAAAACAACTTTTGTGAGGTTTATATACAGTTCGTGCTCTTAATGACTTTCTTAAACAGGTTATATAAAAAAGCCTTACTGTAGTGAGCAGTAAACTGATACCAGTGAGTGGCTAAGACCTCTCCCATATTTAAGTTTTTCCGCCAGCATGCTATAAATTTTACGTTAATTTACATAAATTTTCAAGTGTTAAGAGTCCCTTTGTGCATTTTGACCAAATAATTTCCATCTTAAAGTTTTTCTATTTAATTTTTTTCAATTGAGATATTCTCTATTTATCTCTTATAAATGAGATAATATATGTTAAATGCTTTTTTCTGTTATAAAGAGCTCTATAAATGGAAATAGTAACACTTGCCATAGTATGGTACGATAAATCTAACCAGAAATGCTGCTGGGATATGGTACTATGTTCGTTTGGTGTACATAGGTTTGTTTGTTCAGGGTATTAGTTTTGCTTCAGAACTTGCTGAAAGTATTTTTAAAATTTGCTTTGAAGACTAGTGAACATGATTGACTCTGCATAAGTCATGATTGTAGAGCTCATCCTTCTGAAGGTCAATTTTTCTAGTAGAAGGAATGTGTTGAGTCTCTGCTTATCTTTGTCAATACCTTTGACTTTCTGAATTGAGGAAAATCACCACTATTCATTTCAGTTTTAGACATAGGTCTTTTGTTTTTCTGAAGGATTGCAGAGAAAATTAGAATTAAGGACTTTAGTTTGGGGTTCAATAAAGATCTACAGTGGTCATCCTCAGCCTCTGTCTCTGTCCTCCCTGCTCCCACTGTCATAAACTCAATTGAAATTGTCCTTGACTCAGACTGCTTGAGAATTCCTGTGCTGAATGACCTGTAGTTAGAATAACGATACAGTTTATCATCTAAACTGGACTGTTTTTGAGAGTGAAGGGAAGCTCCCACAACCTGCAGTCACCCTAGCCAGATTTTCATGGTGCTCTCTGCCACCTCATTATCTCTTTCATCAGTTTGAGAGTTGATTTGCCCTTTGTCACCAAGTAGATAAGGTTTCTGAAGGCCACAGCTGATGAGCATAGCAAATGAGTTTTAGGCTTCTTGATCATGCTTGCCCGCTTGACCTTTAGCATGTTCTTCCTGGTCATTATCTTCTAAGTGGCTGGGAAAGTCTGAACACTGCACCTTGGCCAATGGAAAGCAGAATTAGCGTGATGTGCATTTGAAATCAAATTTGAAAGTCCATTGTGGTGGTGGTATTTATAGCCCTGTCTCAGTGCTATATTGAACCACAATCTTGTTGTGATTGTCGAAGAAGTGTTTTGGTTAATAACTGCTTATTGAAACCCTATCATTATGAACCATCTGAATATCGATGCTATGGGGAAATGCTATGCAAATGTCTGGAATAGTCCTTAGATGAGGTTTAAAATAGAAAATCCCCTAGAGCTCACCACTCACCGTCCCAATCTCTGTAGTACATAGAATGGGCTGGACTACAAGTTAACGAGTTGCTGTTGCTGAGGGGCAAGGCTATGTGTCTGGGACTGTGGCTTCTACTTTATGTGGATTATATTTTTGTATCCTCAAAGCAGCCCTAAGTGAGTGAGGACCAGGTGCTGTTATCCCAGACTAAGCAACATCCCTGCAGCTACACAGCTATTAAGTGAAAGACTCAAGACTCAAACCCAGGCAGTCTGACTCCAGAGAGATGCTCTTGCCTGCTATTAAAATCTATGCTCCCTGTTATTAAAATTAGCTAATTATAACAACACTACCTTCTTTGAGGGGAAAGGGGTTACTTTATAGGATTCTTTCACATACTTGGTCATCTTTGATCTTGAGGTGGCTGAGGAGTAAAGGCAGAAACAGGGCCTGGGCTATCCCTTTCAAGTTGCTGAGAAGTATTAGTTTTCTATCTGACTTCAAACTAGGGTCTGGAATTTTCTTATTTTAAAATGAGAATCTGACTTGTTATATTAGGAATATCTGTCTGTAAAGCTTACCTTTGTTACCAAAGTAGTTAGGCTTTCAGTATCATAAGACTTGTAAACTTTTATTATTTTTTTCCTTGTTTTTTGTTCCATATTTGTTTTTCCCCTTTTCTTTAATTGAATACATCTACCCTGTTCTTTTTTTAATGCGCCAGTATGAGTGTTTACTTTTTAATAATACAGAGCTTTACTAAACGTTCACATTTATGATATTTTGCCTTCTCTGGATCAGCCATTGCTTCTGACTATGATTCTTCATTCATAACAGATTTGCCAAGATACATACAATACATACATGCGCAGTAATGACCAGAGATTTGTGTTTAGAGTTATAAGAGAAATAAAAAAGCTTTTCTAGTAAAAGTATGCCTTTATCAGTTTATTTAATTCCTCCTGTGCACATGCCCAGCAAAGATCCAAATGGCCTTCTGGTGACAGAATGGTGGACTTCTGAGATTCATGATGACAGTCAGTGCCAACTCCAATTTGATTCCAGAGCAATTATGTTATTAGAACATTGCTGATTGCCCGAGTACCATTGTGCAGCTTAACCTTTAAATGCTAGTGATAATTAACTACTTTATCATGCTACCAGGAAACTCCAACATGTAACTCTGTTGTACAGTAAAATTTAAAAATGCTGCCTGTACAATCAAAAGCAGCCAGTTTAAGAAAAATAAAGCTATTTTATTGTACATATGTGCTAGTAAATAAGCATAAAAATCTAAATAGGCATTACTATTTAGTATTAATTTTCAGAAATTGTTTAGAGATTATTTCTTACTTGTATTTTTATTTATTTTTTTTAGAGTCAGAGTCTCACTGTGTCACCCTCAGTAGAGTGCCGTGGCGTCACAGCTCAGAGCAACCTCCAGCCCTTGGGCTTAGGCCATTCTCTTGCCTCAGCCTCCTGAGTAGCTGGGACTGTAGGTGCCCACCACAGTGCCTGGCTATTTTCTGTTGCAGTTTGGCCAGGGCCAAGTTTGAACCCGTCACCCTCAGTATATGGGGCCAGTGCCTTACTCACTGAGCTGCAGGCGCCACCCTAATTATTTCTTTTGAAAAGTGTGGAGATAACTTTCAGGATAGTATATCAGAATCGAAGTGCTCAAATAGTTGTTTATCACCTACATACAGTTTTTCTTCTTTTTGTAAAATATCAAATTAGTTGGATTGAAGGCAGCTAGAGGCAGATAAAGGAATAAAGGTGAAGAAGGTGCTAAGCTTGTCATATTACCAATTTCAAGGGTACCACTGCAAACTCTTACTCTAGGGATTATTCATCCAAATGACCCTCTGAAAAGTATCACCTGAATTTTAGATTAAGATTGAGGAGTACAGAGGGGATATTCAGTTCTTTGTGTTCAAAAACATTTCTGGGCAGTTCTTTAATGCTCTTTATGTTGGGTGCCCCCACTCTCGGGGAACCCGCCACCTGAAGTGGGATATAGCCTTGTAAACATAGTGATAAATTTATTGCGAGTATTTCACTTAATGGGAGAACAAAATGTTAAGGGAACAAAGAGGAATGAGACATTAAGTCTTTCAGACAGCATCTGAGGAATCTCTGAAAAGGTGACGTTAGAGCTAGTTCTTAGAAGGACGAGGAGGATTTCAAAAGATGGGTCTTAAGAGAATGGGCATTGCCATAGTCAGGAGAAAAGGCCACAGGTACAATGAAAATACATGGAACCTTGGGGAACACCAGCACACAGTGCCGATGTAGGAGACAAGGCCAGGGCTCTAGGCTGGGGCATGGAATGAGGACCTAGAAAATCAGCCATTTTCTCCCTGCTGACATTAAGAAACTGTCCTTGTTGAGGAGGAGTGAGAAATGGCCAAATCTCTCTTTGGGAAATATGAATTCCAGAAGTGAAGATAGATTGTATAGTGGAAAAACTAGAAATGGGGTTCTGGCACAGAATACATGGTAGCGCACAAGTGATGTTTTCACACCTTGTTGCAGTGATCATAAAAACCTCCTTGTCAGTTGGGTTAATTTCTAAAAGTGAAGCAGAAGCGTCAAACCGAACATTGTAGCTTGGGACTGAGGTTGGGAACCAGTGGAGACATACAAAACTCAAGATGTAGGTCATTTGAAAAAATTGTTTGGTTTGTTATATTTTGCTTTAATCTTTAGCCTTACTAAATAAGCCTGTGATCTTTTTTGCCACTAACCTTAAGGTTAAACATTTAATGAGCATAGTTATAGGGTTTGGTATATACAGTTTCCAGAGTATTCGTATAAAATGGAGTAGCACAGCAGGCAAAGGTTTAGAGACCTTCCCCCCAAACCCCAGCCCTAGCAGTGGGCACCCACTCACTGGGACCATCTTTCCCCCCAACTAAACAACTCCTACCTGTGTACCTTTGGAGCCAAACACTTAATGTCTTGGTAGCTGTACAGATCAAGATGTAGAAAATGTCTCAATTTTCCTCTACTAGTGTGCTTTGAAAATGTAGAAATGCTACAAAAGAAACTGTGGCATTATGGTTCAGGGGAAATAAAATGGAACATAGAGCCAGATATTCTGGATGTGGAACTATCTCCCATAGTTCCTTAAGAGGCCCTTGTAGACTTTGTATATCTTTATAAATGTTAATTATTAACAACAGATTAGGATAAAGGAAAAAATAACTTCCAAGAGTTAGACTTATAAGAAACAAAAGTTACATATGAGGAAGATAATTGATTTGGATGTCAGACAAGGATGTTTTGGTGGAAATTCTTTGTTCTTCCTAGCACTTACTTTCTTAGACATTTTATCTTCAGTTATTCTCCTACTGTTCTTTTCTTACCCTGGGCTAGGTTAATTTCACACTTGGGAGCCCTGCCCTGGTGCCCTACCTAGTGACTTTGCTACTCAGGCCTTTGCTGTCTGCCCTTCAACAGGGCAGCCCTGCTCAACCAAGCTCCCTCTGACACTTAGCTGTTACTTAGGTCTTCCTTCTTGTCTGCCTGTAACACGTCACTCGCCACCGTTAATCCCAGTTTCCATTAGTGATTTTTCACTTCTCATCCATGACATTAAGCTCTTGTACCATCTAAATGTGCCAGTTATCATGTGGCCTTTATGGCAGACATACTCTTTATGCTTCAGATAGATAGGTCACCATGTGGCCTGAGTCTGACCATGATCCCAAGAGGCCTGCCCTGTCTGTCTCTACTCCCTGGCCTTATAAGGTTCCTGGATTTCTAGAAATTAAAAAGAGCAGGCCTGTAAAAAAAAACTGCGGGGGTCAGAAAGGAATAATGTTCATTTTTGGAGTTATTTTTCTTGCCACTCTGCTATAGGCCTTTAAGCTGTGGGGCTGGGCAAAACCTGTAAATAAGACCTTCCTGTCATATGAGCACCACTTTTGGTTGCTTAAATTCCCCAAGAGTACCTCTCTTCCTTTGTCATCGAAGAACTACTGTTTATCTCTTAAGTTCAACTATATTCATAGTTTCTCTATTGAAACTTGAAAGACTGGCTTCCATTGGCCAGCAAGCTTAAAAAAAAAAGAAAGAAAGAAAGAAAAATCTCTCCTTTTCTTCCTGCCCTTTTCTCGTGTATCTGCTTTCTTGCCCAACTTTCTAACAGTGCTTCAGCTGTACCATGCAAACATATCTTTGGGACCAAACTCATTCTCTTCTGAGCTTACACTCTCCCTGCCACCCTTTTTTTTTTTTTTTTTTTTTTTTTTGGCCAGGGCTGGGTTTGAACCCGCCACCTCTGGCATATGGGCCTAGTACCTTACTCCTTTGAGCCATAGGCACTGCCCCTTGACACCCTTTTTTATTCCACTCTTCCCACTATCCCATCTCTTTGCCTCCTCTTAACCTTGTTCATTTTTTTCCCATTCCTTGTCTTTTTTCCCTCATCTTTTTCTGTACCTCTGTTCTCTTCTTCTCTTTCATCTCCTCCCATCCACCTGTCTCCTCTTAACAGTTTTGCAAGTGTGTACAAAAGAACAAAAAGGAAAGAGTCTTAAGTAACTAAAAAAGTCACTCTATTAAAGGGGTGATAGTTTCTCAACCCTGTTTCACTTCTAATTCCAGAGCTCTTCGGTATCCCCATCAGCCAGTTTCCGAGGTGCTGAGAAGCACCGAAACTCCACAGACTACTCCTCGGAGAGCAAAAAGCAGAAAACTGAAGAAAAGGAAATTGCAGCTCGTTACGTAAGTTCATTCACTTTGGTTTAAGGGAGGCTCAGCTTGCCTTGCTTTTATCAGCAACCATTTTGCCCTTTGACTATTACCAGCCAACTCTAGAACATAGAATGACAGCATCCTTGAACATATTTATTGCCTTTATAGCTCCGTCTGCATTGGTGAGCTGAAGCCAATGTGTATACAGGAGCACGTATATGTGAGAGAATAGAGTGCTTCATCTGGTAGCTAATAAAAGACGTGGGCATGTTATTATTTCTATAATAGTGGTTCTCAACATTCCTAATGCCGCAGCCCTTTAATATAGTTCCTGTCGGTCACAACCCACAGGAACTGTTGTTCTATAAGTATATTTTCTCCCCCCTATATATTTCAAAGTGGTCTAATTTTATGTGATTAGCTAGAAATATTAAGGAAAATGTAAAATCATAGAAAATTTGTTAAAGTGGATTCATACGCATCAAGTTTGGTAGATCCAGATTGTCACTAGCATGGCGGAAAGCTCATTTGTGCTGGTTTCTGGGCAGGTCCCTGAGTGAAAGGGGACAAGCTGGATGGGAGTGGTGTGGAGACAGGTGGGCTCTGCTCATCTTCCTCTGCTGGAAGGCTTAGGAGGGCTGTAGGCCCCACGAAAACCTGGGAATCTGGATTTTTACCTCCTCATTTTAACATCGTGGCTACTAACTCAGTTTTTAAAAACACTGATAGACCAAACCACACCAATCTGTAGGCTGGATTTATCCTGGGCATGCCAGTTTGAAGCCTCTACTCTAAAGGAATAAACAAGCCATCAATTCCAACTTTTTCAACTCGAGGTTGTAACGTTGTTATGTGGATTAAAGAAGAAAATAGTATGTTTAAAGTGCTTTAACATTGATTGGTGCAGTTCATTTTCATAAGATGATGAAGTAATCTGGACTTATCTAGAGGAAATATGAATAAAGATGTGGTATTTAAGGGGGAGGAGGTAATGCTTCTCACTTCTCAATGCAGGACAGTGACGGTGAGAAGAGTGATGACAACTTGGTGGTTGATGTTTCCAATGAGGTATGTTTGTGGCTACTTTAATTTCTTGCTCTTACACATCTATAATGAAGGCCAGTGTCCACACAATTAATATTTAAAATGTTTTTCTTAATTTCTTAAAGGGACTCACTTTTTATTTACATAAAAAATTGTCTGTTACTGGTTGTGTATAAGTTACTGGTCCTTTTTTGTGGCAGTTCTTTTCTGTGAAGTATCTTAAGTGTCCTTTCTGCCACAGTGTATGTATACCAGATACCTGTGGTCAGCCTACAGATTGTATTGACAAGTAATCTGCAGATTGATGGGGGTTTGGTTTTCAATAAGTACTATAAATATTACAGTATTTTCTTGGGCAGTTTCAGTGAATCTTGTTATCTATTCCAGAACATTTTGTACTTCTAAGCTATTAAATGCTTTTGGCTAGAGATGTCCACATTCAAGGACCCCAGCATTGTGAATGTGCTGTGCTGCGTTACTACCCATGATGTTCCTTTGTAGGATCCATCTTCCCCTCGAGGGAGCCCGGCACATTCTCCGAGAGAGAATGGCCTGGACAAGACACGCCTGCTCAAGAAAGATGCCCCCATTAGTCCAGCCTCTATTGCATCTTCCAGCAGTACTCCTTCCTCCAAATCCAAAGAACTTAGCCTTGTAAGTAGCTCTTTACCGTCTTTCTGAGTGGTGCCTGTTTTGAGATTGGGTTTGATTTTGATCTTAAATTTTTTTTTTTAATTTTTCACATTTTTCTCTAGGACTTTTATATGTATGTTTATGTTTGGTATTTAATTTCAATATTAGGCTTGGAGCAGAATAAGTTTACTAACTTGTCGGTTATAGGTGTTTATTTTGTGATACTTTCTGCTATGATGGAAGAGGGATCTATCTTAGTAAAGATGAAAAATGTACCTTGAGGTTACAGAGATGGCTTTTGTAAAAATTGTAAAATTTTTGTAAAATTGCTAAATTTATGGTAAATTTAGTTTGGTTTGATTTTGTTGCTAGCTTTGTTTGAATTACCAAGCTATATATGACTATAATAATTTTCCCTTCCTATCTAAAAAGTAATCTGTCATTTACAAACATCTACCTTGACTGAGACCACAAATCACACATGCAAAAATGAGTCAGGATAATCTCTCTGCACCTTCTTCTTCTGTGGCTATCTAGTTAATTGCATTTTTGCGTAGTACATCTTCTTTTATACTCACCAGTTATTTTCTTGTAACACAGCATCTTAAAAAAAAAAAAGGCAAACTAGTTCTCAGATAACTTCTTCTAGAATTCATAGTTTAAGGAAAAGAAATCCCTCAATTCCTCTGCAAATTAAGAGAGAGCTCGATTAAGTTTTTCCCCTGTTGTTTATTCTTGGCCTTCTGGCCTTTTAATGACATCTGCTGTGTACTGAGTCCCTCTGACAATTCAGGATTAGATCTTTTTTCTAATGGGACCTTTTGACCAGGAAGCCTCTTGTGATGTGAGCAATCTACCAGGAGCCCAACATTAAGCTGCTCAGTCTTTACTAAAGCCAATCACAGTCAGGGAATCAGGGTTTGTCATCCTCATTCTACATCTGTCTGACTTGGACCAGTTTCCTAGAAATGAAAGGCCCAAGCTGAAGAACCTCTTTTCTTTTTCTCCTCCTTTTTTCCTTTTTTTCCCCCTTCTTTCCCTGTTCCATGTTTAGTATTATTATTAAAAGCATATTCTAATTGCTGTTGTATTTCATTGTATCTCTTATTAGAATGAAAAATCTACTACTCCTGTTTCAAAGTCTAATACCCCTACTCCACGAAGTGATGCGCCCACCCCAGGCAGTAACTCTACTCCTGGATTGAGGCCTGTACCTGGAAAACCACCAGGAGTTGACCCCTTGGGTGAGTAAGAAAAATTTATTGGTATATATTTATGCTTCTAATTTAGAAAGACTTCAAAGCAATTTAAAGAGTGTGATAAAGTAAAACTACTGATGACCAGTATTGAATGCTTGTTAGGCAGAATTGTTTAACCTGAACCAAGTGTCTGACACCAACCCTGTCTGACACATGGTGGGTGGTCAGTAAAATAATGTGAATGAACGAACTCATAGGAAGCTTTGAATTACTTTTGAAAAATGTTAAAATAGGCTCATTCAATCATGGATTCTATTTTTAATATATCTAAGAATGTCTTCAATAGCGGTACCTGTGTTCTTGGTCATTCTTTATCTTCCTTCCATTTGGGTGTGCAGCCTCGAGCCTAAGGACCCCAATGGCAGTACCTTGTCCATATCCAACCCCATTCGGGATTGTGCCCCATGCTGGGATGAATGGAGAGCTGACCAGCCCTGGAGCTGCCTATGCTGGGCTGCACAACATCTCCCCCCAGATGAGTGCAGCTGCTGCTGCTGCTGCTGCTGCCGCCGCCTACGGGAGATCACCCGTGGTACGTTTTGGGCTATTACAAATATATTTCAGAGCTCAGAGAGTTGTCATATATCTATATGTATATTTATAAATTAAGCTACATGTAATTATGTCTGGAGATCCATCTTTTGTAAGGTAAGGAAGTTGTTATTTTATGTCTTTAAAAAAATTAGTTTTAGAAATTTTAAAACTACAAAATTATCACATAGTGTAATGAATATAATGAACCCTCTGTTTCTATCATGAGCTTCGATAATTAGTATAATTTTTTTTGTGTACATTTCACCTCTCAGTACGCTACCATCCTAAACATCCTGTCATTTCAGCAATAAATACTTCTGTATACATCTCTTATCTAAAATCTTATTTTTAAAGAATATAGTCTCCCAGATTTTAAAATAGATTTTTTTATGAGTGAAATGGGTTAATGTGTAACTATGCATGTTTTTGTTACTTGGCTTGGAAAAATTCTAGGTGGGATTTGATCCACATCATCACATGCGTGTGCCAGCAATACCTCCAAACTTGACAGGCATTCCGGGAGGAAAACCGTGAGTACTTTTGTGTCTCTGTGTTGTTTGCATGCTAAACTCTGGTCCCTTGGTGGCCCATTTGACTTTGATCATTGCTAGATGATAGTGGGGGAGGGTGAGGTCTTCCTGTGGTTTGCATTTTTTACCTTACAAAGTATTTTTCTTTTAGCACAAGGAGAGAGGTAATGAAGTAGGGGGTTTTGTATGTTTAGTTTAGAATCTTAAGCTTTACTGTGGGAATGCAAATAACAGAGGGATCTCCAGCAGCAGGCAGGGCTTCTGTGCGTCTATTGCTGATTTCAAGGCAACTTGTTGTTCAAAAAGTTTGATTATTATATGCAAACTTGGGTGCTTAAAATTTGAATATATTGGAAGCAGACATGCTAAACTTCAAAGGCTGAAAGGAAATAAGTGCAGTTATGCTCAGTTCTGTTTTCAGAAAAGGCGACTTGCTCTATTGGCTTCCAATACTGTGCTTTGGGCATCTAGAGTCTGCATTCACATCCTCCTTGAGTTATGAAGTACAAAATGCAACACATCAGTTGTTGCCGCCTCCTTGTTTGTACATTCTGATCTCTATATCTCGTTCCAAATCCTTTATTTTAATCCAGTGCACCCTTTTGTTACTAACTAAGCACAGTTGTTTGCTTATTGCCTTTATCTTTCTAGACATGAAGACTTTTACTGTAAAGTAACAGGGGCATTTCCTTTAAAATCCCTGGCTTTCTCTCTCCTCTCTTTTGGGAAGCAGACCCTCCTTGCCTTGTTAGTCACATGTATATGTTTGCTCATAGCTCTATCACTGTACACTGTGTGCATGCCACCTCCCAGTCTCCAGTGCTGTCCACACTTGACGCTCAAGAGTAACTAAATGCCCTGTCTCCCAGAGGCTTGCCTGCCTTGAAGCCTTTGCTCTTATTAGTCCTTCTTCCTGTAACACCTTTTCTTTGACTTACTGTCTGTCTTAGTTGTCTAAGACATCATCTTATCAGTATTCTGCCCTGACAACCTTATTTGAAATATCCTCCTGATTATTCTTCCCTATTCCCCTTCCTTTTTAATGCTTACTTTTCGCCATTATCTTCCTCTGCACACCTGACTATATGAGAGCACAGCAGAACTTTTCTGCTATTCAGTTATAGAAGTTACTCCATTGCCTCGAATAGCACCTGGTTCGTAGCCCTCACAATATATGTTTGTTCAGTAAATGGATGAGTGAATGTATGCCATCTCCCCTTTCTCTGACTTCTCATTGCTTGTGTATCCTCTTTTTCTCCCCATGTTCCCTGTTTCCTTAGGGTTGAACATGCCTGACCTTGATCCTTTCTTTACTTTCCATCTCATGAATCAGATTCTTGGCTCCTCCTTTCAAAACTTAGTTCTCTGCAGACTCTATCCTAAACTTCCTTATTGCATCAAACACAGTGCAAGTTCCATAGCCAAGTTGCTCAGTAAATATTTGACTGATTAATAAGAGAAACAAGGCAAATTAGATTTTGAGTTCCTTGAGACTTGAAGGTATAAATATCAATTAGCATAAAATTCTGTGTACCTGTGTGTGTTCTGCAAATAGTTGTTGACTAACTGACAAGTCTTATTGACCAAGAAGTCTGTTGTATTTGAAGGTGAAAGTTGAGTGTATTTTAAACAGTGACTAAATAACAAGGTCATAGGGATTAATCAAATAATGACTCATATACCTATGAATTCTATATGAGCTTAAAGGGGAGATAGACGCCCTTTAGGGAAGAAGTACCATCCTTTTTCATAGTTAACCACTTAGGTAACCAGCAGTTGTACCCAGAGATACCAGATAACTACTGGAGAGAATGAAGTGATACTTTCTGCCTCAGTTGTGGCTCTGAGGCCACAAAAAGTATAAGCGTATAAAGTGTTATTTAAAGAAGCAGTGATAGTCTTGGTTTGGCACTGGTTCCTAACCTGTGGGTCACGACCCACAGGAACTGTCAAAGGGCTGCAACATTAGGAAGATTGAGAACCACTGGTTTAGGGGGTTTGGCCGGTTAAACCACTATAGTCATAGCCGGTCTGATTCAGAATGTGCTTCTGGGCAATGAGTCGCGCTCCCCTTTCTTCCTCCAGTTTTGGCTTTTGGCTTTTGGCTTAAGATCCTGTTAGGTAAACTAAGGAATTGGAATGTTATTTCATATTTTGTATGTGGGAGTGATAGGGTTGAATTTAATGCCGTTGGCAGATGACACCGCACTAGGAATACCAAAATTCAATGGTCAACAGAGTATGGGTTCAGAAATGTGGCAGGTCCATGTTTGAATTTTGACTCTTAAGAGTGGACCACAGGGAAAAGTGAGTGACTTCATGCACAATTTCTTAACTTTCTGAGCTTAGCTTGGCTTTCTACTCATCTGTGAACCAGGGAGGTGAGGATGATATGATTGGGCAAATTACATTCATGTTTTTTGTCATTAGTGTATCTTTGTGTAATAAGACCTCAAGAAAGAGAAATTTACATTCATTTATATGCATATAGAGGTAAAATACTTTAATTACAGATTTTTATACCAAAAATGATTATAATGATTATGCGGCTCTCCAGATCATAAGAAACTTTGTCTTGTGGATATTGTTGAATAGAAAACTTTAAAGTATGCTAAAACATAATAAATTCCCTAATAGCCTCCCCCACCACACACACTCACAAAGTAACTGCCTTTCTCTGGGAAGACTTAGAACAGTTGTATGTCTCTTTCCTTGTTACCAAATGAATTGCTAGATATTATCAAAAATTATAATTAAATGCTTGTTAAAAACTAATGAATAAAGTAGCATTTATTTGACAATTTGCATTGGATCCTCTTGTCTCTTCAGATGAATTAGCAAAGGTTCCACTCCATATGTAATTGGAATGACAATGTAGTATAATTCCAGCATACGCCAAAAGTGGACTCTCTCCCTCAACGACTACTAAAATGAGACTTCTGGGGATGGCGTACAACTAATTGACAAAAACCACAGTACTAATTGTGTGGGTTATGACATGTGAATGCAGCAAAAACAAAAGCTCTCAGGTTAACGGGTTGCAGGCTGCTCACAATTCATAAATCTTTCTCTGTTGTATTTGTTTTTATAAAGCAAGATTTTCATAATGATAGTAATACTTAATACATAGTTAAAACCATCAAGAATTGTTGACTGTCTGACTAGTGTGTTCCTATGCTGCTTAGAACCTGGCTTTCTATAATACCACAAAGGCAAAATACCCAGACTCACAGCAACTCCTGGGCTTAGGCAATTCTCTTGCCTCAGTCTCCCAAGTAGCTGTACTATAGGCACCTGCCACAACGTTGGCCTGGCTACTTTTTTGTTGCAATTTGGCCAGGGCCAGGTCCTAACCTTCCACCCTTGGTATATGGGGCCAATGCCCGACCCACTGAGCCACAGGCACCGCCCTCCAGACTTCTAATTGTATATTGGCGGTCTGGTTCCATTTTGTGAGATACTGAAAATTTGGAGAAAGTGTTCTGAATCATTAGAGAGATGAGTACAACATAGCAGAACTGGGCCTCTTAAACAGAGTAAAATGAGTTGTAGGTGGGAAGGCCAAGGACCTTTTTTAGATACTCTGGGTCTTCATTGAATGTTGATGATCAGTTAGAATAATTACTTAAGTGCACATGTTTGAAAAAGAGGAAATTGCAGGTGCTGGGATTGCCCAAAAAGTCCATTCTGTCAGAAGTTCAAACTTAAAATTTTCTTTCACTGTTCTTGGCACCATTTTTGCTGGAGAGCCATTCTTAACTCTTAGTAGCTTCACCAGTGGTGTGTGTGTGTCAAGGAGAGTGAAGATTACTGTATTTCTCTGACTCCCATACCCTCTTCGCTTCAGTTCCATGTTTCTAGTTCCATGTTATTTATTTGATGTCTCATCTAGGCATCTTCAGTGTGTGTTTCTTGGCCTTCAAATGTATTATAGTCAAATACTTGTCTAGAGTGTCTTCCTTCCAATTTGTCCTACCCCTTTCCCTCCTATTTTATAACTACTAGTACCTTGTTTCTTGTTTCCTGAGATCAGAAACTCAGTTACGATTGGTTCTCTGCTCACAGTTTATTAAGTACTACAGAATCGTATACCCACTATTTCTTCTAGCTTACCATCCTCACCTGTGCTTAGTTTAGGTCCCCTGAACTAGATTATTATAATAATTGTTTATTATTCCTCTTGTCCATCCTACTTCTTGCTACCATGTTTATTTTATGAACGGCTTTGCCTAGTAATGTCATACCCCTTAGAAAACCCTTCACCACATTCTGGGAAGATCTCAGCTTAGCATTCTCAGCCCTTTCTTTTGTAGCATTATATTGATATAAAGAAATAGATCTTGTTTATTTTGTCAGACAGTGCTTGGGTAGATTCTTCAGTCACTGATTGAGGGGTTGTTATTACATAAATGAATTCTTGAATTAAAGCCAGTCCATGGGTCTCCTAGATCATTTCCCCTCACCTTTTTGGAGTCCTGTTCTCTTGTATTCTGACCACCTGGACTGTTTTTTCCATGTTCCTCTATCTTTGGTAAAATCCTTCCATTCTTTAAAAACCCATCTCTGGTACCATGTTTCTCATGAAACATAAACTTTATTTTTTCTTTTTAAATTACATAGTCATTTCTGTACTTAGTATCAGCATACTTATATTATAAACCAGTTGTGGGCAGGGCCAGGTATCTCACCTAATTTTGTAACCTTAGCTTGACATTAATGTTAGAATGAATACGTGGATAGGAGATACTTAATACATACTGATGTATTTAATTTGACAGAGAATAGTCTTTGATTGCTAGAAATGTTGATTTTATACATTCTAGGACTCTTGCTAGTAGTACAAGCAAAGAATCATTGAAATCTGAAAGGTATATACTAGAGCTTTTTCCCCCTGTTCTAAGTATCTTTTATATATATTAATAGCAAACACAGGGCTATATTATGTCCTTGACGAAAAAGCAGGCTCTTGGAAATTACTTGGACTCTTTAAAAGAAAGTTCCAAGAACATGATAGGTGCTCACAGAGTGGTTATGGCTGAGTTATAAAATGTCCTATTGAAGACTTTGAAGGAATTGTGTGCCTCGTTTCTTAAAAATTTAAATTCTCAAGGCTCTTTAAAAACCATTTAGTGATTCTGGAGAGGAGTACAGGATATCTTTTCAAATAAATTATCATTAAGAATGTATAACACCATCTAAACTTGGAATAACCTTTCATTCCTTTAAGATTTAGTCTTCATGACCTCTTAATTGCTAAATCAATTACCCCTTTTCTCAGTTGTCTTCCCCTAGAATTTTAGCCTTTATAAGCATCACTACCTTCCCCTCCTTACTTAGTCTGAAACCTGGCCCTCTCCTGGGGTCACCCCTCTTACCTGCAGCCCTCTAAGGGTGGCCTTTCACTTCCTTTACTGGCCTCAGGGCCAGTAGGGGAATTGTTAAGGGTTGTGGTTGCTTCACATCCCCAGGCTCTTCTAAAAGATAACTCCTCTACCCTTTTGTGAAAATCCTGCTGTTTTTCATGCTTGTACCATTTGAGTACCCCACTTGACCTTTTCTGGGCTGTTTCTCCATATGTTAGACTTGACACATGGTTTTAAGAGTCTCCTTTTAGTTAGGGCCTGCCGTCATCCTGGTTGACTCTGATACTCCTTAAGACTATCCCCCCGCTAACTTCATTGTGGGTCTCGGACCATCTCGTCTCTAGTGAACATCTGCCCCTTTGGACCACGGTTGCCTATAACTTACAAGCTCATAAAGAAGAACTTGTTACCACCCCTAACTGTATCACCTCCAGAATCCAAACATTTATACAGTGCAACCTCTGTACCTCCACCCAACCAAACTGATCCTTTGAATTCCAAATTCTGTTTCTGATTGTTCCTGTCCCTAAGCCACTGCCATCTCCCTAGATAACTTCAATAGCCCCCTGACTAGTTAGTCTTTATTCTGCCACCTACAGTTTATTCTTTACCCAACAACCAAATTATTTGAAAACATTAACTGAATCATGTCACAAGTCTCAAATGGCCTTCTGTTCTACTTAGAGTTCATTTCCACACTCATCACAGCCTACAAGGCCCTTTTTAGTCCGGACCCTGCCTCTCCCTTCACTCATACAGTACATTCTGGCTTCCTCGCTTGTTTTGCACTTAACTGTTCCTTCTCACTGATGCGTTACACACACACACACACACACACACTCTCTCAAGGCCTGTGTCCTTCCTCCATTTCTCAGCTCCTCCACTGCGTCCTCAGAGTAGTCCTTGACCACTGCTCTTAGCGTGTGCCCACTACTCTCTTCTGTACACAACTATGTTTAACAACATTTACCACCATCTGAAGTTACTTACCTATTTATATATTAATCTGTTTCACCCCTGATATAGACTATATAGGGACTTCTTTTATCTGCATGATAAATCCTTTGTGGTTTCCTGTCATGTAAGGTGCACTATCTATACATTCACTAAATGTACCAAATTCAATCCCACTTCACAACACCTGTCTTGCAAATCGTTGAAGATATCTATTCCCTGTGCACTAGGGTGCCCAAAATGGGTATAACTCTTGGCAGCAAAGAAAATCTTCTGTTACGAACTGAATGAAGTATAAAACCAGCAGAGTTGGTAGTATCAGTTGATTTATCCAAAGTGATTGAATAATGTATGTTTTCCTTTTTAAGTATTGTCTTGTATTTAAGTTGTGTTAAGTTGAAGGCTAATCCATGCTGCTAATTGGTTATAGTTCTCCTTGAAAGAGGCAGTTTGTACTTTGAAACATTATTGGGGTCTAAGCATCCTACACCTTTGATGATGCATCCTTTCACAATCTACATCACTGAATGGCTTCCCTTTTTTCCCCAAATATATAAGCTACTTTATAAGTTGCTTCTGTGGCATTATTTCCAGGTGATACTGCCGCTTGTAAAAATTGTCTCTCTTTGCTTTTGTTTTTTTATCTTTTATTTTCTGCAATACAGCCTTGTGCTTCTCCCTTTAATTTAAAGTGTTTGGGGTCCTTCTGAGTGTTATCACAAAGCAAGCAAATCATCTTACCTTTAGCAGAAACAAGATAATAATGCAATTCCCAATCCTCATTAAAAAACCCATTTTCTCCCTTCTGTGTTCTCTTGGTCTTCTTTGACATGATGGGCTGTTAAGCAGACACAATTAAAAATACTGTCAAGCTGTGCATCTATTCATAAATTCCACTTTAAATAGAAACACAGAGCCCTATTGTCAAAAGTGATAGCAGATTGGTGTACTTGGCCCTCACCAACCTGCCATATACAGTAGTGGTGCCAGTCAGGCAGGGGAAGTTAGAACTAAATCATGAGCATAGCAGCAGTCAGCTTAGCCCTCATGTTTTACTAATGTTCTAATTGTGCAGGTCAATATGGGAGGATTATTTCATCGAAACTTATTTTATTTGGTATTTTAAGTATATCCACTTTAGAAATTAAATAAAAATATAAAAGGCAAAAAGTTGTTAATAAAAATAAAAGGTTTTATTCTGTAAAACTCTCAGTCAAAAGGCTCCACTTAAGGACTTAGAAGGCCACAAATTCCCTACCCCTGACCTAGAACGTATATTATCCATATTAAATGAGTGGATAATAAGCATGGCCTCTTAACTGTTGCCTTCATATTTGCCATAGTCCTTATCATCATTCTGTCTTTAGATCATGTTACACTCATTCTGTATTTGATAGCCCCATTGGCTGTTTCCTGTCCTCTTCACTGTCAAATTCTCACAGTACCATTGATCTTCTATTGTTCATAGCACTGACCATCTGACATTTTGATAGTTCCTGAGTGAGCCTCTCACTAATGACTGTGTTCCCCACCACAGGCCATAACTTCCGGAGAACAGGGTATGTGGGTTTCTTTCTTCCCCCATCCTTAGCATAGTGCTCAGCATGCTGAGATATTTGAGAAATCCATGGTAACCAGATGGACCTCTTAATGAACTGTCCTAAGTTGGCCATCTTCCCCCTCTTTCCACTTCATTGCCTCTATTAATAATTTACCTCCCCGACTGCTCTTGCTGGGAATTCTTTAAATGTCAGCATTCTCCCGGCTCCCACATCTGGTGCACTTCTTCTCACTGCATATTCTACTCCAGGATTTTTTTTTCTTGGCTCCAGCTATGTCTTCTTTGTGAATGAGTTCTAATCTGACCTCTCTCCTGAATCATAGCTGTTTGGATTTCCATCTGCCCTCAAGTTTAAGAAAACCAGATTCTTTACCTCCTCACATGTAACCCTGAGTTATGGGTCCTGGTCATCTTCACCGTTAGTGTGGTCTGCCTAGTTACTTGTGTTCTGAACCCTAAAGTCCTCCTTAGCATCCCTCTTTCAGATCACACGTCCAGTGTGTCTTTAGTTCCTACTGATTTGACTCATGGAATATCCTCCACGTGTTAACTTCCCAGCTTCCTGCCTCCTGCCTCCTTCCACCTGAGCAAGTCAGAGGTACCACTTTCTTTTACAGTTCTCTGTCATCTGCAGAGAAAGCAGAAGCTTGCTCCTACCTGCACCCACATCTTCACAGCCACAGTGCATACCTCATCTTGTCTGGGAACATTCTGGTGGTTGATGAGGACCCTCAGCAATGGGCTGAATTTGGATGAATGGGACCAGCCTATAGATTTTTTACCTTAAGGAATCCTAAACTGTTTTAGTTTGATCCTAAAGCTTCCCAACAGTTTGATCCAAACCCCTATTTGTGTATCTTCAAGTACTGTCTTCTAGGTATGTCTTTTGTAAACTTCTTCTCATAAGCAGAGCACATTCCCAAGCTCCATGCCAACACACAATGACATAATTTCCAAAAGGGGTTATTGCCCGTGATAGCCCTCAGAACAGGCCAAGCTGCCTCCCACCTGCCTCCGGCACCTCCTACTTCCAGAAACCCAGTATCCATCGCAGCAGCCTGACTAATCCCTGCCTGACTTAAGTGCTCTTAAAATAAAGATGAGCCTATTGAGGGAAGTACTCTGACTTAAGCTGCATTTTAGAACCAAATGCTTCCACAACCTGAGGGCTTTCCCTGAAAATGAGCTAGAGATGGAGCTAGCTGCTGATAGGTACTCATCACAGGTGAGCCTCTGGGACTGCTGCCCAAAACGCTTTTTCCAGTTCTCATTCCATTGGGTTCTACTAGGATTTGTAATTGTCGAGTCTGATCAAGATATTAACATAAGGTTTTATTTATGTATTTATTTATTTATTTTTGCAAACATTGGCCATTTCCACATCTAATCCTAGAGACCTTGGCTTACTTATTTCTATTAGTAAGTCACTTGCTTAACTCAATTGGTATAGAGGCAAAATCTCATTGCAGGCCCAGGATTCACTCAAAGTGGAAGGCAATACTTGTTTATAGGGTACCCCTGAAAGCATAGGGACTGTACTTAACATTGATTATCTTATTTAATTCTCTTTGAGGTATAGGAAGCATTCTTTTCTTTTTAGACATTAGAACCAAAGTTCACAGAAGCTAAATAAGTGCTGCTGTCACATAGCAGCTTATAGAGTCAGCCTTAGATTTGTTAGTAGATTTAGCTGCATTCTCTAAAAACCTTGTTTTTTTTCCCCACCATGTGGGTAAATTAGATTTGCAAATTAGCACTGAAAATATTTTATTTCTCATGTCATTACACTTACATTCTCCTCTTCCTATCTTTTCTCTTCTCCCTTGCCTTAGAGCATACTCCTTCCACGTTAGTGCAGATGGTCAGATGCAGCCTGTCCCTTTTCCTCCCGACGCCCTCATTGGACCCGGAATCCCCCGACATGCTCGCCAGATCAACACTCTCAACCACGGAGAAGTGGTGTGTGCAGTAACCATCAGCAACCCCACGAGACATGTGTACACGGGTGGGAAGGGCTGCGTCAAAGTCTGGGACATCAGCCACCCTGGCAATAAGAGTCCTGTCTCTCAGCTCGACTGTCTGGTAAGTGAAGGCGGATGAACGAGACTTAGAATTTCATTCAGAAAACAGGAAGGAATGATAGGGAACTGGCTATATGAATAACACAAGTAATCATCCCAGGTGGGTAGTTGGTCGTAGGTGGTTTGTGGTCTTTCACTTGGAGGCGTGTCCACTTTCAGTTCCTTGAGGCAGAATGATCCAGTTCTTCACATGTGGCTCATGCACCAGTACAGTTTTCATTAACCCTGCCTCCCATGGGTAAAGGCAAACCACTTGTTTTCCTCTCTGATAGTTAAGAAAATTAAGAACCCACACAACAGTTTCAGATTTCGTCATCTGTCACATGTAAAGAGTAACTCACTACTTCATGTGGCAAACCCTAGACAGTCCCGTAGCTGCTTTGTTGGCTTTATCTTGAGTTGCATGGGAAATTTCAGTGTGGTTTCTTACCTTATACCAGCAGTGGAATTTTTGCTGTAGCATTGAGGCTAAATCAATGTACAATGTTAAATGTACATAAGATTCTTGTAACCATACCAGTTGGGAGGATTTTTCTTTCCTGTTACTTAAGACTCCTTGATGGAGTCTTGCCTCTGAATAGTGAAGCTTTCATCACACCCTTAATGTCCTTTCATCATATAATGCAAGTCCAGGCAAAAGGAACAGACGGCTGGCTAGGTGTCTTTACCTTCCTGACACCTTCTTGGCAGTAGTAATAGGACCTTTCAGTAGCAGAGCCAAGTCTGAGTATATCAGACTTTACGGTGTGGATACTGCAGGACTGTGCAATCACCTGCACTAGTATCCTCATGTGTCTGTCTGTGTGCACATGACACAGGCAGTTGGTTAATTTGGTCATGGTGGGAGTGGATCTAGATCTTTGCAGTTTGGTACTAATTAAGATTAAATATCTCAGTACTCAGTTTTGTACATCAAGTTTAAGTACTTCCCTAATTTCATGTAATTTTCTAGCATTAATCTACTTTATCATTGTCATAAGTATAAATGGCTCATTAAACCAGGAGGGAACACAATACTTTTATGGATTTCTGCTTTCATGTTAATGCTGTTTTCCTTTCCTCATGAGTAATCTCTTGATGGTTTTTGTCTCTACAGAACAGGGATAACTACATCCGTTCCTGCAGATTGCTCCCTGATGGGCGCACCCTAATTGTAGGAGGGGAAGCCAGTACTCTGTCCATTTGGGACCTGGCGGCTCCGACCCCACGCATCAAGGCAGAGCTGACATCCTCAGCCCCCGCCTGCTATGCCCTGGCCATCAGCCCCGACTCCAAGGTTTGCTTCTCGTGCTGCAGTGATGGCAATATCGCCGTGTGGGATCTGCACAACCAGACCTTGGTGAGGTAGGTCAGCAGAACCCGTTGACTAGGTTATGAAGAGGAGCTGATTTTACCACAGTATGCCAGAGAGAGAGAGAGAGAGACTGTGTGCGTAGATGAAATACAATTATCTTACTAAAAAATCATTAAAGAATTGTCCGTTTTAAGGTGCCACAAACAAATTATTATTGTAAAATCATATTTCTTTTGACTATTTGAACTACATAAAATGAGTTCTTTTATTTGAAACATTATTAAGCGTCACCAATTTCTTTTTTTAAAAAAATTCTCTCAGTTTGTCCATGACCTCATGAGCTCGTTAGACATCTGTAACTTGCCATCTGTGCTTGCTTTTGATTGTTGTTAATCGATGCTCACTGAGAAGATTCACAGTGCAGGGTACTATCTCAGGGGTCATATTTGTCTGACACATCCATTTTTTCAGCAGATACTTAGCAACTGCCGTGGGCACAGGCACCGTGTTGGGTACTGTTCATCCTGAAATGGTCTAGATTATCTCGTCCCACTTTTAAGGGTGGATAGACATAGCTTAATACAGGAGATTTTCAAAGGTCAATGTTGGCAGGCAAAGCCCTGCAAGAAATCTCCAACTGTCAACACCTAAGAGATCAGCAAGCAGTGATCAGCTACACAGTATGCGAAGGTTGTACTTAAATCTAGCTACGAGTCGAGTGTGTAAAAAGAGGCCTGTCTGTTAGTTTGAAGGACTGAACTCCTAAGATTCCAAAACAAATAAATAATCCTATCATTACACATCACGTGTATTGCTTATGGGTAAGATTGTATGAGGAGCTGCTTCTAAGCCCTTCTTCCCCCAGTGACCTTAGTAAATTTTATCAGGAGTGATCCCTGGGGCAGTGCCTTACTTGAGAACATGGCCTTCTGTCCTGCACAGCCACCCACCGGCACGTTCCTGCTCACTGTCTAGACTTGATCTGCTGCTTCCTGTGCTATCCCCAGTCCTTTGTAGAAGGGAAAATTAAATTTTCTATTTGCTTCATATCACAGGGGTAGAGTAGGTCTCAGAGTATCTTTGATTAGTTCGTATATCTGTAGGTGGATGTTTTCTCTTGTTAATTTATTTAAAGATTTCCATCCATAATATGAATCATGAAGAGCTTCCTAAATATTAAAAAATTAAAAGTACAAGAAATTTAGCATCTCAGTTAAACTTTCATCTCTTCATGTATGCTTTGTTGTTACTTTGAATGATTAGAAAACATAATAAATCAAAATGAAATCTGCAAATAAGGCCTGCATTAAAACTTGAGTCATCGGCTTGGCGCCTATAGCTCATCCGGCTAAGGCGCTAGCCACATACACCTAAGGTGGCGGGTTCGAATCCCAGCCCGGACCCGCCAAACAACAATGACGGCTGCAACCAAAAAATAGCCGGGCGTTGTAGTGGGCGCCTGTGGTCCCAGCTACTTGGGAGGTGGAGGCAAGAGACTCGCTTGAGCCCAGAAGTTGGAGGTTGCTGTGAGCTGTAATGCCACGGCACTCTACCCAGGGGGACAGCTTGAGGCTCTGTCTCAAAAAAAAAAAAAATTTGAGTCATCAAGGAGTTCTAAATTGAGTTCAGCCAAAAACAAACTTTTCAAGGACTTTCCTTCCATTTTGACATCTTCAGGCAATTCCAGGGCCACACAGACGGAGCCAGCTGTATCGACATTTCTAATGATGGCACCAAGCTCTGGACGGGCGGCCTAGACAATACAGTCAGGTCCTGGGACCTGCGAGAAGGGCGCCAGCTGCAGCAGCACGACTTCACCTCCCAGGTACCGCCCTGGCCTTTTAGAGGCATAGTTTTAGGAAACATAGGACACACTAAAAGAGGGGTAGTTTATTTACCATGTGAATGATTTCACTTTTGACTGTGAATTAATTACTTTGACATCTCACTACTTTAGGATCACCCATTTGGCTTTGGTTTCTTTCTGCACAATTCAAATTATCTTGATTTCCTTCACAATTTAAATAGACAGTACTCGGGGTTAAAAGAAGCACCTATTTTAATTCTAGATCTTTTCTCTGGGCTACTGTCCAACTGGAGAGTGGCTCGCCGTGGGGATGGAGAACAGTAATGTGGAGGTGTTGCATGTCACCAAGCCAGACAAATACCAGCTACATCTTCACGAGAGCTGTGTGCTGTCACTAAAGTTTGCCCACTGTGGTAAGCAAGCTCCTTTTGTTCACTTTCTGTGTACCAGAGTTGTTCTTTCCACCTTCCAGTGGGTTCGCTCCAAGTCAGATCCTTTAGCTGGCTAATGCTGCTCTCTTCAGACCTGTATGACAGCTTCCTTATACACGCCCCCTTCTCTGATACCCTGTAATCTTTGTCCTTATCATAAGCATAAATGCTCATTAAATCTAAGAAGGTGGGCTTTAATTTTGAAATGAAAAATTCTTGTTACGTATAAACGGACAAATACTCTGAATAGTTTAGTGCTCTCTAAAGCCCCTCTTGAGTGTTTGACAAAGTATCATGAACATTGCCTTTTTCAAAACTGTTTTCCTATAGGCAAATGGTTTGTAAGCACTGGAAAAGACAACCTTCTGAATGCCTGGAGAACACCTTACGGGGCCAGTATATTCCAGGTAACAGTCAACTTGTCAGTAAGGACTCGCTGTGTGCCTGCTGCGTGGCAGGTGTTTAACCAAACTCTCGTGCGCACTCTCAGATTAACAGTGTACATAAGTGGCCTGGGAGGTGGGAGCTAGTAATTATTCCCATTGTGCAGAGAAGAAAACTACAGCAGGGAAGCTAACGGTCACAGCACAAGCCCCGGGGCTGCGGAAAGTCTCCATGGTTCTCTGAGGCTGGAGCCAGGGCTACCCAGTGCACTCTTCACCACTTCTTCATCCTCAGTCCCTTTTGACATGTTAGAATGGAGGGTTTATGCCTTGTGTGAATCAAGTGTATGATGTGCGTATCTTTTAAAATTTTTTATTTTAAATGTTCAGCATTTTGCTAAAATATATTCTTATTAGTATTACCTTTTGATTTTTTTTTCCCCCAAAGAAGGTGTTACGGAAAAATTTGATAAATCCTAGTTAATTTTATAAACTTTATTCTACCTGTTGACTCTGTGGAACTTCATTTTTTTCGTGAAATTACTTGTAGAATGACTACACTGTAGACAGTGCACATCAAACATGTGCACACAGTCTCCCCTCTCTCTTATGGTGTGTGAGAATTTCACAGGCAAACTGAAGACTTGCCTTTTTTAACCTTCTATATTGAGAATATTGTTTTCTAGTGTTCTTTAAAAAAAAATTAAAAAAAGATAGATTTGCAGTTTTCTTGACTAAGAGATATTAAGTCTGAAACATGTATTTATCTGGTAATATGAAAGCTAATCAGTGAGACAAAAATTGCTGATTGTTGCTATCATAAGCTTATTTTAATAAAGGATTTTTCAGGTTGTGGATCACAATCTTTTTTTAGATGGTCCCAACTTTTCCTTTTTAAAAAAATTTGTTTTAAAAATTAGAGTCTATCTTTTATAGTAACTAAACATACATCTTATTATATACTAGATTGTGAATTCAAATTATTTACTGCCAATTGTGGCTTTTAAAAGTTAGAGAAACACTGGGATTATGTTAGCAACTGCATGTCAGACATATTTTTAAAATTTTTTTAGATGAGTACAGTTCAATTAAAGTTACTGTTGACTCTTCCTTAGTGTAGCTGAACATGGTATACAAACTCTGTAAGTATGGTACATTTTTCTTTCCAACTATTGAGCTTCTTTACTCTTCCAAGTGTATATCTTTTATATTTCTGCAGTGAGAACATTAGGGTTTTTATTGGGAATATTTTTACCTTCTTTTTTTTTTAAGTGTAGCATTTTCAGTACTGTTTCTCATACATTAATCTCACCTGGACTGTGTTATATCCCTCTGAGGTGGTAGACAGACAGGTACCACATCTCCACCTGTTTGCCAGTGTAAGGAAACAGGCTCAGACACACAGGTTGAGGTACCTGGTCCAGGGTCCCAGCACTCAACCTAAATCCAAGCTGTCTGACTGAAGTTGGCTTTTCATGATCATAGCACCCTCCTCTCTACTATCTGGAGAACTTGGTTTGAAATAGGGCCCTGCTCCACCAGCAGAGGTGCCTGTTCATTGACTTGCCTGCCTACCTGATGTCCCCAGTGCGAGAGCCTCCTGGCTCACCTGGTCAGGTGACCTCCAGAATGCATCTCATCCAGCGCTGCCATTTTAAGGAAGCACCACACCTGCCTTTCCCCCCTGGTGGCTCCTATTGGTCAGCAAGCACGTTGCATTTGCATTAGCCCTCAGTCCTCCAGGCCTGCCTCTCTGTACTTACAGGATTTTCTTCCATTATTTAACATTTTTGATTATGTTTCTTTCCTAGTCCAAAGAATCCTCATCGGTGCTTAGCTGTGACATCTCTGTGGATGACAAATACATTGTCACTGGCTCTGGGGATAAGAAGGCCACGGTTTATGAAGTTATTTATTAAGGACAAATCTTCATGCAAACTGGACTCCTTCTCCTTGTAGCACTTTGCTCTATCATCCTTTTTGTTCACCCCCTGCCCTCGCATCTAAAACCAAGGATTTCAAATACTCATTGCAGTTGTGAAGTTTAATCCCCTTCCTTGACCCCACTTACTACTTGCTGTTGAATTGTGAATACTCATTAAAACCTGTGATACCAAATCTTTAGCTATCTATTTGGAAGAACATGGAATAAGCATTCTTAACAGTGAACGGAATCTTTAATTATGTATTATATCTGTAATATATTTATTTTGTTTAAAGAAGGCTTTCTAACAATGACTGACTAAATAAAGCTGTCTGCTCCTGCATTGATAATGAAGGTGCATTGTATTTGATACCCCTCCCCCCTTTTTTTGGCAAAGGAGGGGAAAGGAAGGTTTAAAATAATTGTTTAAAAATGTCACTAAATGTAGACTAATGACTGTATAGAGATGTGAAATGTATAATTACACATGGAAGCAATATGTTGCTGTGTTATTGGGTTTTTTGTTTTTGTTTTCTACTTATTTTAAAGACATTTGGAAATTTGGCTGAACAATTAGAACATGACAGGCCAAGTCATATTCATTTGGGGTCTATTTAGACAACTTTAACCAATATATCTACAGCTTTAGATTATATTCGATAAAAGTCATTGGACTTGATCTTTTTTCTTTAACTTGTTGACAAGTGTCTTTGTAATATGTTTTTAATTCCCTTTTTTATTGTATTATAGACAGATGAACAAATTAAATTTGGCCTCAGAGAGAACTTAATCCCTTCTGGATATTTTTGCCATGTTTCTTTGCAAAGGGAGATATATATCTTTGGGCAGTTTTGTTATTACAGAAATTATGGCTATTTTGTGGCATGCTCTTTGGGAGCTGCACAGATACGGGGAGGACTCCCACGCTGGGCAAGTCAAGTCTTTTACAAAACAAGGACAGCAGAGGAGGGTTTGCAGAGACCTCCCTCTGAAAAACACAAAGAACGGACTCTCCTGGGATGAGAACTTGCTTTCTTTACCTCCGGTTCTTTCCATGTCTTAGTTGGATGTCCCTGAAATGGACACAGGCTGTGCCATTGTGCCAGAAACATTGTGTTATCTTTTATGTTGTTGTTGTTGTTGTTAAACTATAATATGTGACTCCTTTTTTATTATTATTTTTTTGTTTGGATGCTTTAAAAATCTTTTAAGTCTGTGGATCTGCTGATGTACAGTGCCTTTGCTGCTATGGATCAAAATCAAAAGAACCGTGTAGATAAACTTTATTGTATAAGTAGAAAAATACTTAATTTCATACTAGAAATGGATGGATGCTGCAAGTTGAAATGGACTGTCCATTGACGTTCCTAATGTGGTAGCAGAAAAAAAAAATGGTGTCTTAAGTGCTTAGTGTTTGCTGTCATTAACAGTTTCGTAAAACTCTACAGTGTAGAAAGATTTTGATACTAAACTGTGCATTGTACA
The DNA here is from genome assembly GCF_000181295.1 of Otolemur garnettii. Classification (NCBI taxonomy): domain Eukaryota; kingdom Metazoa; phylum Chordata; class Mammalia; order Primates; family Galagidae; genus Otolemur; species Otolemur garnettii. Next base: position 37,783,629 of record NW_003852401.1, read on the forward strand.
TAGTTCTAATGCATTGTATTGACCACCAGTACTTCTATAATGGTAGATTGTTTGTGCATTCAGACTTTTAAGCATTAAACATACATAACTTCTAGTATGCTTATTTTTCTAATTCTTCATTTTTTACTGGCTTTGTTTTGTATCTTCAGGTTAGGCCATATATTTAATATTTTCACATTAAAAATAAGTAGTTTTATTTAATGGAGATTGGCTTTAAAGTAATGTGAGGTTTTCTATTGTTTCTACTTTTGTTATAGTTTTTTTCACTTGGGATAAGCTAGAAAAGACAGTGACAGAGAAACTGTCAGCTATCAAATATTTACTGATTTACAAATAGTATTTGTAAAATACTATTAGAAAATGGTCATGTCCCTCAACCTTGATGCTTTAGGACTGTACTGTTAAATATGATCACTACTAGACATTTGTAGTTATTTAAATTTAACTTTGTTGAAATTAGAAGTCTAGTTTACCAGTCACAGTAACTACATTTTAAGTAGTTACTGCAAACATTTAATAGAACACTTCCGTCATCATAGATAGTTCCCTGGGACCAACACTGCTTTTATGTTAGATCTCATAGACCATTTTCAGTCATTTGGGTCTGGGAAACATTTCTGGTTAATGTGCTGAAGTGCTTACCAAGATTCTTGGGCTGCTGCTGCTTGGGTATGTACAGATTCAGCAATAAGGGAGACTATGAATTAAGAATTCTAAAGTCCTGAGGCTCAAAATCTGATTCTTTAAGCATCTGTTGCATAGAAGGGTAGGGATTGGGAGCCCCACAGTGGGGAGGAATGGCTATAAATACAGATGATGCTTCACTGGCTTACCTGCCACCTATATTGTGGCTCAGTTACTAACAGGCCATGGAGCAAGCAGTACCTGGAGTGTAGGGGACCACAGTGTTAGAGCATTTTAATGGTAATGTTTCCCAAAGGTAAAAACACTACTCTCCCATTATAAGGTGCTGTTTTTATTTTAGTTTTGTTTTAATTTAGGTTTTGGCAGCAGGTAACAGAATCCTGTGTGTCCCAGATAGGAATTAGCAAGGGAGCAGAGGTCTAGCTACTTCTCCCCAGGGAAAGGAAATTCTCAGCTGGCGCCTTAGGTATTTGGCCTACGCAGAATTCCCACAGGGCTTCCTTTAGAGGAAAATTGTGAGCACGAGTGTTTTTATGAGTTGTCTCATTTTATCTCACTGCAGGCCTAAACAGTGGGCACTGGACTCCTGAATTTACACAAAAGGGCACTGAGGATCAGAAAATAAGAGAATTACTTATATCCATCTCCCCTGTGGGGACAAGCTATCTTGGAACCCAAGGCTCCTGCTTAACAATGCAGAATTCTGTGCCGTCTGCCCAGCATGGCAGGTTGGAACAGAAATGGGGAGGGAGGGTTCAAGACGTTTCTACCTTGTTACATTGTCTCTCAGTCTCACAGGAATTAGCTGGCAGAAGGTATCCCTGTCACAGAACCTTTGGAAATCTGTTAAGTCAATTACAAATTTGTCCTCTTAGATCCTTTGCTGTGATGCTTTTTGTGGACTGAATGCAGTACACACAGTGCACATACCCAGCTTTTGTGTAAGTAGATGCCTCCTGTGTCCGGCCCTTGGCATCTTACTGCCAGAGGCAGGGAGCCCACCCCATGAACTTCACCTGGTAGATTGATGAGAAGGTTGAGAATTAACAAGCTCTGTGTTATTTTGGAAGAAGACTTAAACTCATATAAATCCCATACTTTATTTGACTTGGGCCTGGCAGAATACACATGCATACACATACATACACAAAGGTACTTGCCAGGTAGGTTTTGAGAATTGAGGCAGCAAAGCTATTGGACTGTTAGGCCGGGTCTAACTACCCTTGTGCCCCAGTGTTTTGAAGTGACCCAGCATTTCTCCCTAGACTGGCGTGGCAATTGGCCATCACCGAATCTTCAATACACTCTTTTACTGCCTCTTCTAAGAAAAAACACTCCCGTACTTGGTACCTTGGCCATGTTAGAAAGCATGAGGTGAACTAGGGATTTTTTTCCTCCCAGAAGTTGGTGAGAATTGAACCAAGGGTGGATGGAACACTGTAGACGTTGTGATTGTGAGAGTTCCAGGAAAGGAAATAGGCTGAGTTTGGGTCCTTCCCCCTCCACCCCGGGGTTGGCAGCACAGGGCCTGGGACCTAACGGGTGGAGTGAGACCCCAGGCCCACATTGCTTCAAGCACAGCAGAGTTTAATTTAGGATGACTTCCTATTGAAGAACTGTCCAGCACCTGTCTAAGCTAATACTCTTCTCAAAGAGTAGAGTTTCTTGAGAAGAGTTTAGCTTAAAACTAAAGAGTAGAGTTTCTTTGAGAAGAGTTTAGCTTAAAACTAAAACCTACTGAATTAGACCCCTGTTAGGTCAAGTTTTAGTACAGCTGAGAATATACTATCACTCTCAGAAGTCTTACCCTTCCTAGATAAGTGAAAATGAGACTTCGTTTCTGAATTAATTGAAGAAATCAACTGTTAAACCTTGTTATTAAATCTCTGTCAAGTATTTACAGCCCCCATCGTTTCTCTTCTGAGCAGACAATCAGCATTAATGAAACGTGCTTTCAGGTGCTGTGGCCGAGTCAGGAAAGTCAGAGTAGTGGTTTCCACGCTGGTGGAAACCCCACCACCTGTGCATCTTCAGACTTAAGAGCTTCAGTATGCATAAAAACAGCTTCCTGGGCACAAGAAGGGTGTACTTTGAGGACAGAGGCCTTGATTTTTCAGATGCTTGTTCCTGAGTGATGATTTTAAAACATAATGGCCAGAATGAGAATTGTAGTGGCTGCTCGAGCTGACCAAAGGTGAAAAGAACTATTTCCAGTCCCTGAGGGGTAGACTCTGCAGTCTTTGAGTCACTTTGCTTGCACCTGGAGAGCCCAGGTGGTTGGCCTCGGCTTTGCAGGCAGCCTGTGTGCACCACTGGCTTTGAGCAGGAGCTCCTGCCAACTAGACTTCAAGCTCAGTACCTTCCAGCTTTGGCACATGGTATTTTCACCTCACAGCACTTTGTGTGTGTTTGAATGTATCTTTTTCTTGCAAAAAGTTTGTTTTTGTGTGTGCAAATTACAGAGCTCAGCACTGCAGTGTCTTTTTCATTTTACATGGATTGTATAAATTCACGTAAACTTAGAAACTGACCACAGACCTGCAGGGGAGAATAAGGTAAGGCAAGTTGGTGTTGCTGAAGCTTATAAAAGGTTTATCTATTTAAATTTTAAAAAATTTTCCCCTTTTGATTGTCAGTGATTTTGTTACGTCATAATTCACCTCAGGCATCTGGCGTTTTCAGGAAGTGAAAAATACCATGTTACTTAATTTTCCAGGTAGGTGACATTTACTCCTTGAAGAGCTAAAACTTAAAATTTTTTGACTGAATAATGTTCAAATGTATGAAACTTTCCTCTGCCCTTAATTCTTGTGCTGTAAACTTTCTGATAGAAGAAAGGGAAAATAACAATTATTTGGTTGTGTTCTATGTAACCACGATGATTTTCATTACTAAGGATCAGAACAGATGGAATGTATTTAACCCTTCTCACATGCCGGCCACAATGCTAAGTGTATGTATTACTCTCATAAAATCATTTTCGTCCTTACAACAACCCTGTGAAGTAAAGGTATGGGTCCTCAATTTACTTGAAATCTGTCGCCCGCATGTACTTAGAAATGCAGATTTTGTTTTTATTCTGTTTTTATTTCATTTGTTTATTTTTTTTTTTAAGAGACAGGTCTCTGTCATTCAGGTTGGCAGATTGTTTTTAGATCTTAGTAAAAAGATAAATACATAGCACATGCACCAAATCCTATACCCCATTCATCAGCAGCCCATAACCAAGCACATTAGTATTTCTGGGGCAGAATAGCTGAATGTTCATGTTAAGTGAATTGAGTAATGTCTGTAAGCATCTGCAGCTCCTTTCAGGTTGGTTTTATTGCTACATGCATCATGAAACTTTTTGGGTTTTTTGAATCTCTTTTTCATTTTGGAAGTGAAGGTATTTGTGGACCTGCATTCTTGCTCCCATTTTGCAGATGAGGAATCAGATTCACAGAGATTAAGTGACATGATCAAGGGGAGGTGGCAGAGGCTTACTCTGATTTCAGAGCTTCTGCCCACGGTCAGTATGTGCTCTCAATGACTGGAACGAGCCTGCCTAGAATATTTCGCTTTCCTCTTTTATATTGTCTCATGCCTACATACTATTTCTACATGTTCTTTGCATCTCTTCAAATCAGTTACCAAAAATTACTATCTCACTATGCCTAAGCAAATTCCAAACGTCATATAAAGGGCGGTGCCTGTTGCTCAGGAGGGTGCCGGCCCCATATATGAGGGTGGCAGGTTTCAACCTGGCCCCGGCCAAACTGCAACAAAAAAAATAGCTGGGTTTTGTGGTGGGCACCTGTAGTCCCAACTACTGGGGAGGCTGAAGCAGGAGAATCACCTAAGCCCAAGACCTGGAGGTTGCTATGAGCTGTGACCTCACGGCACTCTACCGAGGGCATCAAAATGAGACTCTGTCTCTAAAAAAAAAAAAAAAGTGAAAAAAGTGGCATGGACTTCCCTATAGACAGTGTGTTTGCAGCCTGAGAAGCTTGCTTTTTGATTTGATGTTATTTTCTATGGTCTAAAAGTCTAACCTTTAGACAAGACATTGGTAAAAGGTGGATACTTTAAAGTGATGAAAACATCAGCAGAAACCACAGGGCATCAAGAATATCTTTCGAATGTTCTGATTAGAAATGTCCTAATCCATGGTTTTTTTCTCTCCTAAACTTCAAAATACAATTACATTTTTTTTTATCTTGTATTAATCTTTGGCAAAATGGTGTGTTGTGTTCTGGTTACCTGTCTTTTTCTGAAAACGCCGTTTGTAACATGCACAATATTCTTGTTGGAGAGAGGGTCACAGGAAGCTTTCCTTTGATCACTGTTGTGTATTTTGACTCACAAGCTCATAAAGGCCCGGTCACGGTGGTTAAAAAAGAATTGTTACAGTCATGTTCAAATTTCACTGAGAAAATGGGGTGGGAGGCTGCTCATAAGACAGACTGATGGGCTTCAAGGCAAAGGATACAGGTTGCTTAAAAGCCTAAGTGCCACTGTTTTAGGGACACAAAGGCATTTTGTTCTATTGTCCAAGTTTGGGGGCGGTCTGCTTATGTACTCCGAGGGGTTAGTATCACACACCTGTGTTAAAGAAGGTTGATTCTCTCCACTGCCAAGAAGGGAACTCTTAGGGAATTCAGAGAGATGACTATGTAGGGTTTTAATTAAGATCTCATCACAGAACTTGGACCAGCTAAGTTACTATCTGAACTGCTTTTCTGGGGAAAACAAGGCTGGCAGAGCCAGTACAGGATGCATAGCTATTTAGATGAATCCATAATTGGCTCTCTACAGGAGAATTGGGCAGATATGACTGTTTTAAGTGGGGTCATCTTTTAGGGATGTTGCAAAACTATAATCCTATTCTTCTGTGGTCCAACAGTCCTGGGAGTTATCACTTATGTCTGGGATTGAATCCTGGCCCCTTGCTCACTTCACCTTCTCTTTGGAGATGATGATGGTGTGCAGATGCGGGTTGGCACAGCTGGCAGTCAGGCACTTTAGCCCTTCCCTGATAAATCCCACTCCTCTCAAGCGGTTAGATAAGATGGCATTCTTAGTGGGTATTTTTTCTTGGAGGTATTTTTTGACTAACCTTTATGTATAAAAGTTGCCATGTAAAATGTGGCAATAAGCAAGCAGGATGGCAACTGTGTTAAAGAAAAAAATCGCACAACTTTATACAATGCAGAATGAGGGTGAGGGGTACTTCAAAAGGGGAAATTTTGTTTTCATTCTCATGTTTTCAAAAAAGGACTTTACCTTAATTTTAAGCAAACCCACATGCCATCTGATGGGCGTGGCCACTAATATTAAAGACAAGTGTTAGGTCCAGGTCCCGGGCTTAGACAGCTGGGTTACTGGTGGTAGAGATAAGAGGAGCATGTTTGAAGTGAGGGGGAGGGAATGGCATTTACTGAGACGGACACAGGAAGAGGTCTCAAAGGAAAGTGAAAATACAAGTCCAGAACCAAGATAGAAGCACCTAGGCTGAGGAGATAGTGGCCAAGATTTCTGTGGCAATTGAAGTTATGGGAATGGAGATGTTCTAACAGTATGTGGCAAGGGGAGGAGAGCTTGGACAAATTCCCTAGGGTTTAGATGGGCAGATCCAAGAGAAAACAGAGCTGAACCAAATGGGCCTGCTATTGGCCCTGCCTCCCAGATGGTGCCAGTGATCCTCACTTCCTAGTATTCTCACCTGTGTGTCGCTGGCCCTCGTTTACCGAGGTTGGTCGGTGTAGCCAATAGAACGCAGCAGGAGGGATGGCATGGCAGGTTACGTTAGTTATGAAAGACACTGCAGCTGCGGTTTTGCCCCCTTTCCCCCTTTGATCACTCACTCTGCGGAAGCCACCTGCCATGTTGGCAGCGTCCTATGGAGAGGTCCATGTGATAAGGAACCTAGGCCATTAGCAAACCACCATGTGAATGAGCTTGGAAGTATGAAATCTCATTTATGCCTTCAACTATGTAAGATTTGCATGGAAGACTGAGAAAAGTTTAATAGCTTAAACTCACACAGCTACTAAGTGGCCAAGCCAAGTTGGAAACCCCAACTTCAATATGCTGGCTTCTTACACACCTAATCTTTCTCAAAATTTTCACCCTAAGTTGTAGTAAAAATATGACTTGTCTTTCACTCAACCAACATTTCATATACCATTCTTTCTGCATTTTATATAGTTCGAGGTTATGTAGTTTTTTGCTAGTACAAACTTTATACCATTATTTCCACATATTTGTAAAATCTGTTGAAGTAAACTGTAACTAAACCCAAACAATGTAAATTTCTCCCCTAATAGAGTGTCAGGTGCCCTTAGTGAGCTGGCTTTTCACAGAGGAGGGCAAACTCTCTTCTGTAACGTGCTGGTCTCCACCTCCCCATTCATGGTAGAGTCCTGCTTGTTCACCAAGCAACTGCTCTCCTATGGGTCATTCTTTCATTGAACAAGTGTAGATTGAGCACATAGTACTAGTATGCGCCAGCACTGTGTTTGAGGCTGAAAAGCATATTACAAGGGCCAGGAGTCACTCACACTGTGCCAGGTATCATACCATATATCCTTCTACCCAAACCCCTACCTGACAATTTGGTGCTGAAACACTGAGACCTGAGCTTTCTAGTAAACCTGCACAGCAAATTTCTTCTGGTCTGAAGTCATGTGTTGATGAGCATATCACAGAGGAGAGAATCAAAAGCTTTGTAAAATTCAAGCTCTATTACATCTATTTCATCCCTCTGATCTACCAGGCCTGTCACTGTGTTTTAGAAGGAAATTAGATGGTTCTGACAAGACTGTTCTTCACAAAGCAATGTTGATTATTACCTAGTAGTCTGTGATCCTATGGGTGTTTGCAAATTGATTTTTTTTTTTTTTGATGATTTGTTCTAGTATCTTCCAGGTATGAAAACTAAACTGACTGCTCTATGATTTTCAGGGCTGTCCCTTTCTCTGTTTCAAATATAGATCTTTTCTCTACTTTTTACTGGTTTTTAGTGGCTTCACTGATCCCTGTCAATTTTTTAAATTGCTTTTGAATAACATTGTTAGCTTTGCTTCCAAGTTCTGTAAGTGGAAACACTTAAAGGCAGCAATGACTTGAACATCCACAGTTAATTTTAAAAAAGAAAACATGGTAACAGAGCATTGTAATCTGGATTTTTTGCCAATTAGTAAACTCCAAAAAGACTTGCTAGGCCACCATCCACAGCTCTAAGGATAGCTTTAAATGATAGCCAGACTATCAGACTATACAAGATAACCATTCCTTTTTTTTTTTTTTTTTTGATAGAGTGTCACTTTGTGGCCGCTGGTAGAATGCCATGGCATTATAGCTCATAGCAACCTCAGACTCTTAGGCTCAAGTGCTCAGCCTCCTGAGTAGCTGGGACTACAGGCACCCACCACAATGTCCGGCTATTTTTAGAGATGGGGTCTCGCTCTAGCTTAGGCTGGTCTGGAACTGGTGAGGTTAAGTAATCCACCCATTTCTGCTTCCCAGAGTACTGGGATTACAGGCATGAGCCACCATGCCAGGCCTTAAGATTGCCATTCTTACAGGGGTATAACAATACGTAAATGTTTAGCAAACTACTTAAAGATGCTTTTAAGGCAAATTGATTCAAATATGTCCTACCTTGTCCTACCTTGTCCTACCTTGTCCTACCTACAAGCTTGCATTGTAAAAGATATTCACAGGCTATAGGGTAATATACACTTTTGAAATGTAAAGAGATTTGTTTAGCCCTCCAAAGAGAATAATCATCAATGGGATCTGCTTACAGCCTTTTTCCTACCATTGCAATAAATTCAATATTGTATTAGAAGCATAGGTGAACTCTCCTTCTCACCAACTTACTATGAAAATGTGATCTGCAACCAGTTTAGATTGTTAGTGCATGGAAATCATCTAAAGATGACAACTTTTGATGTACTAAACTCACTGTATGAAAACCCAGAGAACAGCTGTGAAATTCCTGTGACCGAAAACATCTGGGAATAAACACTAGGTGAATACACCTAGATTGACTCCAGATAGAAAAATGATGGGATTTTCTTCATTCTCTAGTTTCTTTCTTGGCACCCTTGTAGGCTCATTGGTACACTTAGCTTTGGAGTCTAAAAGCAATAGTTCAGTAAAGAGAGCTCTGTGGCTCCAAGGCAGACAGAACCATTTTTCAATTGCAGAAGCACTTAATTCTTTCTCACTTTAAGTGTGAAAGCCATTTGGGTGATAGCCCAGGCAGGGTATTGCAGACCAGGAGTGAAAAACTCTTGGCCTCTGAAAAGAAACAGTAGGGGGAAAAATATTCAGTTACCATTTACTAAGAGACCAAGAAAAAAAAAAATATATATATATATATATTACATTTAGAAAAAAAAATTGCTTTTGGCAACTGTGCTTAAGACTCTCAAATTTGGAAGTTAAACATGGGAAAATGTTATAAACAGGTTGCAGCGTATTTGTCTATCACTCTCTTTTTGAAGTGGCAATCTGGGTGACTGGAAAGTATGAACACATCTCTATTCTGGTGCAGCCTGCTGAGAACTGCAAGTTACAGAACGAAGCCTGCCTGTTGGGCTGCTGCTTATAAATAGAAGGAGTCTGGTTTGTGCCATGGATGGGGAGCTTCCATTTGATTTTTTGCATATGTGTGAAGGCAGCTAGTGTGTATTTGACAGGACAGCTCAGCTCTCGTGAGCCAGCAAGTAGTGATGGAAGGAAGAAAAGGGCCCAGCAAATAGCCGTTCTGTGAATGCGCTCCTTGAGGAGTTGGGATGTTTCCTGCATAATCCTCATGCTTGGGTCTGGACTTGGGGTTTGCAAGACGTCTCAGAGTTCTCTCCTGGCAGCTGTGGGGGTTCCAGAATGTGCCCAGAGCTGTTTGGCCCTGACTCACCTTCCTAAATCATGGGCATTCTCTTCCTCCTTTGTTGATTAGGGTAGTCATTTTATAAGAGGATAGTCTTACAGAAATTCACACAGGAACATAATATTAGAAAAGAGATTACAGTACAGCCATTATGGAAAACAGTGAAGTTTCCTCAAAAAATTAAAAATAGAACTACCATATGATTCAGCAATCCCACTACTGGGTATCTATCCAAACGCGATGCAATCAACATGTCAAAGAGATGTCTGCACTCCTGTGTTCACCGCGGCACTATTCACAATAGCCAAGATAGGGAATCAACCTTAGTGTCCATCAAGAGATGAATGGGATAAAGAAAACGTAGTGTGACCTTCCACTGAGGAAACGACAATGACATGTATTGCTGGGGCATCTTTTCTCTTGTTAATGGCTAACCTATTATACCAGATTGGTTCTGGTAGGAAGTTCTGTTTTTTTTTTTGGGGGGGGGGGAGTTGTTTGCTTGTTTTTAAACAAAACAACCACTAAATACTAAAAAAAGAAAATGTGTGTGTATATATATTATGTATGTATATATGTAATATATATACATATGTACTATATACATATTCTACATACAAAAGAATACTATTTAAACATAAAAAGGAATCCTATTATTTGCAGCAACATGTATAAACTTGGAGGTTATTCTGCTAAGTGAAATAAGACAGACACAGAAAGATACACAGAGGCCTAAGTACTGCAGGACATCACTTATATGTAGAATCTAAAAGAGAAAGACAAAAACTGCATGGTGTCACTTATAGGTAGAATCTAAAAGACTCCAATTCATCGACGCAAAGAGTAGAATGATGCTTACCAGGCACTGGGGTGGGTGTGGGTGAGGGATTGGGAGATGTTGGTCAAAGGGTACAAAATTTCTCTGAGGAGGAATGAGTTCAAGAGATCTATTATGCAACATTCTAACTACAGTTCATTGTATTCTTGCAAATTACTGAGTGTAGGTTTTAAGTTTTCTCACCACACACAAAAAGTGTATAAGGTAATGCATCTACTATGAGCTTGATTTCACCATTCCACAGCATATATCAAGATATAGTGTTGTATGCCACAAATATATGCAATTTTTATTTGTCAATTTGCAAAAGAAATGTTAAGAACAGAAATGAGATAACAGTACCTGCTGAGTAGGTTACTGCATTTTACTGATTCTCCAGAGAAACACAATTATATAGGTGGTACGAGCCTTGTTTTAATTTCTAGAGAGTACCATAGAAATGGAGGCTCATGGAGGCAGTGATGGGCCCGGAGTCTATAACCAGTAAGAAGTGTGACTGGAGCTTGACCACCCAGGATCAGCCGCTGCACCTGTTCCTCCCTTGGGGGAAAAGTGCACCTATGAATTGCACCATGAGCCTGATTATCTGAGGAGGCCAGCAAGCCTTTGCCCTGTGGCTTGGGGGCTCTCATGTCTCTGCCCTTCTCCTGAGGAGAGGAGGGAGCGGCAGTGGCCAGCCGCCCTCCGGCAAGTCTATTGGGAGGCCACATATTGTAGTTCAGCACCAGGCCAACTTTACAGCAGGGATTATCAGGCATTTTTCAATGCTCTGGGAGCCGTTCAATTTTCAGGGTGAACAAAAAGTCCTTATTCATTTCTCTGAGGATTGTTGTAGCCCAGCTGTCATTTGGGTCTTTAGAGTGCCAGGGCTTGTGGTGCTCATCCGGCCATACTTCTCACAGTGACAGCTGTGTGTCTCCCTCTCTCCTTCCCTCATCACTCATAACCTACAGAGGTTTTTCTTATGCTTAGTGTCTAAATAAACCAAAAACATCTGGATGGCTTGATGATGTAGAACCACCATCTTAGGGATGTTTTAAAGCCAGTTTTGGCAACAAATTCCTTACCAACATGCTCACAAAAAAGAATGTGTCCTTCAGTATCAAAGCTGTTGCATGTCTTCTGGTGGAGAACTCCTAGCCGCTTCATTGGCTTAGTTTGGTTGAACACGCTGAAGCACTGGATCCCAATAATGGGAACAAGGGTAGGGTCATATTTCTGATGGAGCTTTCACCACACTGGAGCAGCACACCAATGAACAGACAAGCAAACAAATGAATAAACAAGTGCACTAAGGACATTTGTAAAAATAATCGTAAAGAAATAGTCTTTTGTCTTATTTTCACAACTGCGTCTATATATTTTTGGAATGTCCTTTTCATGAATTGATAGAAATTACTGATGGGTAGTGTTGATTTTCAGTGTCCTATTTCACCTCCTCCCTCTGCAAATGATTAATTCCATATAGATTCTCAAAAGTGCCCCAAAGTGTCTGCTGTTCCCCACAATCCTAAATCTGGGAACCAGTAATGCCCACTATGGTGTTCCTTGTCTCTAGGAGCCTACATCTGCATCCTCCAAACTCATCAGAGGGGAGATTCTAGGAAGGGTAAAGCAGAGGCAAGTGGAGGGAAGAAAATGGTCTCATTTGCTATAGAAAAAAAAATAGAAGAGGACATACACATTTGATCAACAATGTATTTTATTAAAGAATTTGCTTTTGCAAATATATATTTAATATTTACATACTTATAGAAAATCTTGGAATGCAGGGGAAGATTTTTCATTGGTGCTCTTGTGCTTATATTTTGTTTTTCTTTGAGAATAGTAAAGTCAGAGGTTTTAATTTCTAGAGGGTGTGGGGGGTAGTATCATGTTCTTTGCTCATCCATTTTCTAGTTTCATGTTTTTTACTCACCTGTTTTCCCTTTTTTGTCTCTTGTCATTCCTCTTCTCCTTCTCATTATTAAGCTAAGACCAGGCAGAGGGGCCCTGCCCTAGCCCTACATATCATAGAGACCCAAGTGAATTAATTAAAGAACATGTGGGCACCTCTGGCACTTGAGATCTGGGGCTTAGTGCAGGGCCAGTGTGACTCTACAACCTCCACCCTCACGCCTGACATCATTTAGGCCCCAGGGAAGCACTTCTGTCCATCCTGATGCCACGAATGCTACCTACATCAGGGACGAACACTACTTTGAAGTGCGTGAAAAGATTTGAGTGGCAGAAGCGCTTAGGTAAGAGAAAAGACAAGTTAATTAACTTGTCAAATCATTTTTGTCCAATAGCATGAATGCAATAGCGTCTTGTCTGATGGAGTATCATTTCCCGGGTGTGCTGAGCATCCACTCCCCTAAGTGTCTTGGTGTTTCCACAGGTCTTCACGGATTAGTGCAGCCATCAGAACACTAGTACATAGAGTCTGAGGAACATTCTGTGCAATTAAGTAATCCAAACTACTTTTTTTAATATAAGTTTTATTTTTGTAACTTTTTAAATTAAATCAAATTGATATGAGGGTACAATTTTTAGGTTACGTTGTTCTTACTTCCAGGGTAAAGTTCCATTTGTAGAGGAGCCCTCACCCAGGGGGCATGTTACACACCCTCACAAGGTGCACGTTAAGTGAGATCCCGGCCTCTTGCCCTCCCTCCTGCCAAAAATCTTCTAAATCAGTGGTTCTCAACCTTCCTAATGCTGCCATGGGCCTTTAATATAGTTCCTGTGGGTCGCAACCCACAGGTTGAGAACCGCTGTTCTAAATCCATGCAGTTGTGGATCTAGACATGATGTGAGGAGTTCTAGTTTTCTGAACATGGCTCTAGATATTCCTTTAAGAGCTGGTGAAAAGTATGATATGACAATTTGTATATTGAGATGAAAATATTTTGTAATGTCTGTGGTACAAACAATCCATTATGTAAAATCCAATGTTTGAACATGATATATAAATGAATTTTATTGACAACTCTAGTTGCTACAACTTTAGTGAGTAAATGTTTTCCAAGTGGAAATTAGTAATAGAAAAAAAAACTACCTCAGAATAGTAATATTTTAGGAAAAGTATCTATTTTGGCAGTAGACTATAAAATATTTGAAAGTGTTGATTACAACATAATTAGTGTTTTGCTAAAACAAAGGCAAGAAAAAAATTGGACTATGTTTGTGAATTGATAAGAGTGATTTAATTACTTATCAAATTTCACTGGCCCATCCAAGAAAACACTCAAACTCAACATAATCAAATCCCGTCATCTTTGGGAGTTTGTTGACTTTCAGTCATGCAAAATCCACAACCTTAAACAAAGGTTTTCATCTTATCATTATGAATACATATATTTCTCAAGGAAGAGGACAGAATGGCTGCTTAGCAGTGTGTCAGCTTACTTTACATCTCATCCCTATTTATCTGTGGCGGGTGGCTGTCCATGTGCACCCTTGCCACGTGCCGCCTGCCTTCTTTCACCCTTTCATTTCTCATATTTCTTCTCTCCTCCCTTTGGCATGGTTTTATTTCTCCTTTGTATTTCTCTCTTCTCCCCTTTGTCCTTATAAATCTTACTCCATAAACTTAAGAGGTTAATAATGTGATACTTCTTTATTTCTGTTAAATCAAATTCATCTCTTGAGTCCCCATGTCTCTCAGAAGGCAAGAAATGTCCACATTTATGATTACTGTGTGGGGCATGAGGATGGGATTCCCTTACTCTTTCTTAGAGCCATATAAGAAGTCAGAAAACTTACATAGAAGTCAGGAGAAGGCCCTCTCGCCTCAGGATGTCAGTCTCTGCACTGAATTCTGCCTCAGGCCAGCGACTCCCTGAACGGGTGCAGTTCTGCAGCTTCCTGTGAGTCTGGGACTCAGTCTCAGTTGTTGCTGTCATTGGGAGCCTGGTGGCTGGAGCCCAGACTCTCGGAAACTCCACACCCTTAACCTCCTGAGGTCCTGCCACCCTCCAAGGTGCTGGGAGAGGTGGGCGAGGGTCACATTGTCTGAGGACTAAGACTGCCCCCAGCCCCTGCCCAGTCTGGGGGAATTACCTCTGCTTACCTTAGCTACTTTCCCATTTGTCCTCCCTTCCCATCCATACGATAATTCCCTCAGGAATCCTATGCTTCTGGAAAAATAAGCCTGGGAGTCAAATGTCTAAAGGTAACTTCTGCTTTTGTGGATCACAGACTACTCCAAAGCAAGGAAGTGAACACAAAATCTGTGTGGAAGAGGGGGAAGAAAAATACAAGAAGGACAAAATAATATTTAAAAAAATTATCTTACACAATTGGACTGGGGGCATGAAGAGAAGAGGGCAGTGTCTGCTTAATTGTGGAGACCTAGGGGATGAGAGGAGAGAGAAAAGCAAGGGCCCAGCTAATTATGATTGATTTTAGATTTTAAGGGAAATTTCAGGGTTTTTTTCCAGGCTGCCCGTTTAGCTCAATGGAAAACGGATGGAAAAAGTAACTCAAGGTAATACTTCTGGCCAGAAAGGAAGTCCGAGCGTTTCCCTGGTGCATTCCCTACCTATCTCTTGGGAATTAGTGCTTGCTACAAACTCCAGACTCTTTCCCCTGGAACACCTGACTGCTGCCTCATACATTCTCATCAGACTGACAAAGCTAAACACTCTCACAGGCCAGTTCCTGACTTACTCCATATATTCACTTATTCTTTTAACAAATATTTGTTGAAGGCCTCCAGTTGCGAGGCACTGTATTAGATTCACTGGTGCCTAAGAGAGACATGGTGCTGTTCTATGGAACTCACAGCCTAGTATGGGGAGACATTTAATAAACAAGAAAATAAATATAAATTACAAATTGTACTGGAGAGTAAACCAGTAGAGAGAATGACCAGGAAGCTGAAAGAACCTAACATACAGTTGTGTACAGCAGGACGAAAGGAATTAGGAGGATTTTTATCTTCTTCATAGAAGGCTCAGAAGAACTTCTTAACTGTATGTAAATTTCAAAGAATATCATATGAAAAGTACTCTTTTTTTCACTGATACTAAGGAGTTGAGCTAGCACCAAAACTTGGAAGCTTTAGGAGGATCCATGTTAGATCAACAGGATGAAGAACTTGTGCTGTGAAAAAAAGGAATGGGCTGTTTGGAGGTCCATTGGCTCATGAGTGCTCTTGATTAAAAACAGCCATATTTCTTGCTCAGTAATAAAAATAAGTATGCACTGACATGGAATCTCAAACACATAATGGTGAGTGACACAGAAGAATATATATTGTGTGATTCCATTTACTTAAAATTCTGTGTTTGGCTGAATTAATCTCTGGGGGATAATTGGGACAATGATTGCCTGGGGAGGGGGCAGGACAGCGAGGCTGGGATGAGGAAGGGGTATGAAGGAACTTTCTGAGACAGTGGGCATGTTCTACATATGTCTATAGCAATTTGGCTCATGCGGGCATGTGTGTTGTGAGTGCTTAGGCAGTGGTTCATTCAGTGGGTGTGCATTTCACTACACACACATTTTACCTAAAATAAAGAAGGAAGAAAGGGAGGGCTAAGGGGGTGAGTAAAGGGGGAAGGAGTAAGGGAGGAAGGTGAGAGGAGTAAGGGGTAAGGAAGAAGGAAGGAAGGAAGGAAGGAAGGGGAGGGGAGGGAAGGGGAAGGGAGGGGAGAGAAGGGGAAGGGAGGGTAGGGAGGGAAGGAAGGAAGGGTAGGAAAGAGAGAAGGAAGAGGGAAAGAGGGGAGAAGGGAAAGAACCAAAACAAAATATTGAACTTTAGTTAAGGATATGTATGCTGGAGTTTTAGAGGTGAAGTGTGCTGATGTCTGCAATTACTTTAAAATGCAGTAGAACCTCTGTAAGTTGACCACCCAAAGGATTGTAACAAATTGGTCAAGATATGGAGGTGGTCAACACAAGGAACTAGGCCTACTATACTGATACGTACATGTAGTGCATGTTTGGTCTATGAAAATTAGGTTACCTCAAGGACATGGTCAATGCAGGGAGGTGGTCAAGTCTGGAGGTTCTACTAGACATGAAAAAGTAAGCTGGACTGATGAATGGATACATATACACATAGATAACAAGGCAAGTGTAATCAATTGTCAACAATGGATAGTAGATAGATAAGTGGGAATTCATCATATAATTGTTTATATATTGATAAAGTAGTAGATAAATGGGAATTCATCATATAATTGTTTAGTTTTACTAGTGTTTCAACTTTTTCTTAATAAAATGTTAAGTTACAAATTGTCACTACTTATTGAGGACCTGCTACAATCTGTTAGTCACTGCACTGTGCATTTTAGATACATTACATCTAATGCTGAAGAAAATAATTTATGTAGTTTTTTTGAGATTTACAAATTTATAAATTATAAATTAGGAAATTGGAGGTAAGACAAATCGAGTAGCTTGTCTAAGACCATATGATTAAACGGTATTCCCATCGCTTTCAATCTGCCGCTGTGCTGCCCTACATGGTGCCCACTAGTCACAGGCAGTCCTTGGGCCTTTGTATGTGGCTAGTGCAACCAAAGAACTGAATTTATAATTTAACTAATATTTAAATTAGAAAACTGATGCTGAATTCAGTTATCAGAACACTCAGTTTAGGCTTGGCGCCTATAACTCAGTGGCTAGCGTGCCAGCTGCATACACTAGAGCTGGCGGGTTCAAATCCAGCCCAGGCAGGCCTGCCAAACAACAATGACAACTACAACCAAAAAATAGCTGGGTCTTGTGGCAGGCACCTGTAGTTCCAGCTACGTGGGAGGCTGAGGCAAGAGAATCACTTAAGCCCAAGAGTTTGAGGTTGTTGTGAACTGTGATGCCACGGCACTCTACCAAGGGTGACATAGTGAGACTTTGTCAAAAGAACACTGAGTTTAGTTATTGGAAAAGTTTTAAGTATGTTTTAACCACATGGATAAGTTTTTAGCAGTAAATTTTATGAAGTTTAAATACTCTTTTCCAAAGAAAACTTAGCATCTAAACTGTAATGTGTCCTAACTAGGAAATAGACATATTTTGAAGATTTATTAAGAAAAAAGGAAATACAAAATATCTCATTAATAATTTTTATATTGATGATATGTTGAAATGATATTTTTGGACATATTAGGTTAAATTTCAAAATGTTAAAATTAGTTTCATCTCTTTTTACCTTTAAAAAATTGTTAACATGACGTATGAGACTCACCTAAGATTCCTATTGGGGAGAATTAATCTATACTCTTCCAGGTGTACTCAGCATGGATAATGTGCACAAGTAGGCAAGTACAAGTTATGGAGAGTGGGGTGGGCAGAATGGGGAGGTGTGGGATGGAGCAGGGGTGCCCTAAGTCACTAAAACTCTTTGTACCCAAGATCCTCAAATATTTTATATAGTGCTTATTATGCTCCAGTAACAATTTTCAATACATGATTTTTATTTATTCATTTAATCTTTACCATAATCCTATAAAGTAGATACTATTATTATTCCCATTTTACAGATGAGATGACTGAGGCACAGAGACACCTATGCTGATGTTAGCAGCAGCTAAATCAAAACCAAGGAATTACTGCAAATGGGATTTACTAAGAATTTAAAACTTACTCTTTCAGAACTTTCTTTAAATAGTTTTAAATTTACAGGTTTGGTTTTGATCACTTAGACTCTCAAAAATGTGTTCATCCACCTAGGTCCCTGAGCCCATTTTTGTGTACAAATAGCCTCCTGAATTGAGCATCTTCTCACAAAAACCTAAGGCATTATTCAAACAATGTAGATGAAACTAGATAATTGGGTAACAGGGGTATCCTATAGCTGAGCAGATGGATTATGGGTGGGGTCCTCTTTGAGAATTCATCATTTCCTTTCAGTAGAAAAGATACTTAAATTTCTCTAGATCCCACCATACTCTGTGGTCACTGACTTAGCAATGGAACTGCCCTTGCAGAAAGCTCCAGCTTTTCTGTGGCAGAGATGCTGATGGAAGTCTTGGGAACAGCTGTGTTGCTGTTTCTCTGTGTCTATTCATAAAAGGAGAGAAAGTGACCACAGCATTCAGAGGCAATTAATTTTCTAATTTTTAAGCTTTGTTCATTTTGAAGAGAACTTGGATTGGCTGGTGTTCTAGAAACCACAGCAAAGAAACTCAGGTGAGACATCAAAAGTTACTTGAGGCTGGGCAAGGTGGCTCACACCTATAATCCTAATACTCTGGGAGGCCAAGGCCAATGGGTTGCTTGGGCTCAGGAGTTTGGGACCAGCCTGAGCAAGAGTGAGACACCTCCCCGCCTCCTACTAAAAATACAAAAACACTAGGGGGTTGTGGCAGGTGTCTGTAGTCCCAGCTACTTGGGAGGCTGAAGCAACAGGATTGCTTGAGCCCAAGAGTTTAAGGTTGCTGTGAGCTATGATGCTACCAGAGCACTGTACCCGAGGTGACAGAGTGAGATTCTGTCTTAAAAAAAAAAAAAAAAGAGTTGAGCATCCTCAACAGGTAGGTTAAATTGGTTTTCTGTACCAGAGTTCAAGGCTTTCCCTTTTTTTATGACTATGTCTTAAAGTTCAGGTCAGTACTGATGCCAGTTATATAGTCCACATCTATTTCCAGAAGGCACTGCCTGCTATGGTTATTAGACCGGCATGCTGTGTGCTGCTAACACATTGGCAAATCCTTCAAACAGTGAAAGAGGGAACTTCATAAATCCCGGAAAATGCCACCACAATATCATTTCTGTGAGGATAGAAGGTGACAGCATGGAAAAGCCTTGAAGAGCAGAGCACTCTGAGGATGATAAATGTTAACTCCTCAATTCTCCTAAAAGTACAGAAGGTGCCCAATATTATCTAAAGGGTGTTAGGTTCTGGGACCACAAAATTAAAGTGTCCAGGCTAGTTAATCACCAGTGAGGAATAGTGGGGAGGACTTTGCATTTCATTTATTCTAGACCCACTGCTACTTAAAGTGTGGTCTCAACCCGAAGTGGCAGCAGCAGCAGGGATCTCCAGAGGAATGTAAATTCTCAGGCCTCACCCCAAAGCTGCTGAATCTGAATCACAGAGTGGTGATCAGAAACCTGTATTTTTTTTCAACGATGTGTACTTTTAACCAAAAATAAAAATTTTGCCAACTAGATCTTCTAACAAATATGAAACAATGAGCATTCATTCATGCAGATAAAAGGTTAAAAAGATCCAAGTTCCTGATCTCGAGCCAGCGGTCTAGTGAAGCTCTACGGCAGAGGATGGCACCAGAGAGGAGGGTCCTGTCACAGACAGGGCAGGTCTTCGTAAAGGAAGTCCTGCCTAAGCTGAGTATTGAAAAATGAGAAACCGACTAGGTGAGGAGCAACATAAAAAGTGTAGGAAGATGGGAGAGAGCATATTACAAAGCTTGTAACACAAAGATAAGGTGTGAATTGAGAAATGTAGCAGAGACGAGATTGCAGAAGAGGCTGAAGCCTTGAAAGATCTGTATCTTGAAGAGGTATCTTCACTCTCTTGTTTATTGCTACACTAGTCACAAGACCCAAGGTACAGAATCAACTGAAGTCTTTATTAATAGATAAATGGATAAAATAAATTACAGTTTGGGGTGGCGCCCATGGCTCAAAGAGTAGGGTACTGGGGATGGGGGGGGGGTAGGTTCAAGCCTGGCCCTGGCCAAAACTGCAAAAAAAAAAAAAAAAAAAAAAAAAAAATTACACTTTGTGTACACAGTGAAATACTATTCAGCTCTACAAAAGTGGGAAATTCTTCTCTGTCCTTTTTGGCAACACATATAAACCTGGAGGATATTAAGTGAAATAAGCCAGGCACAGAAGGAAAAATACTGCATCATCTCACTTATATTTGGAATCTAAAAAAGTTCAACGCACATAAGTAGAGAATAGAATGGTGGTCACCAGAGGTTGTGGGCTGGGGACAGGGGGGAGGCCAGGAAAGGGATGATGCAGTTCAAAGGATACAAAGTTTCAGAGGAATAAGGTGTCCAGACCTATTGCACAGCTGTTCATAATGCACTTTAAGTTAATAATATTGTATATTTCAAAATGGCTAAGAGTAGATTTTAAATGTCTTGTCACAAAAAATGATAAGCCTATGAGGTGATGGATATGGTAATTAGTTTGACTTAATCATTCCACAATGTCAACATTTATCAGAACATCACATTATACCTCATCCGCATGTACAATTATTATTTGTTAGTTAAGCAAACAATCTGCGTTTTGAAAAATTCTCTAGGCCAGTGGTTCCTATACTACCTGTGGAGAAGAAGGCAAGCTTTGCTTTTTGTTTTAATGTATCACTGACCCACTGATTTGTAAAACGTCCTATTGAGCAAGACGAATCCCGTCGTCATCACTGGCCTGCTGTAGACCAGTTGCTATAACATTTTAAAACATTTTATCTTGTATACCTTTCTAATTGGAGGCTGGGAACAAAGAGTCCGTGGACAGTCCCCAGACCACCATTGAATATCATTCACCTCCCCAGTTCACTGGCCTTTTGATCCAGAATGTTGCCACCTAGAACTCATGGATCTTTGCCATGAAACACCACTGAGCCTTGCAGAGAATAAAAACATGGACATCCGATTTAATCAGAAACCACTTCTTCCATCTAGATTGGCCAGACAGTTACTAAATATACTTCCAAATGACCCTTTCCAACAGAAATAGATCAAGTAAAGTTTTGGTCATGGATGGCTTACCTCTTATTGCAGTAAGATGGTAAATTACAAAGATTTGTTCTTCATGCATTACTGTGGTGGTTCATGAAACTCACAGTTCCCATGAGTACCTAGACATTAGGGAGCAAAGCAAATTTATTTTCATGTCTCTCTTCCAAATAGTACTGAGTTTATGATTTTCTGCTAAAAGGCTGTGTTGTGGAATTTGGCCAGTCAGATGACATTTGGAGTACATCAGATTCTAATTGATGAATAAACACACGGTGACTATTTCTATCCCAGACTTAAATTATGGGATTGCCTTTGTCACAGGAGGTTGAGGTGTTACAGTTTTGCTTTAATCTGCATTCCATTTGGCTGCCCTCATGCCACGGCCACATCCTTTTATATCTTGTTAAAATACATTAGGGCTTATTAGACCCCTTGTTTATATTAGGAATTCACTAAGAGAAGGTGTCAATGATGTAAACATTACATAAAAGTAAAGGCTGCAGAGATAAAAACAGTGGTTAATGGAGCTGCTTTCCTAGTAGGAAATGAATTCTGATATTAACCAGAACTGGTTCTGACTCTGAGATGCTCCCCACTTACAAAGAGTGTCAAACAGCCTTTTAGCAACCTGTGGAAAACAATCTGTGATTGTTTACATGAAAGTATTTCAAACTTTTCCTCTGCTCTGGATTGTCTACAGCCAAGTGGGTGCATTAGGATTTATATGAAATCTCTTTATCAGGTAAAATAAAAGGAATGTTTATGATTTCCCTGAAACGTATTTGCTTTTCCCATGGCTTTCAAGAATACTGTTAAACCCCCTAAAAGGAGCCATTTAAGAAATAGCTGTTTAACCTACAGCATAAACAGTAGCAAAAGCCCTTTGGTATTTTCTAATGTCTACAAAATGAATCACTGTGCCCTCCCCAGTTATTTAGCTTCTTTTCAAAAAAGGAACCTAATGTGTGAATTGTATCCAGTTCTTAAGGCAAATCGTTATGAATTGTTTCTCATCTTGGTTTCTTGAATTCACATATGTATCAAGAAAGTATGTCCTAAAAAATGCAAATTATAATTACAACAAGACGACCATTTTACAGTCATCAGAGTGGCAAAAAAAAGAAAGGAAAAGAAAAAGGAAAAAAGAAAAGGTGGCTCAGCGCCGATAGCTCAGGGGCTAGGCACTAGCCACATATACCAGAGCTCCGGGGTTCCAACCCAGCCTGGGGCTGCCAAACAACAATGACAACCACAACCAAAAATAGCCAGGCTTGTAGAGGGCCTGTAGTCTGAGCTACTTGGGAGGCTGAGGCAAGAGAATCCCTTAAACACAGGCTGTGAGGTTGCTGTGAGCTGTGAGCTGTGACGTCATAGCACTCTACTGAGGGCAACATAGTGAGACTATGTCTCAAAAACCAAAAAAAAAAAAAGGAAAAAGGAAAAGGCAACAATACCAAGTGCTGGTGAGGAAGTGTTGTGCAGAGAACTCTCCTATGAGCTGGTGGCAGTGTGACTGGTACAGCCACTTTGGAAAACAGTTTGATCTTATGTAATAAAGTAGTGTGTGTGAATCCCACACAACTTAGCCTTTCCCCTCCTAGGCATACACCTTAAGAAGACTATTGCATATGTGTCTATATATAAGAATATTATATAGAGTCTCTATATAAGAATATTATCACTAGTATATAATAGCAAAAATCACAACAGGAAATCCAAATGACCAATTAATAAAAGAAAAAAATGAATTCATTTTGTTACATTTATACAACAGAGTGTCCTGTCACAGCAAAAGTGAAGAAAACATCATTACGTTTGTCAGCATAGAGCAATCTTAAAAACATACCATTAGATTAAAAAACAAGTTCCAAAAGAATGCCTGTAAGAGTCCATTTACATAAAGTTAAACAGTGTGCAAAACGAAGAGATGCTATATGTGAGATAAAAAGATTACATAATACAAGCGGATTACTAATACACACTAAGACGGTGGTCATCTTTGGGAGAAGGTGGGCAACTGACAGAGGCCAGGCTCACAGTGGAGTTGGAAGGAACTGATCATGTCCTATTTCTGAAGCTGGGTGGGAAGGACATGGTGCATTTTAAACATTAGACTTGTTACAGGTAGTTTGCAAGCATGAAATTTTTTACAGTGTAACAAATATACATGGAAAACAAGAGTATGTCCTAAAAGGAATCATGTGAAGCCTGTGTCTCTTTCCTAGGTCCCAGTAAGGTAGTGTTTAAATTTTCAATGGTTTTAAGAAGCAAAGTTTAATCGTCTCTAATACTACATGTCCAGGGAGTGACTTCAGGGGCCTCTGGTTAGTGTGACAATTTAGGGGCCCAGACTCACAGGACTTCTATGGAAAAGAGTTTCTTTGACTACTGCCTATGGAAAAAAATTATAGCCAGTTCATCACAGCAGTGGGGTAGCGAAGGAGGGAATTAGTCAAAGCTGGCTTCTAAGGGTTTTTTATTATTATTATTAAGTCATATACACATAGATCATGACTAGATTTATGCATACGTGGGGTTAAGACATGAAACCATAAAGATTCTTGGAAAGAGTGCAGGGGAAACACTTGAAGAAATTGGCCTGGGAGAAAACTTTATGAGGAGGTCCCCCAGGGCAATCGAAGCAATACCAAAAATACATTACTGGGATCTGATCAAACTAAAAAGCTTCTGCACTGCCAAGAACACAGTAAGTAAAGCAAGTAGACTGTCCTCAGAATGGGAGGGGATATTTGCAGGTTTCGTTTCTGACAAATGTCTGATAACCAGAATCCACAGAGAACTCAAACTCAAAAGAAAAGAACAAGTGATTCCATTTTACTGTGGGCAAGAGACCTGAACAGAAGCTTCTCTGAAGAAGGCAGGGACATGGTCTATAGACATATGAAAACATGCTCATCATCTTTAATCATCAGAGAAATGATCCTCAGGTTTTTATCTGGAAAGGATATGTCACTTTCACTCATGTTGCATTGGCCGGTAAAGCCCTAAGTCTCTGCTAACATCAAAGGTGTTGGGGGACTGCAATCTTAGTATGTCTCTGAAAGAGAACTTGAGTATTTGTGAACAAATCTAACAGCTATATGACTACTGCAGAATTAACCATAACCAAATTTTGGATTTCATTGCTGCTGCTTCTATCCCAAGTTCCAGAAGAACACACATTCGTGGTAATTTATCATTTCAACTCTGAAAAAGGACACGAAGTACTGAATTGAAAAGACTTTTTCTTTTTTGAGACAGAATCTCACTCTGCTGTCCAGGCTAGAGTGTCATAGCTCACAGCAACCTCAAACTCCTGGGCTCAAGTGATCCTTTTGCCTCGCCTTCCCAAGTAGCTGGAATTACAGGTGCCTGCCACAATGTCCAGATACCTTTTTCTATTTTTAGTAGAGATGAGATCTTGCTTTTGCTCAAGCTGGTCTTGAACTTCTGAGCCCAAGGGATCTACCCACCTTAGCCTCCTGGAGTGCTAGAATTACAGGCATGAAACACTGTGCCAGGTTGAAAAGAACTCTTTCTTGGTGGTCTTAAGAGTGAATCCCTTCTGAAGATCCCACACTCTTACTCTAAACAAAATCCATCCTTGTGGAGTAAAAGCCTCTATTAAGATAAAGGCTCATGGTTTTTCTCTGTTATCTGTGGAGGTGAAAGGCTCAACTACCCAGAATTGGGAAAAAGTATGTGGTGAGGAGAGAATGGCTGGAAAGGTAACCGGCATAAATCCAAGCTTAATGGAAAACACAACCAGTGGAGGTTACAAATTCATAGCCAGGATCTCCCCCACCCTTTCTTTCACCCTCAGCTGTATTGGACACACCTGCACCCAGAGAATTGCGAGAGTGAGAAAACACACAGCAATCATCTGCCCAGAGACTGACTCTTTGCTCTCTGGCCCATCTCCTTGTCCAAGGCACACTGAAGTCTACTTAGGTTGGGGCCATGGGGTCTTGGTACGGAACAATGGAATGTGCTGAACACAGTGTGCTGCGCAGGCCTGACCCTACAACAGCAGCACAATATTTCATACTTTCTCATGTCCCTTGTGTTTTGGCCAAATGTAGAGAAGCCACTCTGAGGAGATACCAGATGTTATATAAGCCTGGGTCCTTAAATCACCACATTGAAGGCTGGCCACTGAAAACCCAATTGCACAATGGTGTGAGCAGGAAATAAGCCTTTATTTAGTGAGGACAGTGAGATTGTGGGGTTGTTAGCTTTAACAGCTAGTATTATTGGCCATAAAAAATATAAAGGGTCATAGCCCTTTCTTCAAACTACTGCTGGCAAGGAACTCTCTCTACTGGGTAGGACTCAGATAATTCTCTAGGATAAAAACTCCTGGTGTGTATGAGAGGCTTGTCATCTTTTCTCCCTACCCTTAAAGTGGGTTCGCAAACCAGGCTTTGCCCATGTGTTGAGTGATCATTCAGAACTAGTATTATCATTTGAGCACATATAAATGATTCAATTGATTTTAAAAATGTATCCCACTTGGACTTTTTAGATGTCTAAAAATTTTCAACACTGGTTTACCTCTGCAAATGGTATAATAAGAGCTGGGTATTTTGAGCAGAAATTGTGATATGCTTTAGGAAATTAAACAATAATTTTATGAAAGTCTGGACAGGCTCCTTTTTATGCTTTAGGGCAGATTAGGCATCATAAACCCATTGGATGAAAAGAAGATATGGGCTACAAATGTTATTTTATGTATGTGGAATAGGAGGAGAGAAATGCCCAGAGGGAAAAAGGCTAAAGACCAAAGTTGAGGAGCAGATGGAAATGATGGTCAGCAAGGAGTTGTTCTGGAAAAAAAAAAATTTGGTGGCGATTTAAAAAGAAGATAAATCGTAGTCATAGTAATAGAACTCGTAGGTGGCAATTTTTGCCTGTGATATAGGTTTTGTGACCCTAAGTGGGTGTGTTCTTTCTTACAGAGAGGGGAGGGCTAAGCTTGTGCTTGATGCAGGACACATACTGACATTGGGAAAACTCAATGGCTGGGTGGCCTCTCAAGAGGAGTTAGTTACACATCAGCAGAAGCATTTGATGTATTTGGCACTTGCCACTTAGATCTTTGCCTTCTTGCTTTTCATGTGAAGTATTCTGGTGGCCTCATGAGTCAGAAATCTAAAATTTTGATTACATCCCTTTGTACAGGTATAGCCTTGGGCAAAACATATAACCCTTTAAGAGCCCATGTCTACTTCTAACAGATGAGGACTCCAAGAGATTTTGTGAGATGCTAATGAAAACCACTAGAGCAGGGTCTGGCATGTTACTAGCATTCAATCACATGGGTCCCTTCATTCCATCCTCTATTTGATAGGAAGTTCCTTGAGGGAAGAAATCAGGGCACATTCATTTTGCATTGCCCTAAGGACTTGGTGCATTGCAGATACTAGTCAAATGTATATTAAATGCCAAAGAAAAGGGTTTGTGGTCGGACTTTGGGGTTAACCAAATTGGATCCTAGTAAATTAAAATATCAACTATTTTCATGAAATTTCCCTTAAGGGCTCGGTGTTTGTGGCTCAAGTGGCTAAGGTGCCAACCACATACACCTAAGGTGGCGGGTTCGAATGCAGCCGGGGTCCACCAAAACAACAATGATGGCTGCAACCAAAAAATAGCCAGGTGCTGTGATGGGTGCCTGTAGACCCAGCTACTTGGGAGGCTGAGGCAGGAGACTCTTTTGAACCCAAGAGTTGGAGGTTGCTGTGAGCTGTGATGCCATGGCACTCTACCCAGGGGGACAGTTTGAGGCTCTGTCTCAAAAAAAAAGAAAGAAAGAAAGAAAGAAATTTCCCTTAAGATATGTGTATTATATAAGATTTAGTTTCCACAGCATTTAACAAAGACCCAAAGGAGAGCAGCTGAGAAGGTAGAAGTCCATTTCGTGCTCACGTTAAAGCCTCAAAGTAGGCAGGCAGGGCTGGTATGGGGGCTCCACTGAGAGTTCCAGTGGCCTCTGACCTCACTGTGGGGATGGAGGAGGCGGTACACTGACACGGCCTCTAATGACAGTAGCAGCTGCACTTACCTCCTTCCCTGACGTCCCGTTACCCACAAGTTCCAGCTGCCACAGAGGCTGGATATGTGATTTTTATTCCAGGTGGACATGTGGCTTCCATCAGTTTGTGAAAGGAGACTAGACAGAACAATCTGAAGTTCCTTCCACAGTTTTTCTTCCGTAACATTGCTGAGAACAGTGGAATCACTGCTTGTGTCCCAGGGCGGCCCCGGGGGACGGTAACCACCTCCTAGCGATGGAGGAAAGTCTACCTGAGTCCCAGATAAAGGCTGGCCACTTGACAGTCTTGAATTGTCCATTTATGTGTGAGAAATAAATTCGTTTCTTAAAACTATTATTTTGGATCTTTGTTGCTCACAACTAAACTTACATCCTGAATAAAGCAATCGGGCTGGTGTACCTGTTGTCTATGTGGATTATTGCGATATGCGGTGATCACTTTCGCTTTTCTGCGCATGCGCAGGCTCAGCGGGGTGCAGTTACTGGGCGGAATGCGCGGGTCCTCGCCCCCAGCTCCTTGGCAGCTGCCGGGAGTGGCAGGAAACTGTTCTCTCCACCCAGCTGTGGCTTCATTCTATTAGGCTGAAATTTAAATCGGGGGTGATTTAAACCGAATTGTACTCCAGTGGCTTCCAATTTATTCTCTTCTCACACGGTCGGGCTCTGTATACTTGGGCTTTAAACTAGCAGCACAAATTGTACAAGACTCCTTTCCAAAAAAAAAAAAAAAAAAAAAAATCAAGCCAATCAGAAGTAATAATATGATAAAGCTGTAGGGTATCACAGTATGTAAAAATTCAGATGTGTTTCAAGTGATGATGCCTCTGCAGAAAGATTTATCCCTTTACAAATAATTTTCTGAACACCTGATAATTTGCTGAAGACTTAAATACCTATAAATAGGGACGTTTCTGTACACATTTCTTGAACTGGGCTTAAATTCTGTCAGCTTCAAATGTTCACATCATCTACCTGTTACAAAAAGTGAGATAGACAGGCTCAAACACTCTGGATCGGAATAAAATAGATGGAATTTTATCAACATAACATTTTTTTCAGTGTTGTGGCTTTGCCATTAATGAAGAACCTGAAGCAATAGTGAAGAAATAATTTCTAAAGAAATAGTAAAGGAATTAAAATAGTGTTCCATTTTACACAAGATCAAGCCTTCCAAGTTTCTTCCCCATTACATTTTATCACAGTTCTGACACATCTTTTTCTTTTCTTTTTTTTTTTTTAAACATTTTAGAGTTCATGGCTTGTGTACTTTATAGTTTTACACCATGTATATTTTTAATGTCATTAAAAAAAAACTCAACTCCAGGCATTTTCTCTTCTTATGCCATAGCTATGATACTACAGAAGGTTGGAACTAAAATAATTATGATCCCTTAAGGCAAGACCTCCAGCTTTTGAAGTAGGCCAGACTTCATGCCTAACAGCTTTAACCTCTAATAACAGAGGGATAGAAAAAGAGCCCGTGATGAGAAGCCAGCCTTTCATCTGGGCTGTCTTTTCCTTCTGAGTTCTTAAAAAGGGCTGCTTTAATTATCTATTTTCTTGCCTTTCTTAGCAGGAAGAAAATTTTCTGGGTTTAAATGTAGCATCTTTCTTTACTCACAAATCTATAGAGAAGTCCCCTTTTTCATGAACAGTCAATTAAGTAACTCTTCAGCTTTGCAGGCCCAGTTCCATTTGTACCTCAGGCTGCAGCTTCATGGGGAGGAGAGGCCCTGACAGGCATCCAAGTCCACGATTCCGGCTGGAAAACCAAAGTTTGGGAAATGTTGAGTACCACCCCTATGGGACTATGCCACCACAGAGTGCCATTCAGTGCCACTACCAGGGCCCTAGTTCATGTTTAGTATCTTCTCCATTTTGGGGGGCAATCTCCTCCAGAGAAGCAGGGAATCAGAAAATCTTTTCATCAGCACTCTAAATGCAAGTCTATAGAAAGAAATTCTATGAGCAGAGAGAAAACCATACATAGATACAGATAATATATAATTCTATAAACTGGTATCTCTTACTCTTGTAGGCTGTTTCTGCCTGGAATTTCTGCCCTATGGCGAAGTCTCACTATCTGCCCCAGAGAAGCGGGAAGCTTCCTTTTCAAGGCTCTTCCTCTGAACCTGACTGGGGGTGGAAGTTACTTTGTAACTGGGTGAGAGAGCTCTGACCTAGCCACAGTCCCCTTGGGACTCCTCTGAGCCCTCACTGGGATTAATACCTAATCTGGAGTTTTGCTTTTCTGTTTTCTGGTTCCCCATGTCAGCTGCTGAACTCCACTTGAAGGAGGAAAACAGAGAAAACACCCCTCCGATTCGTCCCTGAAGCTCTGCCTCGCTTTACTTCTTGCCTCTGTGTTGGTGACCCATCCCCTACTGCCATCGCTCTTCATGCCAGACAAAGCAGACACCAGAAAAGTTCAAACAATTCCTCTCTGTGTTTCAGAAATCACCAGCAGAACTCCATCTAACCACAGACCAGGTGCTTCCAGCCTGCATGCATCTGCGTGACAGACCCTGCAGATGAGCTCTGGGGATCACTTTCTGTTCTGCCTTTTGTTTTGTTCCTGTGTGAACCGTAGATACTTGGTGGAGGGAGGATGGTGGAGTGGAACGGAGAGGACTGAAGTTGAAGTGGACAGATAGCAGTTTCAATCCTCCTGGCTTGCAAACTTAGTGTCAGCGTGACTTTCAGATGTCCTTTAACCTGAGACTCAGTTTTTTCATCTGTGAAATGGACCTACAAAAGCCTCCGTTGAATCAGCAAGAGCCAAAAAAAAGCCCTTCCCCATACCCTCAGACTTAGTCTCCATGTAATTTTATAAGGATTAACCACAAGTGTTCTGATTAACAGCTAAAAGCCAGACTCACTTGAGAAAGCAGAAATGTAAGCTAGTATCAAAACCTACAGATTTTCCAATTACATGTTTCTATGAAATTCAGTTGAATTGATTGATAGAAAAGACCTCAGCAGGCTAGGTGTGATGGCTCATGCCTGTAATCCTAACATGTGGAGGCTGAGTCAGGAGGATTACTTGAGGTCAGGACTTTGAGACCAGGCTGAGCAAAAGCGATATCCTGTCTCTACAAAAAATAGAAAAATTAGCCAGGTGGGGCAGTGAACACCTCTAGTCCCAGGTACTTAGAGGCTGAGGCGAGGGGATCACTTGAGCCCAGGAGTTTGAGGTTGCAGTGAGAGTGAGTAGATGATGCCATGGCACTGCACTAGCCCCAGTGACAGAGCAAAATCCTGTCTCAAAAAAAAAAAAAAAAAAAGAGAGAGAGAGAGAGCGAGCCCAGCACAGTCTCGGAGAGGCTTATTAGGTTAGTTCTCTTCCCTTTCCCCTTAACAGCCGTCCTCTACTCAGCCTGGTGGGTGTTTTGGTCTCTAGATTCTGGGAGGAAGCGGAGGTAAACAGATCATATCCTCATTGCAAGACATTTGGCACTGTTGAGTTTTCTTTTACAGAGCAGGCTTGTTGGTGTGTGTTCCCTTAAAACCAAAACAGTAAAGCTAAATACCACTTATCTGATTCTGTTCAAGAGTGAAGGCTGAAGGTGCCTCCAGGTGAGGCTTCTCTAAATTTTGATGTCTCCTTACTAATTGTGATGGGAGGTAGCACAGCTTGAGTTTGCCCGAGGTGCCTGACAAGCTGAGGAAGAGATTCCCAGGGCATGTGGTCAGCGGAACAGCCACATAACCCCACTGTGGTTGAGGCTGCAACAGTGCAGGTGGGTGGGTTCGGATGGCGAGGGGAGAGCTGAGGTTGCTATTAAAATGAAATTCTTTCTTTAGATAGGCTTCCCATTTCTTTTGGTGTGTGGTTTTGAGCAGAAAAGAGGTGAGAACCGACTTCTGCTCAGCCTCCATCGCTCCTG
The DNA here is from genome assembly GCF_000181295.1 of Otolemur garnettii. Lineage (NCBI taxonomy): Eukaryota > Metazoa > Chordata > Mammalia > Primates > Galagidae > Otolemur > Otolemur garnettii. The sequence continues at coordinate 37,814,587 of NW_003852401.1, forward strand.
TGCCTGTTGGATGGGGCATTCTTCCTTCTCATGAGAATTAATGTGTTCGGTATTAATTCTCATACTACGGCTGCCACAGAGAGATTGATGGCTGACCTTTTATTCATTCGTCCTGTGTGCACATTTACTAAGTGCTTATTATGTGCCACATACTGTTTTGTAAGCGCCCTGCTGTCCTTAACTCATTTCTTCTTCACAGCATCTCCATGAGGGGGGCACTGTTTTTATTCTCCCAGTGTGCAAAGGAAGAAACTGAGGCAGAAGGAGGCAGAGCTTGCTTAGTGCTCTTCCATCCCGAGGAATCATGTCTGTTTTATCGCTACTACTTGAAGGTAGCAATTTCTAGAGAATTTTCCCTAAATGTTCTAGCCTGAGCAATTTGCTCACTAAGTAATTAGTGTGTTTGTTTCACACAATAGCAGACAATTGAACAGTAGGGAATGTTACCTCGGTGGGGGCAGGGGCGGGCGTTACTGATATTAGACTATGGCATGGAGCAGGTGGCCTGGATGGTGGTGTTATAGAGGACTCCTATAATTCTCAGATCTTTTCTCAGTCCCTGACCTTATGTCCAGGGTTCTGTAAAATATTTCACACTTCCTTCCAAAGCAAAGGCATCAGCATGCATGGAGGACTTTTAAAGAATCTTGAAAGCCCATTTAATTCAATACAATGGTAGAGCAAATTCTAAATATCCTGTTTTATCTTCTGGCATGGTTAACTTAAAACAAGAAAAGGAAGATTTTTTTTTTTTTTAAATGGAAGTAAGCATCCAATTACTTGACTGGCAATCAGGAATAATTTGGGCAAGTTAGCAACAGTGCTCACATTGCTTTTGGGATCCATTCCTACCCTTTGAACCCAGAAGAATCTGGTTCAGATTTGACTGCCAGTGTAACCTGGGCAGATGCCCAGAGCCAGGTTCCGGTTGCCCTGCAATGGTGTTATCAAAGCACCTGAGATCTGCAGTGGAAAGATGAGCTAGGATTACTGTCAGGGGCTGGCAGACAATATTGGAAAATTGGAGTAAAGAAAGGTTGTGGAGGGCAGGTGAAATTGATTAAGGTGCGTGGCTCTAAATCGGCCGTTAATCCCAAATGCTGTCACTTGTGCTCTTTGTTACAGTAGATGCACAGGTGAAGTGCCGCAGGGCAGTTGGGCTGGAAGGCCCTGGACTCGCTCTTCTGTGAGGCAAGGCGATGCTCAGTTATCTCTGGCAACTGACATTTTTAAGAGTGGCAGAGGAGCAGGGCCTGATTCTCTGCTTTGTTCATATTCCATGACCTAGTTAGTGTGTTTCCAGTTTCCCCGCAAAGCCTTGATTTTTAGAAACTCTGTCCATTTGGCCTCTTCGGGCAGGTTAGTCCAATGCAGGTGAGTGATATGATGTGGGTAGTTCAGTTATCCTCAGGCAGTCTGAGAGCCTTTGTCACCGCCCCCCCCCCCCCCCGTTTCTTTCTCTCTTTCCCTCCTTTATCCCTTCAATGCATCTCTGAGGCTTCCCCAGCATTCTGTCTCCTCCTTGAGGAGTCAGGTAGAATCTTTCTCTTTTGTGCTTCCTGCATTATAGGTTACCCCCAAGACTGTCTCGCATTATTCTTTATTATTTGTGTTCGTGTCTTACCTGGACCAAAAGCTCCTTGAGGGTAGGATTCATGTTTTTTCCATCGTCGCTGCCTCCGTATCGCCCTGCACAGTGCTTTGTACAAAGTGGATGCTTAATAACTTCTTGTTGAATTGAAGTAAATTAAAAATCTGCCAAGGTCCAGGTTGAACTGAGAACAGCGAATGTTTTTGAAAATGTGCGGATTCGTGTGGTGGGCTGAGGCACAAACAGATGAGCCCTCTGAGGGAAGAGAAAACATTTGCAGGTTTGATTTCTACACCAAGCCTGTCTAGATTTATTTTCTCCCTAAACAATTTATTCTTTTCATTATTTTCTCCTGTATGGTGTCTCTGTCCTTCTCACCTTTTTACAGATTAAGTAAATGGCATTCTCTTTGCATTGTAACAGAGCTTGGTTTATCAGCAGAGGACAAGGGCTTTCTAGGCTCCAGCAGCGGGGCTACCCTCTCCTTCCCTCCCCTCCCCTCTTTTCCTTTCCTCTCTGTTAGTCTTAGTCTGGAGTCCAGTGCTGACCTCCTTCCCCTGTGAAGGGAGAATCTCATCTGGCTACTGGGCTTGGACTTGTGTGGCGCCAGGAGAAGATGGGATAATGTAAGCAAGAAGTTTCCTTTAATACTGGCTGCTCGAGGATTAGCCGCACCAGCCCCAAGGCAAAGCTTGCCTTTGCTATTTTAAAATAATAATCTGTGCTCACTTTTGTGTATCTTAAGGACAGAGAGCAAGAGTTCACAAATGAAAAGTGAATCCAGAGATCCTTCTTCCTACTGTATGTTTTCATTTTATTTTGGGTCATTTGTTTTAAAATTTAGGGAATGTTCTATATCTGCAGTAGTCCCCTGACGGAAGTATTAGACAATCTCTGGATCTTAATGCTAATTCCCATCTGTGCCTTCCCTAGTGAGTCTGGCTTTTGGCTGTTGAACATATTCTTGAGATAAGTCTTGATGTATATATAAGAGGGGCAAAAATCTGAGGGCCCAGGGAGGGAATTTCTTTGTGGCTCCTGGTGACCTGGCTGGGCCATCTGGGTTGTGAAAAACCCAGGAGGAGACAGGCCCTTGGAAGTTAGGGGCTGGAGTGATCCAGCACATCTCATTCAGGGCGCAGGGCCATTAAACACAAGGAAGGAGGCATGAAGTATCCCTTCGTCCTCCTGGTCGACGTGGGTATTTCAGGCGGCAATGTTCTTTAATATCTAAATATTTTCATCTTTTATAGTCTCTGATCACTGATTACAACCAAGATCCAGTGAGTGAAAGAAAAAGAATCTCACCAATTTCTAAGTATGGGCCAGACACTGGAAAAGAATGTGTATGAATCATCAAGAGCACAGAACACCACTTCAACAGTAAGTAACCAGCGAGTTTAGCAAGCGTCATTTGCAACATAAACAAAGCACAGCCTTGCGGTCTTTCATTTAGCATACCTTGAAGCTTGATTTACTGGAATTAATTTTCCCCTGCCCTGGGATGTCAGCACTGGCAGATCATAACACTTTAGGTATTCCAAGGTCACTTTAGGTTGCAAGCATTTACAGGGAAATCACAGGATTCCTTCTCTCATCAACAAGTTTACAAGTTCTATTACAGCATATTTTCCCTTATGGTCTATATTGGCTAACTACTAATATAATAATGGCACATTACCAACAACTAGTGTTGTATATAACAAACAATATCTATTACTCATGATTTGGAGTTGGTTGGGGATCAACCAGATGGCTTTGCTGATCTGGCTGGACTCATTCACTTGAATGAAGGTTGGGTGGGTGTAGGCTGATCAGACTGACCTAAGCTGGAATGACAGAGGGGATCAGGCTGTGTTTCATTTATATCTTCTCCTATAATAGGCTAGCAGGCCAGATAGAGACACAAAAGTGGGTAGAAATATGTAAGGACTTCTGAGGTCTAGGCTTGGAATAGGCATACCTTATTTCCACCTGGATGTCCTGTTATTGTTTATTTGCTAAATTTGGCAACCCTACATTTCAGTTTATTGGTCAAAACACATCATGTGGCTGTACTTAGAGTAAAGGAGTGAGATCACCCTATTCACTATAGAAGGATGTGCAATGTTATGTGGCAATGGGCAAGGATCTAGAGACATAGCAATGTGACCAATCTAGAGCATGAACTGTTTTGTGAGCTTCTGTTTTCTGGCTGAGGACCATCGCATTCATAGGGATCTTCCCCAGGTTCTCTTCCCTTGCATTACTAGTAGCAGTCATTGGCTTTATTTTGAGGGCCAGAATTATTGCTTACTGCATATGTTGAGAACCACGCAGAGAAGCTGAGTGTAGTCCTTTGTTAAAGTGACTTTTGCCCTCATAGCAGCTTTGTAATACACAGGATTTTTTTTTTTTAATCAGAGTCTCATTTTATCACCCTGGGTAGAGTGCCATTGTGTTGCAGCTCATAGCAACCTCAAATTCTTGGGCTCAGGTGATTCTCTTGCCTCAGCCTCCCGAGTAGCTGGTACTACAGGCACCTGCCACAACACCCAGCTATTTTTAGAGATGAGGTCTTGGTCTGGTTGAGGCTGGTCTGGAATTTGTGAGTTTAGGCAATCCACCCACCTCAGCCTCCCAGAGTGCTAGGATTATAGGAGTGAGCCACCATGCCCGGCCTTAATATCCTTAATATAAAGGATTCAAATTCCTCTTTTGACTACATCAGTAGTGCTCAACCTTTTTGACACCAAGGACTCCTTTAATGGAAAATAATTCTCCTACAAATCAGAAGGGAGGTGGTGGTTTTGAAGAGTCTTCAAGCAACTGATTTACTATGTTCTCTGTGCAGGTGAACCTCTCAGCTAATGACAATCTGTATGTGCAGCCACTCCCAGGGTTAGCATTACCACCTCTGCTCCACCTCAGATCATCAGGCATTAGATGCTCATGAGGAGCTAGCATCCTAGATCCCACGCATGTGTAATTTATAGTAGGGGGTTCACCCTTCATGAGAACCCAATGCTGCAGCTGATCTGATGGGAGAGGGAGCTCAGGTAGTGAGGTGAGTTTTGGGGAGTGGCTGTAAATACAGATGAAGCTTCACCAGCTCACCAGCTACTCACCTGCTGGCTTCCCTGTTCCTAATAGCCCACAGACTGGTGCTGGTCTGGAGCCCCAGGGTTGGGAACCACAGGACTACATGACAAATTTATTCACCTTTTGGCCCCTCATGGTTCTGAAGCATCAAAACTGTAAATGTTAACTCTGAGAATATTAGGGTGTTATGGTGTCCAAATCAAGTGTAAGAGAAACACAACATGAACAGGAAGATGAAAGCAGAGAGCCAAGGAATGGCAGGAAGAAGGTGGCAAACGGAGTGTAGCTCCTGGTTAATCACCTCATTCACTCGGTGACATTTTAAGTTCCAAAATTCCCCTTGAGGACTAGGGAACTCCTGGTCCATATTGACTTTAGTGATGGCAATCCAGTCTCTTATCTGGTTCCTTTGCAGGTGTAGATACGTGTTAGGATGAGTGGTGTAGCACCTCGTGACTGAATGAAGGTTGATGGGAAAACCATCCTGTGTGAAAATTAATTGCATGTAATTTTTTTTTTTTTTTTTTTTTTGAGACAGAATCTCAGGCTGTCACCCTGGGTAGAGTGTGTGGCGTCACACCTCACAGCAACCTCAAACTCTTGGGCTTAAGAGATTCTCTTGTCTCAGCCTCTTAAGTAGCTGGTACTACAGGCGCCCAGCACAATGCCCAGCTATTTTTTGGTTGTAGTTGTCACTGTTGTTTGGCAGGCCCAGGCTGGATGTGAACCTGCCACCTCTGATACATGTGTCTGATGCCCTAGCTGCTGAGCTATAGGCGCAGCCTGCATGTAAATATTATTTAATGTCTTTTTTTCTCAATTATGTGCTCAATTTATAACCAAGATTCTTGATACTAGAGGTAATGAATAAAAACATTGTATCTGACTCGTCTTATGTTCTCTTATTTACATTCTGGACTTGCCAATCTCCCTGGATGGAAATCAAGCCAGTGTTCTAATTACTACAGAATATTCAGAATTTGCTTCCTGCTTTTGTTAAATGAAGTAACCTTAAAAATTTTTGACCTATAAATATTTGTTTCATGAAAATAATAAGATTTGAGTTTTGGAAGAATAGAGGACAGATATTAGCATAACTTAATTTTTATTGCCTTTGAAGTCGAAAATATTCTTTGACTAGAGGGTGAATTGTTGTATTTCTCTGAAAAAATATAGTTTACTTTGAACAAGGGCTGATGATGTTTTTTTTTTTTGACAAATAGCTTTAAGAGGACTTTTTTTTTTTTTTTTTGCAGTTTTTGACTGGGGCTGGGTTTGAACCCACCACCTACAGTATATGAGGCCCATGCCCTACTCCTTTGAGCCATAGCCACTCCCTTTACGAAAACTATTTTAAATGCAAAATTCCGAGAACAATCTGCATAGTCCTTTAGTAAGTTCACCGCCATCTCCTATGTCCTTTTCATACCCTTTGTGCTCCTTAGGAATCCTTTCTTTATCTACTTAGGTTTTTTTCCTACTTTGAATTGAAAGACTCAGTGGAAAAATCACTTTTTCTGTTTTAAACCCTTACTTACTTCTTTAAAATGCATATTTAAGAGTTACATTCTGTGCAGCTTAGATTTATGACCCTAAACACTTAAAGTCAACAGTGCATTAAGTCTAGTATGGTTGATGGAGCAGAGAGAATATTTAGTGCAAAGTACTGAAATTTTACTAGCTTTGGCAATAAAGGGTAAAGATCCATATTCATTTAGAAACTAATATTAGAAAACAATGTCTTATAATTTCATAGCTTATCATCTCAGTTGATTCTCATCAGTAACCCTGTGTAATATAGGCAGCCTGCTGGTATACTAAAGAACTAGGATAGGAACCCAGGTTTTCTGGATTCAAGTCTTGACTTTTGCATGACAGCATTGTGATTTCCAAGACAGAAGTGACTAATTAGGTCTGGACATACAAAAATGAATGAGACATTATTCTACTTTCAACCTCCATGAGATCAAGGTTGGCTAATGGGTACAGATGTACAGTTATTACAGATCAAAGGAATAATTTCTGGTGGGTGGTTAGAGTTGACAATAATTTGTTGTGTATTTCAAAATACAGGCAGTCCCCCAATTACAAACATCTTTTTACAACTCGCACTTACAAATAGAGGCTAGTCCCTGAGTCACAAACCTCTGACTTATGTATGACTCACACTTACAAAGGGAGGCTATGACAGGTACATTTACCTATAATGTACCTGTTCTAACTTACAAACAAATTAAACTTAAGAATAAACCTATGAAACCTATCTTGTTTGTAACCTGGGGACTGCCTGGAGCTAGAAGAGATGATATGAAATGTTTCCAAAGAAATGGTAAATCTTTGAGATGACAGATATCCTAAATAACTCTGCTTTGATCTTTAAACATTGTATGCATTATCATAATATTAACATATATCCTGCAAATAGATACAAGTGTTATATATCAATAAAAAATAGATGAATGAGACACCTCCCCTGTTTTCAAGGGCTATTTAGGAGATTCATCAAGGGAATAGAAAAGCCAAGAAATATTTGCAATACAGTTTGGGAAGAATAATTATAAGAGCTACAGAATGAGACACTATGGGAAGGAGGGCCTAATTCTGAGGCGTGGGACGGGGAGGAGTTCAGGCTCTTATGTTTAGGAAGAATTCTGGTCTATGGCATGATTTCTCTTCCATGAGGTCTGTACATGAAAACAGAAGCAGTCTTTCTAAGGTCATGAGACTGAGTGATTGAGGAGTTAAGTTGATGGTATTAAATATAGCAACTGTAATTGATCAAGAAAGTGGTTGTTGGGTGGGTGCAGTGGCTCATGCCTGTAATTTCAGCACTTTGGGAGGCCAGTGCAGGAGGATAGCTTGAGGCCACAAGTTTGAGGTAAGCCTGGGCACCACAGTAGGACCCCGTCTCAAAAAAAAAAAAATTATCTGTGCACAGTGGTACGTGCCTGTAGTCTCAGCTACTCAGGAAGCTGAGTTGGGAGGATCACTTGAACTCAGGAATTCAGGGTCACAGTTAACTATGATCAGGCCCACTGAATTTCAGCCTGGGTGACAGATCAAGGCCCTGTCTCAAAAAGAAAAAAAAAAGGGGGCATGTTGGCTCATAGCTGATTCCTAGCACTCTAGGAGGCTGAGATGGATGGATTCCCTGAGTTCAGGAGTTTGAGTCCAGCCTGAGCAAGAGTGAGACTCTGTCTCTACTAAAAATAGAAAAAATCAGCCAGGCATTGTGGTGGGAAGCTCACAGCTACTTGGGGAGGCTGAGGCAGGAGGATAACTTGAGCCCAGGAGTTTGAGGTTGTTGTGAACTACATGAGGTGGTGTGACGCCACTGCATTCTACCCAGTGAGTCAGATTCTACATTTTTGCTTTATTAATTCAGAGTACTTTCTATAAAAATAAAATTGATACTGTCAAGGATGAGCTAAATCATTTATGTATCCCATCTGTATAATCTATCCATCTCGTCTCTTTCTCATTCTGTATAAGAAACAAATATCTATCACAATTTTATAAGTTGTTCTTTTACTATTAGAGTAAAATGGATATCTGAAATATTTTTATGCAAAGGATCAGAATAAGAGTTGAAGTTGAAAATGGATATATTGATTTTTTTTTTTTTTGAAGACAACAGAGAAAGGAAAAGGCTGGTGAAAAAAAGGAGAAATATTATATCCTGTCCTAAAATCGTCTAATGTTTACTTGTTTTTAAGTTTTCTCTATCTCTTTGAGTACTTTCACTTTTTTTTTCATAGTCTTTTTGCTCTGTCTAGCCCTTACTTTTTTATTGATTTCTATGGTTTCTTTGGCAGGTGAGAATGGTACCACTGAACCAACCACCCACAGAATTCCTATGGTTATTTTGAAGACTCTCTTTCCTTTTTGCTTCCATACTTTCCTTCCTTTCCCCTTCTCTACACTCTTCTAGGGCGAGCTTATCCCCTTCTCTGGCACCATTCCCATTTATTGTGGATTTTCACTGACTCTGCAAGCATTTATTGAATGCCTTCTATGTGCCAAGCATTCTTCTAAGAGCTGGGAATGCTGTTATAGCTTAAATTATTTAGTGATTTTATGCTTGTGAATTTTATTTTCAACTGGCAGCAGTCACCACAGAAATTCAAATATTATTGTATAAATTTACATTAACATAAAATTTGTGTTCTGAAGATGATGAATGTTTAGGAAAGAGTGACTAGCTGGTTAGTGACCTGAGCCAGCAGATGTTTCTTACCTCCCTTAACTTGGAAGGGGTAGCTGTTTATTCCTGGTATGAAGGTAGCACGATTGATGAGAAAATAATTTTCCCTTTTGACACGTATTACTCTGGTAGGATGCAATTGGGAAGTCCTCTATGATGACGGCTATTAATGGCAGAAAACCTGTTTGAGGCAGATGCCAAGAGAAAAGAACCGGGAAGTATCATCTTACCCTGGTTGGTCTACTTGGCCGCATACACATGTTGCTGATTACACTGGATCACAGTGAGCCAGATTCCTGGACTTTGGATTATCGCGATTGACTTCTTTCTTGGACTGGAGTTATTTGGTAATGTTAATAGAGACTTTTCAGAGGAATAACTAGGAAAAATACCATAAAACCATTCATGCAGTTGAAAGCAAACATCTTTGGTGTTATTTGTATTGGGCAGAGACTGTGCCCTATTTTGGGTTATATACAAGGACATTCTTGGCTTCCAGCAAATTCTAGCCCTAATATAATTTGTAAAATTATTTGGTTTGGAAAGATGCAGAAAAGCACATTTTAAATGGTCATGTAGCTTTTATTTCCAAACCATTGGAAAGTTCATAAGTCAACATAAAGCTACACTCCATCAGTGCTGTTATTTATGTTTTGACTATGTGACTTTTCCTCTTGGAAAAGTTCATCTAAATAAAAATAAATAGCCAATATCTTTTCATAGACTGTTGAGACTTTCTAGGTATTTTATAATACTTTTTATTATCATGCTTTTTAAGACTCCTTTTCCTTTTGAATTCAAAGTACCCAAGGGCTTTCCTTTAAAACTACTTTCCGTGAAGGCAACTGGTGGCCTGTCACACACGCAAAGAGCGTTTAACTTTATGAAGCTCTAGCATCTCTTTCTTACATCCATGTTCTCCATGGTTCTACAATGCCAATTATTACTAATTATCTTCAACTGTGTAACTCTGTCTCTTGATGTGTCCTTTGGTATTGAAACTTAGAGGCCAATTAGTCAGACCCAACCCTGGTGGTGGGTTTTGTTATAGGAAGCTAGTTTTTATCCCCACTGTTTTTTTTTTTGTGAGGGGGGGCTTGGTCAAGAAGTTGCCAGTTAAATTGAAAAGAAATGTTTTTTTTTTTTTTTTTCTTGTTAACCTAAGAAAACCTTTTATCATAAGAATGTTGGTTGTGGCCAATATGATGGAAGGAACAGAGTCATACCTTTCTGCCCCCACACTATAAATACTACCCTTTATATGGCACCCAGTGACTATTTTATTTCATCATGTCTTAAGAATGAGTGGGTTAAGACATCCCCCCAGTTGCTTCAAATGTGACAATTGGCCGCCTCAAGCAAAAATAACTAGAGAAATAGTTTTGCAGAAAATGAAGGAAACAAGTAATGTCTATGTATGTCAGTCCAAGAAATAGCCTTGACATTCTGATTGCGGATCCCTATCTGTACTGTGCAATAATCACCTCAAAATCCTAGTCTTCTATTCTCCTATTAGCCAAAGAACAGAGGGAGGAGGGAAGCATTGTGCTGCTTCTCTGTGTGTTGAAAGGAGGGGATGAGATAAAGGATTGTGAAGATGCTGCACCTTGCTGGTGCAGTTTGTCCCTCGCCTTATGCTAATTGGCTTCTGAATGCTTTTCCTCCAGGTCTTAATTATTAATAGGAACATCCTACCTGGTGCTTTAGAAATGAAGATTCTTTTTATTGTTGTTGTGAAGCAGCTTTTAAAAGAAAGAAAGAAGGAAAGAAACTTAATTCCGAAGTTTAGTTTCAATATGCTTGAATTTTAATCTCACATTTCTTAGCTGAGGCACATTTTTTTCTTTTGGATCAGAAAGCACTCCTGGCTGCTATCGATAGTAAGAAATACCGTCCTGAGACAGATGTCTGTTTCCTCTGCCAGGCTGGTGTGGAAGCCGACCCATGTCTCCTCCCCCATCTGCATCGCGGGGGAAGCAGAAAGGAGGTATCAAGCATTCCACCCAAAACATTTTTTCTCACCCTAATGCTCTCACCACGTCCAATGTCTTTTTAAAATAGCAGTAAAATGGCTCTGAAAGTAGATGACGTCAGTCTGAGGTAGGTGCCTACAGGCTCTGAACTTGGGAAACCAATACTGAGAGAGGGACGAGTTTTGAACTAGGTCTGACGTGGATGTGAATCTCAGTTCTAATAGCTTATTAAGCAGCTTTGGCTTTGGATAGTTATGGAACAGGATAAGACCTTTCCTGAGATCTTGGATTTCAATTAAGGATTATAATTGAAGACAGTGGGTGGTGAATGCACATACTTTGCCAAGCAAGGTACCTGGCATTTTCTCTGTAGACTTTATCAGGAAGAAGTCAAACTAGTCTTTTCACAGTTTACCCCCATTGCCCAGCTCCATTCTATCTATGAGAAAGTTAGATGGTAAAGTAGAGAATGGAAGGGTTCCTTGAAGGGTATCAACAGGGTTAACAAATGCCAGATTGCTTCTCTCATATTCCTTTCTTGACTTCAACCTCTGGAAAACTATTGCTAGAGACAAGGGCCATCTGATGGAAAGGAAAATTGATGTTTTATGGTCCTGTTCGCTTAATGACCTAGAGCAGAGCTCAGCAAACTTTTTCTGTAAAGAGCCACAAAGTAGCCCTATGTTGTGGCTCACACCTATAATCCCAGCAACCTGGGAGGCCAGTGCTGGTAGATCACTTGAGCGCAGGAGTTTGAGACCAACCTGAGCTACAGTAAGACCAGTAAGACCCTGTCTCTAAATTATAGCCAGGCATTGTGAAGGCAAATAGCTTGAGCCTAGGAGTTTGAGGTTGCTATGAGCTATGACACCATGGGGCACTCTACTTGGGGTGACCAAGTGAGACTCTGCCTCAAATAAACAAACAAAGAAAATAAAAACAAACCCCCCCCACATAGTAGATTCTTTAGGTATTGCAGGCCCATGAGTCCTTGTCACAACTGTTCAACTCTGCTGTAGAGCGATGTAGATAGTATGTAAGTATGGCTATATTCCAGTAAAATGTTATCTTCAGAAACAGACCTGTCAGATTTGGCCTGTGGGTTGTAGTTGCTGACCCCTGACGTGCAGATTTAGCCTTTAGTTCTTTGGGTTGGATCACAAGTGAATTCCTGGAAGAATGTCTCATGGGAATATGGGGAAAATAATAACTAGAGCATTTCATGATGGCCTTATCAGGAAAAAATTTGTCGAAGTTTGAACAAAAAAAGATAACTCTGTCTTTTTTAATGAAAAGCTAGACATTGTCTACAAGTCTCCCCATGGTTATAGGATTCTCTGAGGTCTGCATCTTTCATTTTCTTTAAGTTACTTTATAATTCTGTAAATTGCAGGAAACTGATAGCAATGCAAATTATTCCCGTCTATGGAGAGGCATGCGAATTTTGTCTAATGGAGATGCAATTGATTTCTACCCCTTCTTTTCACAAGAAGCCGGTTTTATATCTATTAAGCAAGTTCTTTTCATTTGAGTATTTTGGATGTTTCTTTAAACTTGTTCTAACATCTCACTTGTTCCTTCGTTAGTAAATGAGTTAAAAATAATCTTGATGCATGTTCATCTTCTATTTGTGTGAGAGTCATGATTTTATCCTTTCAAAAGCAATTATTCTTTAATAGCCACAAAAGGAGGCAGGGCATTAGAGAAAGTCGGTGTGGGACACCTCCTGTGCATTACTTTCAAATTTCCTTGGCCACCCACCTCTCACTGTAGTCACTACTGAGGTTTCCTACAGCTCCAGCAAGATGGGACCTGGCCTCCGACCCACGTGTGTAACTTTTCCTTCGTGCTCTATGGTTTCTCTGATACAGTAACTGCAAACTCTTTTACATTCAACTTGGAATTGGGAGTTAATATGAGTGGGGCCACCCTTAGTCAACCAGGGATGAGAGATGAGAAAGAAACGCTTTCTCCTTTCCTCAGCTCACTCCCTTCTACCCCATCTACCCTGGCTCTGAGATGCATTTCTTAAAGGCCTATAGTCCATCATGACAGAATGCCCACCCCTGGCCTTCACTGGGGGGAGGGGACTGTTTTGTAAAGCTGCGCACCATTTTTTTTTTTGAGACTGAGTCTCATTTTGTCACCCTTGGTAGAGTGCTGTGGTGTCACAGCTCACAGAAACCTCAGGCATCTGGGCTCAAGCGACTCTCTTGCCTCAGCTTCTCCAGTAGCTTGGATTATAGTCACCTGACAAAATGCACAGGTATTTTTAGAGGTGGGGTCTCACTCCAGCTCAGGCTGGTCTGGAACTCGTGAGCTCAGTTGATCTGCACACCTAGGCCTAAAGGCGAGACTTTAAACTTGTTCTAACATCTCATTCAGACTGTAGGCAGGAGATACCCCACCCAGCCTAAACCTTGACTTTTATGTCTATGCCTCCTTTTGTTTTTATCTCTCACCTGCTCTCTTGCTTCCTGGATTAGAACCCCAAGTAAATTATCGCCATTCAAGTCTCTATCTCAGGTCCTACTTTAAGCTACTTTTAACCTACCCCAAGGTAAGACCTGCAAAGACCTGCACTTGAATTGTTTGCTGGGACAAACATTCTCTGTGTTTCCTGGAGACCAAGTTGACCCTAAGCAGGATAGCTGGCAGTGAACTCTATTAGAAAACCCCATCCTGGAGGAATATTTGATGGGGCCCTAACAAAAAGAGAGTACGTGAGGTGTAGACAGAGAGGCCAGGGAGTGAGGTGGATTAGAGGACAGCAGCTTGAAATTGTATCCCTTCCCCTGGGGGAAATGGTACAATGGGGAGAAGCTAGAAAAAATTACAGTGAACCCCACAAAGGAGCCAGAATTCAAATAACTGCTTTGCATGAGCTATGAGACATAAAAAAGCAGTATAAACAGCATCAGCTAGGGAATTCCTTTACTATTTATTCTTGCTACTGCTCTGTACCATGGAGAAACCAGAGCCACCAGAATAAGAAAGGGCGGAGGGGGTTTAAGGAGAGGAAAAGAAGAGATCACCCACTTCTGCTCTTCACTTACTGTCTGAAAACTTATGGGTTCAGATTAAGAGTTACAGGAGGGGAGAAGTTCTTAATTGATTAAGAGGTGAAAGTTTTGATTTGGACTGGTTTGGACTTCTCAACACTTGGAAATGAAACTCTTTTTAGAGCCTGGAGAGCTGTAGAATCTGTCTCAGGTATTGTTAAGGGATAGGAGTGGAAAAGTGAACAGTATTTAAGGGGACTTTCCTGAGTTTGGCCTATTCAATAAACTAATTATAGCAGTTTCTAACTTCTCTGATTTTATTTTTCTTATCTTTAAAATGGGGGTACTAAACTTACAGTTTATTTGTAAAGATTCAGTGGAATTCTGGGTGTGGGATATGTTGACTGACAAAGAATAAAGGTGTGGATTTGCTCCTGCAATGGCTGTTTTTAACTTGAGACCATCGGACACATATTCTTACTCCTTGACTGGTCTCAACTCAGATTAATGACCATCATCAAATGTTGCCTCCTCCCAACCTTCCAGACACTCCTCTTTAAATACTGTCCAAATCAGGAGTGTCTTTTGCTCAGGTAAGTAAATGTGGCATGTAGGATATTTTGACGGTGGCTCGGATAACGTTGTTTCAATTTCCATTTTACATCCATCAAGGCAACCCAGTGCTTTTCCCGTCATCTTTTCCTGATGCTCCTCTGTACAATTTCCCCTTTGTTACCTAAGAACATTAAGACACATTTCCACCAAGCTTAGCAACGTTATTAGCAAGGGGTTGAGATACACATTTTTTATTCTCAAATGCTTTGCCCGGAACAATTGGAATCCTGGGAGCATATACATAAATTTCTGCTTAATGTCATAAGATGTTATTTGTCACTCAATCAAAATAAAGATGTCATTTCTTAGGATGAATTTACAAAATTGCCAGAACTTAATTTTCTTGAGAGAGGCAGAAGATGCCTTCCTCTGTGCCGCACAATGCTTCTGACGTACGCTTTGTTCTTGTCTTTTTTTTTTTTTAATATATATATATTGCTGAGAATTAGGTGTCAACAGAGAATTCTGTCTGGGGACTGTGACCAAATGTGACTTAAGAACATTTTCCAAAAACTCGACTGTCGACAGGGGCATGTCTTCCCCTCTCCCCCGCCATTGTCTCCTACACCTGAATATACTATGCAAAAAATTCCCCCCAACGAAAACAGTCACATTTGGAGAATTGTTTAAAAAAAAAAATCTCTTCAGTGATAATACAATTGTACCAATTGCCCCTAAAACATTACAGAGGAACTGTGCACACACTGTCTTTAACCCCATGACTGTGCAGTCTCTTTAACACCAGCAACAGCACATCTCCTGCCAGGCTCCATCCAGATAGGTGCCTGTTTCCTCTGAAGCAGAGAGGAAGTCCAGGAAGTGACATGTCTGTTTGGATGACTATGTGAAGGCATATTTAATGGAAAATAAATATGGGTCTTGGCAAGATACCCAAGTCACAAAAATTTAGCACAGGTGCGTTTTAGTTATTATTTTAGCATTCTTTTTTCTATCCTGAACCTAACCCCGCTTGGATTCTGCCCCAAACTACTCGTGGTGCCTTGCTGTCTGCAGGGCTCACTTTGTAGGATATTTTGATGGTGGCTTGGATAATACTGGTTATCCTAATCCTAAGGTGGACTGTGCTTGGCCACAAGGTAGTATATTCTTTGTTAGGAATAGCTACTAATGACAGCCGGGTGCAGTGGCTCATGCCTGTAATCCTGGCACTCTGGAAGGCCAAGGTGGGTGGATTGTCTGAGTTCACAGGTTCCAGACCAGCCTGAGCCAGAGCAAGACCCCCATCTCGAAATATAGCTGGGAGTTGTGGAGGGCGCCTATAGTCCCAGCTACCTGGGAGTCTGAGGCAAGAGAATTTCTTGAGCCCAAGAATTTGAGTTTGCTGTGAGCTATGATGCCACAGCATTCTACTGAGGGTGACAAAGTGAGATTGTGTCTCAAAATAAATAAGTAAAAATGAAATAGCTCTAATGAGGCCAGGCATGTGATTCACACCTATAATCCTAGCACTCTGGGAGGCCAAGCAGGAGGAGCACTTGAGGCCAGGAATTCTGATCGCTAACAGATCAACCCCAGCAGGAGCAACACCTTGTTTCCATAACAAAATACAAAAATTAGCCATGCACTGTAGTGGGCGCCTGTAGTTCCAGCTACTCAGGAGACTGAGGTAAGAAGATCGTTTGAGCTGAGGAGTTTGAGGTTGTTGTCAGCTATGATGATGCCACTGCACTCAGCCTGGGTAACAGTGAGACACTCTGACAGAAAAAAAGGAAAAAAAAAATAATAAGAATATATTTTACTCTTACTGTTAAACAGGTAATTTTTTCCATATGTTTCCTTCTTTTTTAAAAAATATTTTCAAAGTGTAGAAAATACATGCTTTCTGTAAAATATTGAATGGTTACAGAAGGGGATGTGGCAGAATTGGAGCAACCCCTCTTCCCTTCCACTTCTCAGTGGCGTACTTTTTTCCAGAAATAATCACTTGTAAGAATCCGTGGCTATTATTTCTGACTTTCTCCCTTCAATTAATTTAATGTGTATTAGATGCCTCCTAGAAAATTGATGAACACATGTAGAAAGCTATCTCCTGAATGTTTATATTTAAGTGAATATTGGAACAGGCTTGGTGCAGGGTAAAGGGCTACGCCCTATGTGAATTCTGGCTTCTTTTGAAAGCTTTCAATTAATTACTGCAGGCCAATGTTTCCTCAGTTACTGAGTCTAACTCTAAAGCTAACTATCATACCGCTTGGTTTTGCAGATCATAACATTGGGTATCCGACTTGAAGAAAGATTATTTTAAAGCGTTTCCCTGTATTCTATGCTAGAAGAAAGATCCAACTGGGAAAATAATAAGATAAAGAATCTAAACTGACACCAAAATGAAAGGCTGTGTGCTGTGGGAAGCATTCAAATAATTTTTTAATGAACTGGTTCCTTTGACTTATTTTAAGTTCTAGATGTAGGGGGAAAATAAATTCATGACAGGAATAGAATAGATGGGAAAAAAATTAAACAAGATTCTGCCCCATTAGTTATGAGTGACAAGGAAAAGATAATAGCCAAAACGCAAATGGAGTTTGTTAGCAGAAGGAGATAATGATAATGAGACTTTTACAAATATATCAGGGAAGGAGTAGATAAAAGTTTTTGAAAAGTTCAGTAATCAGTAGAGATGGGCATACCATAAATGATTCTAAAATGGCTGAGATACTGGTGTTTAATTCTGTCATTACAAGAAGAAATGAAGAAGGGAAGTTTAAAGCGCTAATGGATAATGAAGAAAATTGCAAACATAGCTACTAAAAATGCAGCTTCGTGACTGTCCCGTACTTGGAAAATTTGAACTTAGATATATCAGCACATCTGGTTGACATGCCTCCTCTTGGGTAATTTGAGAATTAGCTAATGTGTTTACCAAACCACTTATGATGCATAATTTTTATAAGATAATTGTGCTGATTTAACATGAACTAAACATCTAAATGCATTGCACTCTGGAGCTGCCAATTTTCAAGGAAGGAGAGCAGAGAAACTGAAATAACAAATATCCAAAGGCACACGCTCTAAGATTCATTCTTCAGATTGAACCCTTCCCACTTTAGCTCAGAAGGTCAACCAGTAGTCAAAAAAGGGTATGCATAATCCCTTGTCTGATTAACATAAGCTAAGAGAATGTAGTCACCCTCTACATCTCATTTCCTCCTCAGCTTTATTAGCAAAAAAAAGGTGTCTCTTTACTACACTCAGAGAAATAATATGGTAGATTGGTCTCCAAAGCACGTCTCCACAGTAGGGTCTATTGAGAGATGAGAGAAAAAGAATAGAGATTATATGCTTCTTGTAATATTCTAATTCTATTAAGATATTTTCTAAAACTTGAAATTCATTAAGCTTACTAATATTATCTTTATTTTGGAGTGTTCCACGAAAGAGGAGTTGTTGGTAGTGGGTTGACCATTTGCTTGCTTTTAGCAACTTGCCACCTTCTTTTTTTGAGACCGAGTCTTACTTCATTGCCCTCAGTAGAGTGTTGTGGTGTCACAGCTCACAGCAACCTCAAACTCTTGGGCTTAAGCGATTCCCTTGCCTCAGACTCCCAAGTAGCTGGACTACAGGCTTCTGCCACAAAGCCCAGCTATTTTTTTGTTGTAGTTGTCATTGTTATTTCGCTGGCCTGGGCGGGGCTCGGTGTATGTGGTCAGCACCCTACTCACTGAGCTATGGGTGCTGAGCCATCTTGCAATCTTTTATAACCGACTTTTTAAGTGGTTTATGGAAGGTATTATCTTGTTTACATCTCAACCTTCAGATGAAAGTGGCCTAAAAAGAATCTTACAAAGATACCTCAGGTAAAATATGTTAATAACAATGATATAAGCACAGGCAAGAATTAAGAAAATAGCAGAGTAGACATTTTTACCCACCCCTACTATGAGTTCATCTTTAACCACTAAAGAAGTAAAAACAGTGACAATCTAACTATCTAATTCTTGAGTGTAGAACTTAGAAATTATCAAGAAGGCTTTTTTTTCTTTTCTTTTTGAGACAGGAGACAAATGGTCAGGGTCTCAAAGTAGATAGGGTATTACTTTGTTGCCCAGGCTAGAGTGCAGTGGTGTCATCACAGCTCACTGCAACCTCCAATTCTTGAACTCAACCCATCTTCCTGCCTCAGACTCTCGAGTAGCTGGGATTAGAGAGGTACGCCACCATGCCTTGCTAATTTTTCCTCTATTTTTGTAGAGACAGGATCTTGTTTTTGCTCAGGCTGTTCCTGAATTCCTGGCCTCAAGCTAGCCTTCTACCTTGGCCTCCCAAGAGCTAGGATCACAGCCATGAACCACCCCACCTGGCCAAAAAAGGCTTTTTGACATGTGAATTTTCACCCAGACTTGATCTTAGCCAAAAGGCCGAGAAACGATGTGAATTTATACCCATAAGAAAGGTATTAGACATTGATAATATGAAGTTATCATGATTTGTACAATGTTTATAAGTAATTTTACTTTACTTTATCTCACCCTTTGAATTTTCTAAATTTATTACATTTATAAGATGTATACATACCTATATCTTGGGAATGCTTGGTAAAAATTTATTGATGGGTCACAGAATTAAAAATGCTTGCAGATCACTATATGTGAGAACATGCATTAAAAATAGATGATATAGTGACTCTCTAGAGAGGGCTCTATCAAAGCTTAGATGTGTTTATTATCTGTGTGTCATATTTAGGTATACATTCATGATACACAGTTTGCAGTTACTATGTTCCTGTGTCTTTTAATGAATTCTTCTACAAGTTGGTCACAGCATTTTCTCTGTTCTTCCATGGCATGGAAGTGAATGGAGATCAACCAAAAACAAAGATAGTTTACTCAGAATCTGTGATAGTACCATGTTTCCCCGAAAATAAGACACTGTCTTATATTTATTTTTTCTTAAGAAGATACACTAGGGCTTATTTTCAGGGGATGTCTTATTCACAGAGCCGAAATGCATATGCACTAGGTCTTATTATCAGGATGGGGCTTATATTTAACAAATGCATTGAAATCCTGCTAGGGTTTATATTTTGGGTAGGTCTTATTTTCAGGGAAACATGGTAAGGGGGTCAGCTACCATCACTTGAGTTTTGGGAGACACTCAAAGACAGACAGAGTGGGAAAGCTTTATAGTGGAAAAAAGAAAGGCTTCAGGTATGTGCTGGTTGAGGGCTGTTGGTACAGGGGAGCTGTGGGCGGGCCACTTAGCAGCGGGACATCCTATGGGATTGGTTAGGGGCATAGTTGGCTTTCTCTGGGTGGTCCTAAGTTGGAAATGGGGACAAAAATTTCAGCTGTTAGTAAGTCCTTGCCATTTGGGGAAGATTGTTACAAAGTTATTGTTTAGCTTCCTGGATTGTTAATAGAAATAGCATCTGACTTCCTACAAATCTAACTTACAGCAGTTTCTTGTAAAGTTGGTTTCCTGGGGAATTATTGCAGGTTTTGGTCAGAATTCTATTTCATGTGTATGGTCTGGCCATTGTCTGTTTGTGTATTTAGTCTCTGAATACCTACTTAATTTTATGATGGTTCTTCTCCACTTAAAAATGCCTTTGGTGATGTCAACCTAATACTATCTGTTTTGACAATTTATTGAAAATTATACAAAATGAGTTAAAATGATTAGAGTATCTTCCCTTTCCATCATCTGAATATTGCAAAATGAAGACAAAGGTGCTGAAATGACTGTTTTGGGTGCTGTGAGTGTCTGTTAATTCTTTTTGGCGTTTGGGGAAGTGGATCTACAGCATCTATATAGGGAGAGGCTGTGCTCTTGAGGGTCTCTGGGGGGTCTTTCTAATGCTGAGTTTAAGAACAAGTGTGCTAAAACAATTCCACTTGGAATGTATGCCATTCAGAGGGGCTTGGCTTCAATCATAAGATGTTCATTCCAAAAGCCAGGGTTTTTCTCCATTTCTTAGAATGAATGTAGAAAATTAACATCAAAAACTAAATTTCTTATTAAGAAAGAAGAACATTTCTTAAAGTCTATCAAAATCACCACACAAGTTGATTCCTAAAATAGTTATTAAATTTTATTAAATATATTAAAAGTTTTGAGGCTGGGCATGGTGGCTCACACCTATAGTCCTAGAACTTTAGGAAGCCAAGGTGGATTGCTTATGCTTGGGAGTTTGAAACCAGCCTGAGCAAGAGTGAGACTTCATCTCTACTAAAAATAGAAGAACTAGCTGGGCATTGTGGCAGGCACCTGTAGTCCCAGCTACTCAGGAGGGTGAGGCAAAAGGATCTCCTGAGTCCAAGAGATTGAGGTTGCTGTGAGATATGCTGCCAGGGCACTCTATCTAGGCCACAGAGTGAGACTCTTTCTCCAAAAAAAAAAAAGTTTTGAGTAACACTTGGTCATTGTAGGGAACTTAGAATAAACAGAACAGAGAAAAGAAAGTAAAAAGATTGCCCAGAGTTCTAAAACCCAAAGGAATAAAGGAATTTGGTATTATTTGGGGTATTTCCTTCCTGTCTTTTTTCCTCCCAGTTAAGGAATTTTAAAATAACACATAAACAGAGATATACTGTTCTTCTAAATGGCTTTTTTTTTCTTCTTTTCTTTTTTCTTACTCATTATATCATACAGAGTGTTCTGTTTGAAAAGAAAAAATAGAGTTCTCAAAGCATTTCCTGTGACTCTGTCCCATTCCTCTTATACTCCTTATCTGACTTAAGTGAGAAAAGAAGAGGAGAAGGTAGCACTTTTAATTCACCTACTGGAAAGCCATACTGAATTCTGCTTCTGTGTTTCATTCCCCAACCTTCCTCTGTAGACACAGGAATAATTAAGGGAAAATGACATAATTAACAATTTATATAAGTGAACAATGATATGTACATATGCTTTTAAGGTTTCCATGTTCTATTCCCTATTCCAGCATTTCCATAGTGACATTGACCATGAAGTTGACTAGCCTGACATTACACAAAAGGAAAAATAGAGTTGTGCATTGACTCAAAAAGGGTATCAAAGTAGTTCTATTATTTGGGATGACATAATATGCTTATTATAAGTAAAAATATTTTGTTATTTAATTCAAACATGACATGATGTCATTGAACATAGTGTGAATTTTGTTTCTTGGCACTTTTAATTTGTGTACTCCCCCAGCCTCTTTTTTTCTCCTTGGGATTATTTCTAGCTACTCTGAGATGTGGAAGAGGGGTGAGGAGGAATTTAGAAATTAGAAATTACTATAGTTGCTATGAGTTTTTCCATCAACCATAGAGACTTTTCAACACTCGGGAGCCCATAGCTTTATCACAGATGAATATCCTCAATCTCCAAGGGTGACCAACATTCATCAGTAGTCATGGTGAAAGATCCAGGCTTCTCTATGGGACGGGTATTGCCTTACCAGCTTCTCTCTGAAAGAGAGGGTTGAGGTAATGATCACTAAAACTCAATAGAGAATTTAGGGTAGGGCAGGATGAGGGTGGATTGTGGATCAAGTATTATACTCTGGTTATGGAGTATAACACAAGAGACCTAACTGCTAAAGCATTAAGTGGGGAGACAAGATGAGGGGAAGAGGTTCTGAAAGTTGCAGAAGTGAATTTCATGGAAATTTTGATCTTTTGTTATGCACAGATTCAAAAGGGAATTCTGAGTTATGTTTTCCAACAAACATCTGACCTCTATCCATTCTGGGTCATCAGTCTTAATACCAAAAGGCAAATGTCAAGTTAAGGCAGCAACTGAAAATGTGTTCCACGGAACCTGCGCTTCTTTACTTCTCTGATGTTCTCTTTTTCTCCTTTGCTTTCCACAGTGCCCCACTGGCTCTTTACGAGCCCTCTGCCCCACCTCAATTCTCTTTTGTCTTCATCTCCTGTATCTCCCAGAATGGACCATTCCTCAGGACAGAAATAAAGATATTCAGAGAACTCTTTTGTACTTTGCCAATTTTACGACCTATCCACTTGCTGAATGTCACAGCTTCTTTACTTTTGCTGATTTCTATTGGCTCTGCAGAGGTCTTGAGGGCTGAGATGATCAAAGAAGAGCACAACTTTCCATTCTGGACTATCGTTAGAATTTATCTGATTTTTCACACCTTTTGTGGTCTATTTGAGAATTTTTCTTTCCTCTTTCTTAATACATTTACCTTGTATAACATGAACTAATAATCTTGACTTTGATCATGTGATAAGAGTCTTACATGACTCTTGTTCCGGGAATGTAAAGTACAAGCCTTCCCTGCACTGACAGAGCATGATGGGTGCCCTGCCCAGGTAATTTTTCACTATATTAAGCTATAAAAGGTTCTAAAATGCTGCTCTAGTCTGGTAATTCTAAAAAGAGCCTTCATGAATATTCAGGAAGTTTGTCCTACTAATATAACACTGCTCATATGTATTTTACATGTTAGAATATTACTAACATCTTTTACTCGTTATATTCCATTACATCCATGTTATGAATGTTAAACATTTGAAACCATAGCTAATATTTAGGTTGTGGCCAATTAAATTATTGTAGATAAGACCACTATGAACAACTTAGTACATAGGACATTTAAATTTAAGGTTAAAATAGCATCCCAAAAGAAAAAAATGTTTTTCTTTTTATTGATCTTTTAAAATCTGCATAATGTACTTTTTGGTGTGTTATTAAAAATAATCCAATTAACATTCACTTTGTGATAATACCAAAGGATAATGAATATTTATTCTCTTTACCCTGTCTCCCTATTTGTGTTAATATTTAATAGAACATGTTGCTGAAACTTAATATCTTGTTTACTTAATTAAAGGTACATTCTCTTAATTGAAAATTAGTCAGTTGATATGGGCAGTTTAATAGTGAAATGTTAATTTGAAGAAATAAACTGAATAACATGATTTCTTTCTGGAATATATTTTCTATACTGTTTACAAACAAATAGATGAAGTATTAATTTTTTTCAAAAGATTACACCAATGAGTAATTTTAAAATATGAACAACTTATGTAAAAATAGAAACAAGACTATCTTTTAAATCATCTTCAGCATAAAATTATTTAAAAATTTTGATATACATGAACACTTCTAGCAAAAGTGCTTAATATCTCTATATTTCTTTTCAAAAATCAGTTTGTTTTGAGAAATGTGGAAATTAAGCTAGAGACTGGCAAAGTAAATCATTCCTATGTTTTAATTTGACATCAAATATTTAAAGATTATCTGTGTTGTATGAAAGAAATTCAAGGTAAATTCATATTACTCAAAGAATAATCTAGATGAAAGAGGCAAATTGTGAACATATAAAAAGTTAAGTAATTTATATGAACCTCAATTTAATGGAATGACCACATGAGTGTCAAAAGTCATACTTTATAAATATAAAATTTTTAATAAAATTTTTGTGATGAAATATGATTCTATAAATACCCTATTTTGGGAGTGGAATTGGGAATATGTCAGAAATCCTGGAAAAAAAGCGGATTTTTATTCTATCAAAAATTTCCTAATTAATGAAAAACTCATGGAAAGATTGTATAGAAAAAGCTTTCCTATATAGCCATGGAGGGTGTCCCACCCAATCACTTTTTATTTCATCAAGCTATAGAAGGTTCTAGAATGTTGTTCCAGTCTGGTCATTCTGCCAGGAGGTTCCACAAAATATTTAGGAAGATTATCTTATAACACTGACCAAAGTATTTTATGATCTGTGGTTTCTCCAAATCACTTTGAAGCACATGGATAAGTGAATAATAAAAATGGTAGACTGTCTTTATGGACATAGAGAAATCTGAGAGAGGTTATTGCAATTTAAGCAAAAGTAACATGAGATATATAAAACAAAAGTATACAGCCCTAAAAGACAAACCCTCTTTTCAATGAGTGGGATGGTTTGAATCCTCTGAGAAGCACATGCCAAGACAGAATGAGACATTCTAGATATATATTGGGGAATATGTCTGTGAATGATAAAATAGATAGGGAACAGATAAAGATAGAGGGGACCTTCAGACCATAATAAAGGGTTGCCATCTATAAAATGAGAAAAGGAAGAAAAGATCAGTTTGGGATATCCTCAGACTACAATATATCTCTGAGAAAAATCTCAACCAAGCACAGAGTCAAATCAAGGCAGAGGTGGACTATCCCAACTCCAACTATAAGGAACAGGACATTTTAAAATCAGATATACATTATTCACAATGATTTTGTAGTTGCAAAAGGTTATAAAGGGTAAGAAAATATATTTTTAAAATAGGTAATTGGGATTTCAATTTCTGGCAATATATGGCAGATAAGTCATAAAAATAATAATAACAAAAATCTTGGTCTATAAAACAGGTAAAACTGTTTGATGAAATGTAACAAATGTATTTTTAGATAAAGGGCTGAACGTTTAAGAAAGTCAAGGAAGGCTCGGCGCCTATAGCTCAACTGGCTAAGGCGCCAGCCACGTACACCTAAGGTGGCGGGTTCAAATCCCCAGCCTGGACCCGCCAAAACAACAATGACAGCTGCAACCAAAAAATAGCCGGGCGTTGTGGCGGGCGCCTGTGGTCCCAGCTACATGGGAGGCAAAGGCAGGAGACTCGCTTGAGCCCAGGAGTTGGAGGTTGCTGTGAGCTGTAATGCCACGGCACTCTACCCAGGGGGACAGCTTGAGGCTCTGTCTCAAAAAAAAAAAAAAAAAAAAAAGTCAAGGAAATACAGGGATCAAAAATGAAGAGGAACCCAAGAAACTGAGCTGAATATGAGAGTTAACTTTTATCTGCCTTGAGGTAGAGGTGGGGTGCTGGTTCTGAACACTGTGGGCATGTACATTTTACTGGGGAAAATAAAAGAAGAAAATAAAAGCTAAATCATTGGTCTATGCAAGGAGCAGAATTAGAAGAGAAACTGACTTTCTCCTGAATTCCTACATATAGGAGCCTAAAAAGAATTGCTCAATTGTTGTAGGAAGGAACAAAATAAATAAAAAAATGAACAACTCACAAAGCCCAGGGAAAGAAAAAAAAAATCTCTTTTTGACTTGGCTTCAAGGGGGGCAGGAATGTGCTTTCATAATTATAGGTCTATACTCACATGGGTTTTTACATTGCTTATATGGTTTTATAATCTGTAAGCCAGGAATTTATGATAAAAATTGATCTGTGTCCAGTAATAATCTTTTCATGGTCTGAGATAAACAAATACAAAATATTTGTAGAGGAACATAATATTAATCAATCTCCTTAGTGATCCCACCTATAAAGTCCTACTGGATACAAATTTATAATCCAAAATTATAAAACACACATGGAAAGAACACACTAAAAACAAAAGTTAAGAATTACCAGATTTGACTAATAGCTGAATTAAACTCTCAAGAATTTGAGGCAGTAGGATTAACAAGGGGAGACTTTAAAATAACTAAAATAGAATTCAGACCGTGATATTTCTTGATGAAACGTTGTGAAATATAGGGAAACATCGACTTCAAAGGAACAATCTTAAAAGTAGAAAGAAAAGATACATTACTTAAAAGGGAATGACAATCAGCAAATTTGAAAGCACCAGTAGGAGACAATAAAACAAGTATTGCAAATATAAAGAACAAAATAAGAAATAAATACAAATCTAACAATGAATAAATGTAAACAGCCTAAACTTGATATTTAAAATCAATGACTTTTCTGATTGCATTAAAAATACCAAATTCAGTAAATGACATTTATTTCTTTATTGAGAAAGAAACTCACTCTGTTGCCCGGGCTAGAGTGCTATGATGTCAGCCTAGCTCACAGCAACCTCAGACTCCTGGGTTCAAGTGATCCTTCTGCCTCACCCTCTGGAGTAGCTGACACTACCAGCACCTACCACAATGCTCAGCTAATTTTTCTACTTTTAGTAGAGATGGGGGTCTCACTCTAGCTTAGACTGGTCTTGAATCCCTTTAAGGGATTCACCCACCTCAGCCTCCCAGAGTGCTAATATTACAGGCATGAGCTACTGAACCCCACACAAATAACATTTAAAACATAAAGATTTGGGGGAAGCCTGAATGGGAAGGAATGGAAAAAGTTATACCACAGGAATGTTACCCAAAGAAAGCCAGTATAGCTATAATTAACTCAGACAAAATAAGCATGAAGGCCAAAATAATCTATATAATGATTGATATTTTAATTAACCATGGATTTTATCAATCTGTGTTGTATTCACTTGCAATAGAGTCCCCCAAATTTCATTCATTTATTTAATATTTAATTGAGACTGTTGAGAGTAAGATGGGATGCCTTTGAGCAAAACAGTGACATAGTATGTTTTAAAAGACTCACTTGGGCTGTGGTGCAGAGTGTAGACTGTTAGGAGAGTGCAGAAAGAAGTAAAAAGACCAGCTTGCATGCACATAGTATTTCTGCAGTTCAGATGAAAGATGATTGTGGCTTGAACCACTGGAGATGAGAAGTTGGATTCTGGGTACATTTTAAAGTAGAATCCATGTGATTTGGTGGAAAAAGCATGAAGAATAATAACCCCATGGTTTTGAGTTTGAGAACTGGAAAAATGGCCAGGTATGGTGGCTCAGGCCTATAATCCTAGCACTCTGGGAGGCCGAGGAAGGAGGATTGCCTGAGCTCACGAGTTCAAGACCAGCCTGAGCAAGAGTGAGACCCTCGTTTCTAAAAAAAAGAGCCAGAAGTTGGGATGGGTGCCTGTAGTCCCAGCTACTTGGGAGGCTGCGGCAAGAGAATTGCTTGAGCATAAGAGTTTGAGGTGGTTGTGAAGTATAATGCTATGGCACTCAGCCCCAGGGCGATTGAGACTCTGTCTCAACCCCCTCTCCCCAAACATAAAATTGTCCTAAAATCCATGTCACTTTGGCTTTCTGAAGGTAGCTATGGCTGTTAGGCCCACAAGCCTTGTTTCAGTAAGGCCTGAGCATCTGGATGGTACTTGGGATACTAGAGTGGTCCAGAAGCTAGTGATATGGCAGGAAACAAAGGAACTTCTTGGGTTATGCTGCTCTATGTGTCAAGGACTTATACTTCCCAGATTTGTAACTGGCTGACAGTTATGTTAGGGAACCAGAAATAAGCTAGTCCTGCCTTCCATGACTCCTTTAAGCCACTGTAAGCCCCTTAGACACAGGCCTCCGCAGTTCTCAGGGTGAAGCCTGTGGCTTCCTTTGATGCCTGATCCTCTTTGGGACTCACCCTGCTCCACTCCAGCTCTTCTCTTCTGCTTCCCATCTTCCAGGCTTTAGGCTTTTCTCCTCAGATCCCACAGAGAAGATACTGTGTGCTCCCTCATGTGACCTTGACATATCCATTGATTGACTTCATTTGCTTTCCTGGCTCTTTTTACAATGGTTTTTATTGTTCCTTTATACCATGTGTTTCCTCAGTTAAACGGCCCTCTCTAGGTTGTTTCAGGAACAACCTCTAAAGTTCAGGAATCTATCTTAAGTACTACTGGGACTTGGGCTGAGAGAACGTTGTGTTCAAAATAGATAGCCTGAGATTGGGACCTGGGCAGAAAGGGATACTTATTCTATAGTATCCTAATTAGTGTGAATTTTCCCTGGCTATAGAAATAAGCAATTTTTGCAAATGTAAAAAATTAAAAAGAATATAAAGAAGAAAATAAAAACCACTTGTAAATCAGAAAGTGTCCCTTGTTTGGTGGGGATCCCATTTCTAACATTAAGAGGTGTCTTTGGTTAACTTTTTGGTGCTTGGTGTCAACAGTTCCCACTTCAAGTTTCTGTGCTTATAAATTACTGAAAGATGAGATTATTAAAACAATTTAATTATACAACATACTCTATGTACAGAGTTTAGTTTCCCTTTTCTTTAACATAAATATTTCCCTAGTTCACACAATCTTTATAAACACAATCAGCATACGTATAACCTTCAAACTTCATATTCCATCACTGTTTTTTATTTGTGTGTTATCTTTTTCCTGGAAGGTTTGTATTCTTCCTGATAAAATGACGACATTTGCAGGAATGATTTATTTCTTTGGATCACATTTTCCAAAGTGAAGTTCTTACATGTCTAATTATTTTCCTTAAAAAAAAAAAAAAGAATTACAAACACTGGGATTCTTAAGGAGGATATAATTTTTCCTTTGTGAAAGGATTCAATTTTTTGAGTCTTCTATTGTGAGTGAATTTACTTTGTATATTTTTAAAGATTCATGGTCTTATTAATTAATTTAATGGAATAACAAAGAAATCGGCAAGTCCTTTAGCAATAAGACTTACAATACTACAGGAAGGCCAGAAAAACAAAATTTCCTTCAACTTTCCGTTTGTAGGAATGGTAAAAAGCACACTTCAAAAAATGTACCCAATACTTGTAGAACTGACTTAAACAGATAGTTTTGTTTTACATCTCTTTATCTGCATAATATTCAGCCCACACACCATCATTTGATGATTATGAGTTTGGGGGTAAATGATTGAATCTCTCTATTCTTCAGTTTCCTAACATGTAAAATGGAGTAATAATTATATAATACCTTCCTCCATGGGCTGTGGTAAGGTAAGGGTTAAATATATTAGTCACAGTGGCCAGCTTGAGTCATTAAATTTTAGATATTGTTGTTATTGCTGTTAGTGGAGATGACAAAAAATGGTAGTTAATATTGTGGATGCTGATATAAGGATAATTGTTTCAAACCTGGACTGCCTATTATTAGTTCTGTGGCCTTGGAAAGTCACACCACCTTTTATCCCTCAGTTTTCTCATCTGCAAGAAGGATGTAAGAATATTACCTATTTCTTGGTATTTTCATGAGGATTAATATCTTCTTATATAGAAAGTACTGAGAACAATGTCTAACACATACTTATTGCTATATAAGCTATTATTTAAAATAAATGAAATAAAATGAATAATGCAAATTTTAAGCAAACAAAGTAATTACAGAACAAAACTCAATCATGTCACTCTTGTATCCTTACATGTGCCAGTATTTCTTTTTCTCTGAAGTGTTCAGGAACAAGCAGAACTGCATAATCTGAAATTGTTAGCCCGAAGGGTCCTCAACTTGATCAGTATCCAAGGAGGCACTTGTGGTATTGATAGGGTGGGAAGTTAATGTTTCAGAATCATCACCATCCAGATGACTCAGCTGATGCCTACTCTTGGGTTCTTCTGCAGTGCCCAAGAACAGGAGAGAAGTATCCTGAATGGGTGGCCTTCTTTCTACGTGTTTATGGGATGATTACCATCCTTTCAAGTGTAGAAAAGTAGTTGTGGATTAGAGAGATGCATATGCTTTTAGAGATTCAATATCTTGGACTATCCCTGGGTAAAAAGGAGCTCACAAAGAAATGAAAATATAAACAATGCTACTCTATTCTTCTTAGACTAAATCTTTGTAAAGAATAGCTCAATAGGCTAAAAAGACTTTCAAGCATATGAAAACTATTTTCCACAAGGCAAATGAGCATTTTGATTTTCTCCCTAGGTTTTAGAAGTATTAAGAGTTCTTTAAATGAGGTCCAAAGTGCAGCTAAACATAATCATCCAACTTGGAGGGCAGCCATGGAATGGGATGTCTGCATAAATATTACCATCTAGCCTCATTTATCTCAGGCTTTAGTGGGAATTGACCAAGGTTGGGGAGGAATTTCTTGCCAAAACCTAAG
>NW_003852401.1:37846355-37994082 GCF_000181295.1 Otolemur garnettii
TGAGGCAGGAGACTCACTTGAGCCCAGGAGTTGGAGGTTGCTGTGAGCAGTGAAGCCATGGCACTCTACCCAGGGGGACAGCTTGAGGCTCTGTCCTCCCCTCCCCCCAAAAAAGACATACCTATTCATTACCTTTTCTGAAAGTAAGATCTGCTTTAGCTAATAGCACCAGGAAGAGGCCTTCTGAAGTCTTGGTCAGTACAATTAAAGAATCCTGAGTATTTCTATTGGCTCAAAGTAACAGAGCTTAAAAGCAAATTAAATGCTTTCCTCATACCCTTAAAGACCAATTCAAAGGAGAATTCTGTTCTTGGCTTTTGGTGGGGCAGAGAATCTCAACCTTGACATTTTGTATCAGATAACTGTTCTGTTGTTAGGGACAGCCCTGTGCATTTTAGGATATCAAGCAGCACCCTTTGTCTCTACCCAGTTAATGCCAGTAGCACCTTCCCAGTCATAACAGTTAAGATATCTCCAGATGTTCCATGCTGAA
The DNA here is from genome assembly GCF_000181295.1 of Otolemur garnettii. NCBI lineage: Eukaryota > Metazoa > Chordata > Mammalia > Primates > Galagidae > Otolemur > Otolemur garnettii. Next base: position 37,846,849 of record NW_003852401.1, read on the forward strand.
TATCCTATTTCTTAGGGGTGTTCCTTGGGGGCAAAATGGCCCCTGGCGGGGAACTGCTGATTTAGGAGAATACTAAAATCCTAAAAGTATATTATATTGCAGTATCATAAAGAAGAAAATTATATGCATAAACCCATCCTCCCAACTTTACCTCTCCAGTTTTCACATCAAAGTGTCTGAGAAGGAGTGGGAGGTTTATTTCACTCTATACCATAATTCATAGTCATATATCCTAAGAGTGTGGGTTTGGATGGCCGAGGGTGTACAATTATCTTCTGGCTGGCTTTGGTAGTAACAATAATGTGTGTAGCCCTCATTTATTGAGAAATTGAGCCTTGTGCTGAATCATTTCTGTGTTATTTCAGTTGATCTTTACAACAAATATAGATGTTAACTACAAGTATATTATCCTTCTTTCTTATCGGGGGGTACAATGAAGTTTGGTGCATTAAAATGCTTTCCCAAGTTTGTACCCTTCATAGAGGCAGAGCTTGCACTTATTTGTTTGTTTGTTTATCTAGACAGAGTCTCACTCTGTGGCCCAGGCTAGAGTGCTATGGCGTCAACCTCGCTCACAACAACCTCAAACTCTTGGGTTCGAGTGATCCTCCTGCTTTAGCCTCCTGAGTAGCTGGGACTAGAGACACCCATCAAAATGCCTGGCTAATTTTTAATAGAGATGGAGTCTGGCTCTTGTTCAAGCTGGTGTCAAACTCCTGAGCTCAAGCAATGCTCCCTCTTGGCCTCCCAGAGTGCCAGGAGTATAAAAATGAGTCACTGTGCCTGGCCCCCAGAGCTTATATTTAAATCCAGGCAGTCTTACCCAGAGCCTGTATGTTGAAGTGCTTATACATAGCTCTCCCTCTGTGGACTACACCACAGTAGCAGGGACCTGCTCCCATGGACTGAACTGTTACTGGTCTTCCACAGCCGACGCTGAGCAGATTTCTTTCTCACACTTTCGCATAATTTAGGCCTCAGTGAGTCACATCCTATAATCGTTTTATGAGAACAAAGTGGCAAATAGCTAATTTAAAATTATCCCTGTCAAAAGAAGATAAGAAAATTGCGTGTGGGTTTGATAAAAAACATTTTATATCTCTCCTAAAACACTTGTTAAGTTTTATTGAGCTGTGACCTCATAAACTTAGACCTATAATGTATCGGCAAGCTGCATGCTCATTACAAATCCAAATCCCCACTCAGTACTCCCTTTGCGTTAATTAACTCAGTGTTTAATTTTTGTTATTTGTTTCTCTCATTTCTAACATTTTGTACTTGTGGTGACAAGGAGAAATATCTGACTGCTGCGTTACAGTTTTTCCTTCTCTTGCCCTGCTAGAAGAGGTTTAAAAATGGGTGAAATGATTGAAAATCCAGATTGAACCAAACCAAGCAAAAGGAAAACAAACACCAATTAATCCGCAGCCTGGGAAATGAACTAACCAATTTGCCCTCATCTGTCTTTTTTTGGTCCACTGCCAGGGCTCCTCTCCCTGCTCCTTTGTTGTTTACGCATCCTTTTAGTCACCCCTTCAGTTTATCTTCATTTATCCTACTACTGTTCCCCTGAATGGAACATAAAAGTAACATAAAGAACAGTCTTTTCTCTTAGTCTTTTTTTTTCTTTTTAAATCTGTGCATTAGGTTACTGTCTTACAGAGCCCAGCTGACAAATATTAGGAAACATCAAGGCAGAAGATATATATAAAACTTAGCTATATGGAGAATAGCAATACCAGCATTAAATGATGGAAGACAGGAAGGACAGTGAATTGTTAATAGCACTAATTCCTTTTTAATAACTCTTTATCATGGAGAATTTTAAACATATACAAACGTAGGAAGAATAGTCACTTGACCCCCTAAACACAGTATTTCATTACCCAGCTCCCAAAGTCATCAAACCATAGCCAGTCTTGTTTCATATTAGTTAGCTATTGGAATGAAATGAATTGTCACCAAATTTAACTTCTTAAAATAATATACATCTATTATTTCACAGTTTCTGTAGATGATGTCTTCATATCAGGGTTATATGGGTCTCCCACAAGGCTGAAGTCACCTCAAGACCCACCTGGTTGCCTGTTGGCTGGATTCAGTAACTCATAAAGTTTCCAGGCATCCTCAAACTACGGCCCATGGGCCACATGCAGCCCACCTAGGACATTTATCCCGTCCGCTGGGTGTTTTTGCCGCCACTGCCTGTCCTGCTTAGCAGCTGACTTGTTCCAGAACCCACAGTCTGGCCCTCCAACAGTCTGAGGGACAGTGCACTGGCCTCCTATTTAAAAAGTTTGAGGACCCCTGTCATAAACTGTAGCTGCAGACCTCCCTCAGTCCCCTTCCACATGGGCAGCTCTGTAGGGCATCTCACAACATGGCAGCTTACTTCTCCAGGGTACCAGCAAGAAAGAGAGCAAGTAAGTGTGGGTAAGAAGGGAAGTTACAGTCTCACAAAAGTGGCACTCCATCATCCTTACCATTTCTATTCCTTAGAAAAAAGCCACTAGGTCCAGCCCACACAGAAGAGAGGGCATTATATGCCAGGAAGCAGAAATCACTGGATACCATCTTGGAAGTCTGCTACCATACCTCCATTCACTTCAACCTTCCAACATTATTTTGATGCAAATTCAAGATTTCATATAATCTCTTCTGTAAATATTTCAACATATATTCCTAAAAAGTAAGGGTTCTTTCAGAAAAACACATAACCATAGCATCATTCTTATACTTAAATTTAATAATAATTCTCACGCATTACCAAATACTCAGTGTCCAAATTTTCATTTGTCTCGTGAATATCATATCACATTGAAATTGATTAATATAGTTTAAAATAGCTCTTAAGTCTCTTTTAATTTATTGGTTTCCCCCGTTTCCTTTGTAATTTATTTGTTGGGGAAACCAGCTTGTTTGACCTATGATTTCCCATAGTCAGGATCTTGCTGATTGGAGCCCAGTGGTGATAATTCATCATGTCCTTTATATTTCCTTATAAATTGATAAACATTGATTTTTAAACTAATACTTTTCACAAATTGAAATCTGGATGCCACTTCTCATGAAGAGTACGGTGTAATCTCTCAGGTGACAGTTATACTGTTGTCATTGCCTCAGTGTGCACAAACTCATGTTGACTATTTATATTGTTGCCACTTAATTGAGTTATGTGCCTTGTTGCCATTACCTGTTAATTGCTTTATAATTTTTTTCAGAAAAGATGATACTATGATTATGCCTTGAAAGAAAAAGTCATTACATGTGTAGAAAAAACCAGAAACAAAACAGAAGGTATAAATTCAATTAATTCATGACTGGACTACCATAACCCCTTAATATTTGAGACAACAAACCAAGTAAGAACATTTGAAGAAGGAACATGTGTCCTGATGTCTGAACAGATTGAGGAAGTACCAGTTATCAGTACCTGCCAAATGAGTGTCATTCAGCCCTGTGGAAGAAAATTCCATACTTAATAGTGGAGCACTCTTTCAACTCATAGTCAAGATATGTATTCTCTTTCAATAAAACAGTATAGAAAAACACAAAATTCAGTAAATATAGAAGTGATTCCTGCTGGATTTTTTTAATTCCTTCTTTTTCCAGGAAAGTATTTATTGGCTTTGGGGAATATTAAGCGAAAACTGTAGCAAACAACATTGCAAACTCAACATTGACCTAATTAACGCTCATGGAAAAGACTAGGAAGGATTTTATCAAATTGTTACCCATGATAAGATTCTAAGACACTCATTTTTTACTTATTATTTTATCATTTTTTTGGAATTCTTTGTAATGAACAAGAATGCCTTTCAACGAACAGCTCCCACGAAACTCAGTAAATATTCTTTTTGTAAAAGTATCATGTCAGAAAATTGATATGCCAGATTTCGGGATGACTTCTGTGAGAGAAGTTATGGCTGTTCTCAGGCTTGCAGGCTGGGGGTGATTTATATTTCTTGACTGCAGAGGCCCTCTGCAATCTTTTTGTGGACCAACCTTACCTCCTTACTGTGTAGGGAGCACCCATCTGCCCCTGACTGTGGAACTGTTTGACTCTTGAGAGCTCTTCTCCGATCCTTAATTTTGTTTCAGATTACTTGGGAACACTGATGACCTTGGAAAGGCTTTTTGGATTCTTTATGTGAAGAACTCTTTGTAGTATCTGAACCAATGGCCTTTCAGCTAACATTTTCTTCTTTGTAGTGGCACAGTAGTTTATAAAAATAAGTTTTAGGAAATTCTTTCAACATGTATAAAATAAAAACATGTAAAATGATAAGAAGGCATTTTTATCATTTTTAATTAGAGAGTTTTCCCTTTGTGGTTAGTAAAAAGAAAAAACTTAAAGAAACTTCATCCTTTGGAGCCAAGATTAGCAAATTTGGGGATTTCTTTCTTCTCTCATCATGTATTTCTTTTTGATAATCCCACATTTCCTTGACACCAAACACCTTAAATTGCTAGATACATCATGATCTTAATAACAGTTTTTCAGAGAAAAGAAACACCTATAAAATTACACAATTTCTTTCCCTGATAGGCATATTTTCTTTGGTTCATAAGTTTGGTTTGAGCCTAAGCTGTTTTGCATCTAAAGTCCAATGTTCTCCTGAGTCCGGACACTATCAATTGTACCATGGTGACTTCCCCACTGCCTCTCATAACCCGAGTTTTATAATCTCTTCCTCGTTAGCATGTTTGGGAACAAAAGACTGATTTCAAGGCATCTTACAGTATTCCCGGCTTCTCAATTAGTTCCAAGGTGGTTAAAAAATCATCATAACATTTTCTTTCCTCTTAAATGAATTACACATAGATGGACATTCACCAGTTTTTAGGAGTCAGATGAGGATTTCTGATGGATGCACAATCATATCAGAGTGATGATCATTTGAAACTCAAGACTAGATATCATTGAACCTTCATGGTTTTGAGAAGCACATGCCTGTTCTGAGAGATCTGGCAATTTCTACTGTCTTTGTGCTGCATAGAGTGTGACAATATTATGCAAAGACAATGATCATTTATTTCTCTGTTAAATTTTAGTATGTTCTGTTTGAAGATACTTTAAATAACAATTGGGATTCAAATTTAAAATAAGGTTCAACGACATACCATGCTAACAAGGCTTATATCTCAGCTTAGGTGAGACTCAGATGAATCTCTAACCTTCTACACACATGCTAAATTTGCACATGTGCAAGCACTGACATCTAAGGCACAACTTCCTCCCCTGCCAAGTTTCTTTTGGCACTGATTATAAATTACATATGAATTTGAGATATGTTAAAATGTGAAAAGTTCTACATCTTAGGCTTGATGAACTATGGTAATAAATAACATTTATTGAGTGTGTATGATACGCTAGATACTTATATTATTTCACTTAATCTTCATATGAATCACTCCCTAAAGTAATGCTTTTGTTATCCCCATTTTACTGATGAAGAAAACTGAGTCTTAGGGAGCTTAAGTCATTCACCCAAGAAACAGGCAGAACCGAGTACAAGCTTGACTTTGAAAACACATAGTATCTTTCCTTCTCCAATTTCATCCCAGTAAAGCCTTACTTTTTATGTACTATTCAATAGAACATTCTGTGATGACAGTGTTCTCCATCTGCATTGTCCACTCTGGTAGCATTACCTACCTTGAAATGAGGTCAGTGTGACAGAGCAACTAAACTTTGAATTCTATTTAATTTTAATGAATTTAATTTTAAATGGGCACCTGTGGCTGGTGGCACCCATACTGGATAGCACAGTATTAAAATGAAGGTCACTATATTCTCAGGAAAATATCAAAGAGTTAAGGGACACAGAGTTCACTTTTTGCTCTTGCAAAAAGTCATGTCTACCTAAGTGCAAATCTCCTGACGGGTAATTACTTCTCCAGGAAATTTGACTATTTTCATGGCCTTTTGGAAGGTGGTCTGCAGATGCTGGCTTTAACAGAAAAAGACAGCGAGAAAAAGTATCTTACTCTTGCAAGGGGGTTTTCCTGATGATGCAGGGATGTTCCTCATGGGGTGGTTCTTAGTCTGCTGTGACCTTATTTTTGTTGGTGTTGTCATTAACATTTTACATTTTCAAAATCCTTTATGTAGTATATTTTATCTGCCGGTTTCTAATTATTTCATAAAACTTTTCCAGACATTCTATAAGGTAAGCAGAATTGGTATTTGTAGTCCCATTTTTATGGATGAAGAAATTCAGTCTTGGAGAGGTTGTATGACTTGCTTATGGTCCCATGGACAACGAGTGACTTACATGGAACGGGTGGGTAGATCTTACTTCCAGTCTGTTGTGTTTTCCATTACAAGGAGCTGTTTCTACATTTTTGGATTCAAGCATATTTTATTTAAAAACAAACAAATACTGAACAAACTCTACTGATAGAAACATGGATGTTGGAAGGAGGTGATTCCTTGCAAGCTGGTGAAATAAGGTGTTATCTAATGAAGCTTTACTCATGGTTTGGGTCCCCTTCAATGTGCTCCTGCTGGGTGACATCGTGTTTCCAGGTTGTCTAATTTTAAGCTCAGAGGCTGTGGAGAAGGACCAGTTGCAGTGGCTCTAATTTTTGTGCTCTTCAGTGTCGCCATATGAGCAAGTGTTAGGTTCGCACTTTGTAGAGAAAATGAATACATCATAATCCCAGTTCCTCCCTGGGTATTTTGGTTGGCTTCAAGTACCATTCCTTTTGTAATTAAGTGGGAAAGAGAAAACAGATGGTCACCTTGTCAAATCTTGTTTTCAAGTTAAATACACACAGCCCTCTTTCCTAAGTAGGATAATTCCTTTTTAATGGTAACACTTTAAGATACAGAAACACTGGTGGCTGTGGATAGGGTCCAATGAATGTAATGTGTATGTGTACTGTCTACCTGCTTGAACACTGTACTTGGAAAACAATGTCCTTGATTTTTATGAACATGACACTTGTAATCTTCTCGGCTGTCTAGAACAGTAATTACTTAGGTTCCCTGTTCTTTAGAGTCTTTAGTTCTTTAGAAGGTTACACCTTCTGTACGTTTAGTCTAAGCCCATGCATGGAGCGATAATATTTATCTGGACATGGTATGGTGCCATTCAGCTGGAGATTAAAGGCACAGTGGGAGAGTTTCCCAGATGGTCCCACTGAATCTATATTTTATTTACTTTTAGATATTGAGAAGGATCTAGAGAGGTGAAGGAATTGAATGAATAATTCCTCAAAACTGGAATTATTTCTTACCAATTTATTATGAAGGTTGTAGGTTCTTCTCAGATTTTTCTTTATGTCTTGGAGAAAATAGAACAAATATCATCAGTTTTATTTTTCCAAAAATTAAAAAATGATAATGAGAGTCCATTGGATGATGCCTATTGGGCATGTTACGGCTCTTTACGGAGTGCATCTGGGTCCTTTATTGAAATCACGGGCCCCCGTGATTTTATCTCCAATTCACATGGACTTTGTAATTGTACAAAACTAGTTCCCTGGCTTTTTTTTTTTACTCGAGGGGTTGGAGAAATGAGAAATTGATCTTGTCTTTGCCAATTCTAAAGTGCCCCTTCCGCTCCCCTCTGCAAGCGTCTCCTTCTTACTTCCTTGCCCTTTTAATGTTAGACTCACTGGAACATCCACGCTGTACAGATGGAGAGAAAACTTGATTCAGCCTTTGTTTTAGAAAAACACAAGATTTTTTGTGTCTGCTTTTCTAGCAGTCAACAGTGATGTATTGAGAGCCTACTGTGTGCTTAGAACTGTGTTGGGATTCTCCCTCCTGCCCTAAAGCGGGACATAATGATTCTGAGAACCACCTGGAAGGCTTTCATTTAAGGTCGAATATTATGTTTAAAACGTGTGCCCTTCTTCTCGGATTTCTGAAGTCTTGCTTTCTGTGTATGTGTTGGCTTAGGGGGAAATTGTCTTTTTCTTTGTTTATTTCATTTTGCTAGAAGTAAAGGAGACAACTTGGTATTTTTGCGAATTCTCTTTTAAAGTGGTCAGTGGGCTGGTTAGTTTGTAATGGATTTGTAGTTAGTATAAATGCTTCCTGGCTGCCTGTTTAAAAATATACAATTTGAGAGATCAGCTCATATGTATATACCTTAAAAGTATGCCTACATACAGTAAGCACAGACTTAGTTTGATTGAAAAATCTCTTTAATTAGAACATCCCATACCACTCCCCAACTCTCACACTCAAATGGTGCTTAACAGAGGAGACAATAAACGCTCTAGATGTACAAAGCTATTTGATCATTTGGTAGTCTATGAACACATAGAACATATATAAGTCTAAATTAAAAAAAAACAACCTGAATTTTACCATTGCTGGGCAAATGTTATTAGCTCCAGACATGGAGAATTAGAGGTCAATTTATTGGTGTTTAATTAAATTTATTATTAATGAATTAATTGTTCAAGAAAAGAATCTGGATCATACCTAGTATGAGTTCTGCTGCGAATGAGGCTACGCTGCCAAAACAAATGACTTTTTCCCCGGATCTTGTTTTCCTCTATGGTTCTTAAGGAAGGTCCTCTTTGCATTATTCAATACTTTTGGCTTATTTATTATTCTCAGAGGAAATGCTGCACAAACCCACAAATATTTCAAATGTCACTGTTATCATTGAAATTACTCATTCAGACTATAAATGAAATCGGGAATGTTTTTGCCATTTAAAATTTTTAGAAGTGAGTTTTCGAGGTTAAGCAGTTGTGGTAAAAGCACATTCATTTGATGTTTACTTTGTTAATGAAAGTGAACGCTGAATATATTTTACAGACTTCTATTTTCTTCTTCCTTTTGTTAAACTTTGGATTGATTATCAGGTTTCAAAAGGAGATTATAAGAACATACTCTTAGGAATCCTTGACTGAGTGAAATGTATCTTTCCTTCCGTAATTAATGCATTGGTCTCTGTGATATTGAAGTTAGAAGTTATATTTTATTGGAATTGTTTTTAATTGTTTTAACTTGTTTATTAATCTGAGACAGCTTAATGAATTCAATTTCATAAGTAAGACAAATTATGTTCAAGTTCTTCGGAACTCAGAACTGGTTTCTAAGACTTAGGTCTCTCTAAAAATGTTTTCACCCTTGGCCTTTAGACTTGCCCTTTCAGTTCTAAAATGAGATTTTTCTTTTCCTTGTTTCCTAGCTTCCTACTTTCTTTGTGTGGGGGAGATTGGAAGTTGGCCACAGAAATTCATTGTTTCTCCTCTGCATTTTGAAGATGATTATCCATGCATTGTTTAAGCTCCTAGATTATTAGAATAATAATAATAGTACATGTTATTTAGTTGAAAAGATGCTATAAATTCATAAAAATCTAATTCTTATTTCTTTTTCAAATACTATTAAATTCAGGGTAGTTAGAAAGATATCTATGGAGTACTCTGTGGATGATGGATGATGGCTGCCAACTGATTTTTGGCATTGACACCTTAGTTTCCTTTTTGTTTTCCCATTGCCTTCCCAATGTTTCAAAGGCTATCACCTTATAGTCAGTCACCCCTTGGTGCTCCTCTCCTCACACAAACACACATTATCTCGTCTTCTGTACGGAATACTACAGTTTGTTGTTATGTTCAATGTCTAACTACATATGAATGATTGATGACTGCTGTCCACCTGAAAATTAAAACCTGCTATGGAGGGGTTACAACTTGAAATCAATTTTTGTATCCTTCTAGAAAAATTAGTATGGAAATTTCTGGAATGACTCCATATTCTCTGTTTGAGTTAAAATGATACTATAGTCCATCTAGGAAAGGAAACCATCCTTAAATTTCATAGAATTAGAAGTATAATCTTACTGAAAGGGAAAATTTCTAATTCTTAAATTGGAAGTGTCCCAGCTCTCCATGGGAACATCCTGAGCACTGCATCTTTGGAGACAAGGGCAGCACTCATTACTATGCCTGCGACATGGTAAGTGCTCAATAAATATTTGTTACATTAAAATTTAAAAGTTCACCTACTCCTAAAGCCACAGAAAGCTTCTCTGATTCTCCGTTTGCCATTTTAAAATAGCACAGTGATTTATTTCCACTATGAAAAGAAAGGTTTCTGTCTGAATGTAGCTCAAAATTTGATTATAATGGTGGAGTGAATGTAAAGACTGAAAAAGAAAGAGAGGGAAAAATAAAGAAAAAGAAAAAGGGAGAGAGAGAAAGAAAAGAGAAGGGAGGAAGGAAGGAAACGAAGGCAGTCTGCATCCACACTTGGTTGCTGTCCTGAGATTAAGCCCGACCACATGAAAACCCAAAGGAAGCAAGCATCATTTAACATTCAACTTGCAATTCATTTTGTGACTCTATCATTGTGCCAGCTCATTTGTCTGCAGTTTAAAATGTGTTATAAAGTCAAAACTTAGAAGTAAAATTCTTTCACTTCCTGATACTAGAGTGAGCGTGGTGCATCTGCCTGTGTTGGATCATTTCTAAGCATTTCTCAAAGGTTAGTTCCACTTTGCCTGAAAGATCGTGTTTTGAACCATAGAAAACTGTTTCATCAAAATTTTATCAGATCACAATTTTTTTTAATTCCTTATTGGCAGATATTGCTATTCAAATGGTTTGACAATAGTCACCTTGCCCTATTAGTCTTATTTATAAAATGTCTCTTGACATTTATCCTCTGTCATCCATTCTTCCGGGCACGCACTTTGCTGATGTCCTGGATACCTCTCACCAGGCCTGTCCCTAGGCCCTGGGTTGCCTCTGTCCCAACCAGTCCTCATTTAATTATTTCTTTAGGATATCTACAGGATTATTTTCTCAAGAAATAAGATTAGTGATGAATATTTTTTTCTTCCAAAGCCTTTAGTGGTTATCATTTGTTTACATATAAAGTGTGGGCCACTTGACAAACATTCAAGATCTTTTTTTTTTTATTATTAACTATCTTTATTAACTCATTTTATCTTCATAAAAATTAACATCCTACAAAAATTGAAATAGAAACACTAACAACAGTATTGCCCATAGCGATCTTTGTTAAATGCCCTATTATTTCTTGAAGGATGGTAATATACACACTGGAAGCACTGAAGGGGGTGGGAAGACTAGAAATCGACACGGGGCGGGGGGAACTGCTAACTGTTTCTTTGCACTTGGAACTCTGATTTCTGCCTATATTAAATAATTTATAGGAAAGACTTTCTTTTGCTTATGTAGTATTTTTTTTTTCTATTCTTCCTCTGACTTGTGAAAATGATAATCTTCTTTCACAAATATATAATTAGGGAGAGCAACCCGAGAGTTGGGAGAGCACTGATGACGATATATAAATGGTACTTAAGTTTTAAAATGGAAAATTTAGACGTAGCTATGACATTGAGACAATTCACCAGAAGTGAAATTTTACCCACGTATCTAAACGCAGCGACGGGGAGGACTGGTTGTCAGTAGAAAGGAAAGTGTCTTTGTTGTGACAAGGAATAGTCTCACGCAAGTCAACTTTAAGTTAATGTGTAGCATGTTCAGAATTAGTGCACGTACTGCCTCTTATCCATGCTGTTTTGGTCTATAGGCATAATACCATGAACTTGTATGAAAAAGGGAAGGTGTCAAATTCTCCACTGGTCTAGCGCTTTTGTATCTTTATCTGAATATACAGTAAAATTCAATGATTAGTGAACTGTCTAGAAAATGCAAAGATTATGCACGAGGTCAAGAAGACAAACAGTCATAATGATGTCCTTTTCCTCCCGACCTCAAGTCAGCTGAATTGTGGGAAGATTGTGGCGATGACTCCTTTTGATTCTCTTGTCTGCTGTTCAGGTTTTCATGCTTATCTTTGCTTTCTCTCTTGTAGAATAAGTTTGTTCTCCTTCTTCCATGAGTCTCTGAAGTCGGAGCTGAATTTGTACCAGATACTGAAGAAAGCATTTGGGGACACCTCCTTCTCGCCGAGTTTTGGTTTCATGAAGAAACAGGCTACGGTTTCCAGAAAGCATTTATGGGTCTCTGTCAATGAATTCGCCTCTGAATCTTGGTCAATTTTAGCTTGAATAATAAATTGTTCCACGTTTTCTTTGAAAGGCTGCATGCGCTCTTTTGAGGAGACCTGGTACACTTTCTCAGCTTCAACCTCACAGGCTTTCAAGTCTTTCTTCAGTTTTCGGAGATCTTTTTGAAAATCTTTGAATTTCATGGGTGAGGCCTGAAAAAGGTCCTGGGGACTGGCAGTGGGAAGACGCATTGTTCCTTTCCAGCATCCTCATCAAAATTTCGGGGATAATATGAAACAGTGTATGACAAAAGGTTTCTGCTGTTGTCATTGCTCTTCACGTCTTTCAGCTTCGGAAGAATGTCTAATCCGAAGCCATCCGCCTGTCCCCGGGTGTTATTCCCACCATTCATGTAGTTGCCAACCGCTAGAACCAAACCTCAAACCTGCCTAACCCCTTGGCCGTTTTTTAACGTCTCACGCAATTTCTGCAGTAATTCTAGTTTGCGACGAATGGAGCAAATGCTCTCTGAAAACGTGGATTGGAACAGGATGCAAAAGACTCGTTCTGAAAAGTTGGGGATTAGGGACAGCTCATAAAGGAACTGTTCAGGTTTGTCCAGAGACTTGGCATTTTTCTTGTCTTTGGAAGACCGGCCGTGCTTTTCAATTTTTTCCAGTTCAAATGGCTGTGCTCTATTCTCATAGAGAGCTTGAAGGGTCTCCAGGTCAACCACTGAATTGTCCACGTTTACAACAGCATGTTGTATATCTTTCATATCTACATGAAGAGTAGACATTAATATTCCAACTGCTTGTGATCTTTTGTTGCTTAACAACTTGACAACCTAGGTGTAGCCGTGTGACCAAGCCGTGGACGATGAAGTGCAGGAAGCAAATGAGTGCAGCCTCCAGAAGGAATCTCCTTGCCCTCCACTTCCTCATTTCTTTTCCCCTCAGGCCTAATGCAGAATATGGAATGTGCCCTCCTCAGCCAGATCACGCCCTTGTTGCCTCTGAGTGATGTGGCATCATAGCTCACAGCAACCTCAGGCTTCTGGGTTCAAAGGATTCTCTTGCATCAGCCTCCGAGTAACTGGGACTACAAGCGCTCACCACAACGCCTGGCTATTTTGGAGATGGGTCTCTCTTGCTCAGGCTGGTCTCAAACCTGTCAGCTCAGCCAATCCACCCGCCCACATTCAGGATCTTTTATCATCTACCTCCCAAAATACTTTCCCAGGCTTCACCTATCCTTCATTCCTCCATGTCTATTATATATTTCTGCACCAATGAAGTATACAAATGCAGTTTTTTTTTTTCCTGCTAATTCCTTCCTCATTCTAAATGCCCTTCCTTGGCTTATCCAGTTTTGGAAATCCTAGCTCGACTCAAATACCACTCCCCTCATGAAACCTTAAGCATATTTCCCAGCTGTTCTCTGCGTGGAGTAAATTAATATAATATTAGAGATGGAAAAAGGTCTACCCTTCAATCAGCCTCCCTCCAGGGATCATCCTGACGTTAGAGAGGCAATTTAGTTTTCAATGAAAGAAACAAATTAGAGTAAATAACAGAAGTATTTATTGGCTCATGTAACTGAAAATCTAGTCGTTGAGCTGGCTGAATTTAGGGCCCAGCTAATGTTCGCAGGGATCTGTCCTTAGTTACATTTCTTGGCTCTGATTTTCTTCACATTGATTTCAGTTGTACACAGACCCTATACTCATACATGAGAGGAAAGTGGTTCTCAGAAGCCCCAGATTTACTTGGTATTTTTAGCTCTTAGTCTCAGAAGGAGAGAAATCCTTTGACAACACTTGTATCCACACACCATAGGACTTGGATTGTTGGGGTTTGTGGTTTTTGTCTATCCTGGGCCCTATCATTATTTTGGGGAGGTTTGGGCTCTCTGATTGGCTGGTCTAGGTTATAAACCAAGCCGGGATGAAGGACATGGGGCCACCTAATGCACAGGAGAAGAATAATCACGTAGAGTAAGAGACATTCTTTTTTACTCATTGCATTCTCCTATCGAGTACTGTCATTTGCCCTCTGTTATAGCTAACTGTTCATTTGTTATCTCACCTTTTACTCCTAAGCTGCTTGAGGGCAGGTATCAATACACATGTAATAAACATTGAATTCATTAAATGTAAGCTGTGAAGATGACGAATGAAGTATCATCCTAAGTTGCCATTTAATAAGACTAATGTTCTTTCAGACCTTTTCAAAACCTCATTAATGAAACTTGATACTTCCCCCTGATTAAGGGAAATTGGAGTTCACAGAAAATGGTGGATAGGATTAATTTTACAATAGAATCAATTTATTTAAAGTATCAGGCCCCAAATAACTTCTTGCTATGACTTGACTAGCAAAAACCATTATATATTAAAATTTTCTCCTTAGAAAACTTCCTACTTTCAGTAGAAAAATTTTGATGTAGTTTATTACCATTGCTAAAACCACAACACTTAAAGCTTGTATTTTTACATTTCTCATAATTTGGCAGTCAGTTTTGTTTTATAGTCTTAGAAAGTATGGGGTCTTGCCAAGTAGCGTTTTAAAATAATTTAAAATGGAAAATTAAAGAATAGTTCCTTTTTTCTTTTCTTAGTAACTTTAGATAATCTAAGAAAATAACCCTACTTTGCATTCTTTGCCCTAAATAGCCTGTGTATTTGATTGTACTGTCATACCAATGAAATAAGTAGTTTAAATAAAATGATTGATCACCAGTGGCTGTGACATGGACAGTGTCATACTGCAAACACTTAATTCATATGTTTCTTTCAAAAGCTTTTAATAAAGGGATTTCTAAGCTTGTTTTTATCGAGGCTGTTTTCTAGAGGTTGTTGATACAATAAACAGGTCAAACATTCTGGATTTGGAACCAAACTTAATCAAGTAAGAAATAACTCTGCCACTGAGCTCTGAGTGTCATAGGAGAAGTTCACTCCATGAACCACAGTTTACTGATCTGTAAAATGGCACTAATAATATCTGGTTGGGAGAACTGTGAAGATTCAAGGGGATAATAGTTGTGTACAGAGTATATGGCACACTGTAAGGATTCAGTGAAATGTAAGGGCTGTTATCATGGGCTGTTACTATCCTACTATTGATACTAATTGCTTTCTAGAAAGAGCAAAACTGCAAATCATTGGGGAGGGAATATTTGATGGGTACTAAGTACTCGTATTTAATGTGGAAAATGTTTGTGGCATGAATGTTGGCATTTAAACGACCGCTGATGAACTGCCCTGCTTTTAGCCTCTGATGGACTCATGTCCTTGCTGCTTTGTCCTTGCCCCCTTGACAGAAGGCTCCTCCTTCGTAGATAGACAAATAGGCCAGTCCCCGTGTGGCTTCTCACCGCCTGAAAGATAGAAGCCTCTTCCTCCATTTGAGATTAAATTTAATCTTTTTGGGAAATGTGGAGCTGCTGTACTTTAGTTCCTAAAATATAAAGGATGTGAGGCGAAGTAGGGTGTAGCATACAGGGTGGGGATTCTACGTAGACATCTCAGGGTTCCACTGAGGCCACAAATCACGGCGCTCCGTTGTGATCAGTGTCCTGATGGTATTAGGACGACCACAGCTGGCTTAACCTCATCGTTGCCAGGATGGTGGATTAAGCACGGTGTCGCCCATAAAGACCATTTCTGTTTAATGTGTGCACGCACAGCGGGTGTTCCTTCTCACACCGGCCCTCATCTGCCACTATTTTGCTGTTTAAAGTAATTTTAGAAAATTTTTTATTTTTCAATAATTTCAGACTTGAAAGATACGAAATGTCACGAGACTGGTAAGAGAGCTCCTATACAGACTTGATCCGGATTCACCAATTTTGTTTTAAAGAAACACGGGCTGAAGATTTTAACTTATCATTAATGATGGGAACAGGCAAGGTTCCAAGGTTCATTATAGATCAGGAATATTGAGATAAATTTGCAAGCAGATGTAGAGCTGGCTTTTTCCGTAGCCGTGGAGGAACGGCAACTGAACCTCCACTTGACAGAATTTATTTACTGCCTCTGGACCAGAATTACTTTGCTTTGCTGTGATGACTCACGAATGTTTAACATTTTGCCACATATCTTTTATCATTCCTGCTTCCTCTAATTATATTTTTCTGAACCCTTTGAAAGTAATTGGTATGCATCATGCCCCTATGCCTCTTAATACCTTTGATGTGCAGTGAATTGTCTAAGAAAACAGGTTCTCTCACATAATTCTAGCAGATTTTTTAATTAAGGAATGTTAACATTGATACAATACTTTTCTCCCATCCACAGCCCAGGTTTTTGTCAGTTGTCCTAATAATATCCTTGATAGCGTTTTTCATTCTCTAGAGCTGACATTAGTCCAGGGTCACAGATTTCGTGTAATTATCATGTCTCATTATTCTCCTTTACGTTTTTTAGGAAATTTGAAGTTGGAAATTCAGAGTCAAAGATGGTGGCATTTCTATAATGTGTATGCATCTGTGTGTGTTGCTTCGTTTATGATAATATCTTCACCTATTATGTCAAAAGCCGAGTTTTTTAGAGTGCATTTCGACTCCAAAGTAATACTGAGGGGAAAATAGCCGGCATAAATCAGAACATCAAAGTAAGTCCCACCATGCCTCCAGTGTACAAATAGCTGTTGATGAGTTTGCCATGCTTACTGAACTGAATAAGTATAAAAGCTTTTCGTGTGCATTCCTATTTTCAGGCCCAATACAGTACGTTAATCTCAGAATATCAAATTGAATCAGAGGTTCTGAGAAGAGCAGCCTGCAAAGCCGTTAGAATGACACTCTTCATTACACCATCGAGATTCGGGTTTCAGGCAACCGTAACCAGGGCTTTCCCAACCTCTCACCTAAGCCACATAGGCACAGCCACCCAAATCAGCCCCTGCCTCCTCGCAAAAGCTTCTGGACCTTTTAAAATGTGAAATCCACCCGGGCCCGGAAAGCTGAGCCCAAAATTATGAAGAATCTTTTCGTGATGACATTTTTTTCCTGGCCAGCCTCAAACAAACAGCCCCTGCAAGGCGGCTCGCCACACAGTATGTCAGCACATATTATGCAGCCTGGTGCTGAGTGGATGTGTCAGCTGCCCATTAGACCACACTAAAATAGAATTGCTGGGAGCCTGAAGCATGAAGCATGATATTAGATAAAGTGATGAAATTTCACTCGATTAAAGAGCCGGGTCAAGGACAGTTACCTCGGGAAATTCCTTTTTCCCTGGAATATTCTCGCAACTTTGATGAATTTATCGTTTTCTTATTTTTCATTATCGTCTGGGGCTTTATGAACAATAAAATGTGCCCTCAGCAGGCACTGACATATTGGAGTGATCAGAATCATAGGTTATGTTGATTCAAAGAAAGAAAGGGGAAAAAAAGACGAGATTGACATTGCTGCAGGTCAAAAGCCCTTGGAAATGTTGGATTGATTTGTTTAGACAGTTGTTTGATTTCTGTCTCTCTCTCTCTTTAGCTCTTTTTTTCCCCCCGAGTAGAAGGATAGGAAAAAAGAACAGAGAAGGGTAATCTTTTTTATTTTTGGCCAATTGAACAATAGGAACAGAAGCATATGGCTTGGCAGAAATTTTTATTTTTATTTATTTGATTTATAAGGGCAGGAGAGAAATGTTTCTTGCAAAGGGCTTCTTTTCTCAAAAGGACTTGCAGGCTGACAGTAAATGACTGCATCCCTGCATTGCTTCTTAGACCCTCGGTTGGAAAATCACCTCTGGCCAAGGTAAAGCTGTCTGGCTGCTCCTTATAGTAGGAAAAAGAAAAAAAAAGCCAACCCTCATTTAGGTTCTTTAATACTTTGATTTAATTCATTAGTAATAAAATTCGAAAAGTAAGAAAGGAAAGATGAATATTCAGCACTGTTGTTTTACCCTTAGAGCTTAATAATTCTTCAGTTCTTTCATGCCTGATCCTGCCAGTGAGGGCAGACCTCTTAAGTCAGCCGGACATCTCGGGACAACTAGGTGGCACCAAGGCCAGCTAATAGGATGCTGGGGAATTCTAATTCAATCAGTCCTTCTTTGGGTCAGAAAATCCAGGTGCTTTAGGCAAAGGTGCTGACCTAGAGGACTGAGAGCACTTTGGAGGTTTAAGGTTTCAGTGGCACATGGGGGTCGTTACAAACAGGATTCCTGGAGTGACTGGTAGCTTTACATCTATGGATTCCTCGGACAATATTTTAACTTTGGTGCTCCGGTTTCATAGCTTATAGCTGTGCATATAAGCTACTTGAGTTTTTAGACTCCTCTTTCTCTCTTCATAATACATATAGGGTATTAGCATTTTATAGTTCTTCTGACTTACAAGACTATAATGGGGTCATCTATTTAGACATATGTTAAGTCGTTAAGAGGAAAACTATTACCTAATTTCTATATTATAATTCGATGTTTTGGTAACAATATTATATTTTAATACCGGAGGGCAAAATATTTGTATGACCCGTGATTTATAATTACCTGCAATGTGAAACATACATGCACTCAAAATTTAGATCTTATTTTTCAGCAGATTTTTGAGGTGTTACATTAATGTTTATATAAATCAAACTTCTTTTGTATAACAGCGCCCACTGAGTGAGAGTCGATGTCTAAGGAAGAAATAAATAACAGCCTGGTGGGGCAGCCAGGAAAAGCAGACAGATTTGTTGCGTATAATCTGTGGGCGCCGCCGTTTTCTCATAACTGATAGGACAAAGGGAAGAGAGCAAAAAAATAATGTTTCTTTTAATTATGGGGGGAAAAAAGCACCTGTCCTCGCTGCACAGAAATGTTAGACCATTGCCTTCAGACGTGATCAACTGTCATCTAATTTTTCTTTTCTTTTTTTCCCCTGGAGCCGAGGGAGTTTTGTTTTTTGTTTCTCAAAATATTGAAGTGGTTTGAAAGATTGCAAGGCAGTTGTGCTAAATTTTCTATTATTAGCATGAAAGCGATAACGGCTTTCTTACCCCTTGGGAGACGAGGCAGCAGTTGGAAGCTGAGGGCTGCACAGCGCCGAAGTGGCACACTTTTCCCCAACTCAGAAAGAGGAAGACTATTTGCCTGAGATAACATGATGAGTCTGCTACTTTTGCTCAGGGTGAAGTGAGGGTTAAAGATCCCTGAATCACTGAGTAAAAGACAGCACCATGATATAGGGGGCGTTTTAAGACCTTCCTTCCCTCTTTTTTTTTTTTTTTTGCCAGGCTGGGATTGAACCCGCCACCTCCGGTCCATGGGGCCAGCACCCTACTCCTTCCAGCCACAGGCACTGCCCCCTCCCTTCCCTCTTTAAGGGTGAGTTGGGTTCCTGTTTGTCAGAGGCCAGGACTGCTGGCAGCAACTCTGTCCTCTTTAGGTCCCCAAAGGCCAGCAGCACGAGCTCCCCTGTGTATTTTTCACTAGTCACTTGCTTGGAGATCTCTGTTGCTTTGTTTCTGTCATTTTCCTGTGGCCTAGCAAAATCCTTCACTAAGGTGCATACCAGGCGTTGTCTGGCAAGGTAAGGATGCACCAGCTTGTTCAGATGTGGGAGAAGGCATTTGCTACACACTTCCCTCTTCTTCACCAAACACCTGGGCAGCAGCTGGCAGAATTCTATTCTATTTATGATCCTCATTTCATTATGATGAAAATGATATGTTTTATCTTGAATAACAATAAAAAAATTACTTTGAAACCTTTCCTTGGCATTTCTCATGAATACAATAAATAGATGAATATGGTCATCAAAAATTGTTCTCCTTTTCTCCACAATAAACCCAATAAATATTCCCTTAAAAGAAGAGTTTAGCTTCTCATGTGGATGGCAAAATCTCTTGGGCTATATTAAGGCTGTAAATGCAATTCAGAGCAGCTCAGAGCCTCGTTTTAGAAGATGGGTGCTTTTTTTTTTTTTATACTTTCCCAGGAGGCTCTGATTAGCCCGGAGCTCATTTGGTGCAATAATGGACCAGGAAATTTTCCACAAGCGACTACAACAGAGCCTGAGTTGAGAGTTTGCTACCTTGGGAGAATCAGGTCATTCTCATATGTGCTGGGGGGAAGTGTGTGCTCCCCCGAGAAGGGGATTAGAAAAATAAATTCTCCTGACGAGTGGGGAACGTCTACTACAGAATATTCCCAAACCTTGCCAGAGGGGAAGATTTTGTTTTCTTGAGCAAATGGTTGTAGCATTTTGTGTGTGTGTGTGTGTGTTCTCTTCTTTTTTAAAATGTTGTGTTTTTTATTTTGTCTATTTTAACACAAGAGAACTGGAAAGGTCAAAATGCGCTGATGTGCATTCTTCTAATCTGAAGGGTTCATCACTTCAGTTCTAAACAATGATTTCTGTCACTTTGCCCAGCACGAAGGGAGAGACACATTTCTTTTTCTTCCCGACACCTTCAGTGACATGACACGCAAATGATGGGCTGTGTAATGATTTAGCCAAGCCTGATCTTTCTGCCTGAGGCACTTGCTGCACTGAAAGCCTCAGTGGGTCTTTATTTATTTATTTGTTATCTTTTAGATCTCTTAAGTAGAGAAACTAGCATATATAAAAGTTGCCCACTTATAATCCTTTAAACAGAGATTTCACTTTTCACGTTATCGAGCGATAAGACCAATATAACTTGAGCTTATTCCCAAGAAGCCCAAGTGGCAGTGTTTTAGTGAGAGGGAAATTTCAGAAATATTTTAATTGTCGTTCTTTTCTTCTTTCCTTCTTGGAGTTTTTGTATGACCTCTCCATTATCAGGCCACTGTGTAGAGGGGAAATTGCATGTCCTTCAGTCTTAGGGTTGACCCATCAGTCTTGTCACTTTGACTGACTATTTTCTTTCCTGGGCACTACAAACCACATGTTTTCTGCTAGATTCAGCTAAATTCATTCTTCTCTGGTTTACCATCGTCACAGGTGGTACGATGTTTCTGGGCTCTTGCTTGAAGCCAATGCTGGATTTCTTAAGAGAGCTTGAGTACCTCTTGAATGACATAGGGATTTCTCTACACCATGGATGTGATGATTCTTTTAGGACAGGGACATGCCTATTTTTTTTTTCCTTCCTGCCTGGTCTATTCAGGCAGGATTTAATATAGAGATGGATGAGTGGATGGAAGGGAAAATGAGATCAGTCTCATACATCCTGGTTTTATTATTTATTTATTTTGAGACAGAATCTTACTCTGTCACTGCAGCTAGAGTGCCACGGCCTCAGTCTAGCTCACAGCTACCATAAACTCCTGGGTTCCAGAGATCCTCCTGCCTCAGCCTCTTGAGTAGCTAGGTACCTGTCACAGTGTCAGGTTTATTTTTCTGTTTTTAGTAGAGACAGGGGTCTCACTTTGCTCAGGCTGGTCTCAAACTCCTGACCTCAAGCAATCCTCCCAGTTCAGCCTCCCAGAGTGCTAGGATTATAGGCATGAGCTACTGTGGCTAGTCTAGATCAAGGTCTTAAATTAACCATAGCCACATGGAATATTAACATTTGAACTACATTTGAAAGGGCTAAATGTAAGAGAAATCTGCCAGTCCCCCAGATCCAATGACATTTAAGTATCACCCAGGACAAAATAACAGAGTATCTTGTTGGTTTTGAAACTCATCACAAAGTGTGGAAATAAAGAGGATGAAAAAATACCTGA
Organism: Otolemur garnettii; assembly: GCF_000181295.1. Taxonomy (NCBI): domain Eukaryota; kingdom Metazoa; phylum Chordata; class Mammalia; order Primates; family Galagidae; genus Otolemur; species Otolemur garnettii. The sequence goes on from NW_003852401.1 coordinate 37,868,449, forward strand.
AATTGATTTTGTTTAGGAAGGCCTTAAACAATCTGGGTGTGGTCAAATATAGTTCTCGGTAGAACAGTCCAAAAGATGTTAGTTTTGCCTAATGTCACTTATTACCTGAATCAACTGAAATTGAATTTTGGAGCCTGAGTAGTGTAGGAGAGAAGAGGAATGGGGACTGGTGTTCATTTAGAACGAGGGGGGAGCTGCTAGGGACAGATGTTGCAATTTTTAATGGGGTTGTCAGGGAAAGTGTCATTGAGAAAATGACATTTGATTAAGGGCTTGAAGGAGATGATCGAGTTGTAGAATCTTCTGGGATAGAGATGACAGGAAGTTAGAGGCCATGAGGTAGGAGTTTATGTGGTGTGTTTGAAGAAAACTGACAAGAGGAAATTTCATGGAATGTTGCTGTAGAGAGGATCTAGAGAGAGAGATGGAGTAAGGAGGGGGTCCTCTTCACAATGCTTGAAACTGATGGGCATGACCCAATAGAGAGGGAGAAATTCCTGATATAGGGAGAGGTGTGGAAAGCAGAACTTTCAGGAATCAAGTTTGACCAAGAGAAGGGAGATGCAGTCTAGTACCCAGGTGGATGGTTGGCTTTAGGGAAGAGCTTAAATGGTTCACCTGTGGTGGCAGAAAGGAAGAATATTTGGGTACTGCTCCCAGGAAGAAAGGAGATTTGGTGTCAGGAGCTTTGGCAGGTCTTTCCTGTGTGTCTCTGTGTGTGTGTGTGGGTGGGTGTGCACGCACGCACGCGCGCGCATGTGTGACGTCATCTACTAAAAGTAAAGATGGAGAATATGTGTTGGAGGTTTGAAGAAAAGGAAAAAGTCATGACATATCATCTAGGGCAGTGGTTCTTAAAGTCTGGGTCAGGCCAGCAGGATTAGCAAGGCCAGCAATCTGAGTTTCCCCATGCCCCCTGGATGATTCTGTGGTAGTCTCAAATTTGAGAATCACCAGTTTATGGTAACAGGAGAGTGATTGGATTATAGAAATGTTTCTGATTAATGGGCTTTGAGGATAGTGGTCATGAGTTTAAAATGAGATCACTTAGCAAGATTGTGTGGCTTTCTCCAGATACGCGAGCTCTGCTGGTGCATAAACTGAGCCAAGTTGGTTTAACATGGCCTGGGGTTTTCCAGGTGCGAACAATAAAACAAGATTGTTAATAACATATGCGAGGCTGTAATATGATGGACCATCCATCTAAGCTAGGTGGGATCCGAAACTCGAGGACCAGGAAAAGATTATACAATCAATGGCTAAGCGCTCCTAGTGAGAGAGAGTGAGCTGGAGAGACAGGCACTTGAAATTGTGGTTACCGATGGCTTTGCTGCTAATGACCAGTCTGGCGTGTGGCCTTCAGAGTGAGTGGCTGAGGCAGAGAGGAGAATGTGAATTGGCGGGGAGGGAATCAAGAAACTGAAGAGCTTAGGAAATTGAGAGAATCATGGATATGGATGTCCAAATTACCAAATATTAATATGTTGATGTGATAGTGAGTTAGCAGCTAAAATTCTCAGGGAATTAGAAAGTGGCCTATGAGTCGGTAAGTGACAGCAATGAGTTAGAACAGTGAATGATGCAGACTAATGACATGACACTTGAAAAAGGGGACCTTGTTGGCCTTGTTTGTTCTGTGATGGGAAGGAGGATGGCTTGGTGGCAGCATGGAGCAAAGGCCCCTGCCCCTGCCTCCAGGGCTGGTGTTTCTAGAACCTTGCAAGGTAGCACAGCTATGGCTTCAGACTAGATTTCTGGGGAATAGAGTGCAGTTTTCTGAGATGAGAGACTGTCCATTTGTAGCACTGTTTTTCGACCTTTTTTATCTCACAGCACACTTGGACCTGTAGTTAGACTTTTGGGCATGTTTAAATTATGCTGATGAAAAAAAAGAATCAAAAAAAGAATAAACTGATGGTGCTTTGAACGTCTTTCAAAAATAATTTAATTAATGATCTTTAAAATATTTTCTGGCACACTGGTTGAAAAATCACTGGTTTAGAGTAGAAAAATGGAGAGAAACTTCTGAGAAGAGCTGAGCGGAGTCTCGGATTCCAGAAGGAAGTGTGGGAGGGTTTCAGGGATGGGGATGCGCTATAGAGAATGTAGAGAGAGAACAAGGGTCTAGGAAGAGGAGAGTTGATGGGTCCAGGTTCTCAGGGGACCGATATAAATAAGAAAAGGCACAGTGACGTTTGCCTAGATGTTCTCAGGGTACACACTGAGGGGAAGGCTGGGCGTGTGGCAGAGCACTGAGCTGGGAGTGGGGTGTTTCTTGCCAGGAGTATTCTGAGGCCCTCTCTTGACCCCTGATGATGGAGAGGAGGGGGCAGGGATGGCAGTCTATCCTGGCTACCTGGAAAACTGGGAGAGGTGTGGGGGCCAGGGAAGGGGTTCATCTTCTTCGGCTGGGTGTGTGGATGGCTCTCCAATCAGTGGAGCTGGAAGTCCCTACTGGAAAATGGTGTTGGAAATGGGTCGACAAAAAGATTCAAGGTTGTTCTAATTTCAGTGCCACCAACCATGCCCACTCAAAAGTTATGGGGTGGTCGCAACATGCCCACTTTTTATTCCTGTCATTTGTAAGCCTCAGAAATAAAAAAAGAAGGGGGTTTTCCCTGAACAATCAAAAACCAGTTGAATTTGTGTCCATTTATCCTTTCATTGTTATGAGGTCCCATGGCTGCACCCCCAAGCACATTCATTGGTATAATTTCTAGCAGGAGAGGCCACGTTAATCTGTGTTGGTGCCCCATTCATGCTCCTCACACATCCCAAAGGAAGAGGCATCTGCTTTGTAGAGGAGCTCTTAGGAGCCAGCGTGGCTTAGTGGCTTGAACACAGGCCCTGGGTGAGAAGAGTGAGGCAGGGATGCAGTAATGCATATTTTTCTGGAGAGGCACACCTGGAATGCAGAGAAGGGTTTATTAAAAGCCAGTTGTCTTTGAGGCAAATACTTTCAGAACAGCTAGCTCCAGTGGAAACCTCTTCAACTCCGGCAAGACTTCCCATTCCAAGAAGGGCGCACTCTGTTTTCACACTGTGAGCCGTTGCTGTGTGCGGAAATGCTTGGATGCAGTTGGAATTCTTGTAATGTGCCCTTAGTGGCGTAATATTGTATGCAGAGTGACAAGCCTTAATGCATTCTGTGCTTGCTCCCTCTCAGCAAGGCCTAATGTGTGGCAAGGGAGGGGACTGATGCAAAAATTAATAGTCATGAATCAAGATTGATTCCGGAAGAATTTAAAGAGAAGCTTGGCACTCTGAAGGACAGAGGTGATGGAGGAAACTCTGGACAGCTGCTAGGAATGTTCAGTATCTGCAGAGAGCTGCAGCATTGAGAGAAAGAGACTTGCTTCTCTAAGGCTTAAACAAGAAAACAATACTGTATGATTCCAACTAGATGACGTTCTGGAAAAGACACATCCATGGAGATAGTAAAAAGAGCGGTGGTTGCCAGAGGGTGTGAGGTATGTGTGGGAGGCTTGAATAGATAGAGCACAGGGGACTCTGGGAGTAATGGAGGTGCTCTGATACTGTGCTGGCGGATATGTGTTGTGGTACAGTTGCCCAAACTCATAGAACATACAACACCCCGAGTGAGCCCTGACATATGCTATGGATGTGGCTGACTATGATGCATCAGTGTGGGTTTGTCAACTGTAACGAATATACCTCTCTAGTTGGGGATGTGGGTCACGTAGGAGGCCATGGCTGTGTGGTAGCAGGGAATATATGGGAAATCTGTCTTCCTTTCAATTTTGCTGTGAGCCTAGAACTGTTCTTAAAAAAAAATGTCATAACCTCCCATAAAACAACCACCAAACCTCCTTTTGCTCTTTAAGGAGGTCTTACACTGTTGCCCCAGCTAGAGTGCAGTAGCATCATCATAGCTCACTGCAGCCTCAAACTTAAGCAATCCTCCTGCCTCAACCTCCTGAGTAACTGGGGCTACAGGTTTGCACCACCATGCCTGATTAATTTATTCTATTTTTCGTAGAGGTGGAGTCTCACTGTTGCTCAGGCTGGTCTCAAACCCCTGACCTCAGGGGATCCTCTGGCCTTGGCCTCCCATGTTGCTATAATTACAGGCCTGAGCCATGCACAGCAGGACTAACTTTTAAAGGGGAATGCAAAAGCCCCCATCACCTACTTCCTTTCCACTGCTGTATGAATCACTCCAAACAGTTTCTTTTCCGGATACTTTCCATGTGTAAAAAATATCCCTTTAAAAAAAATACAAATGAAATCAAATTTTCTGTTTTGATTATTCTGTAATTTCATTTTTGACTTAATGTGTTTTGAACATGGAGATTTGCTGTTATCGTTTATCTTTTCCTTTTTTTCTTTTTCTGGTTTGCATTCTATGGTATAGCTATGACAACATTTACATAACCTTGTCCCCATTAATGAACATTTAGATGGATTTCATTTGGGGGCTGGTGCAACAAAATTGCAGTGAACATCCTTATACAGATATGTTTCTGTGCCCCCAGAGATGTCTGTCTGTGGGTTAATGCCCCAAAAATGGAATTCTGAAAGAATTCACATATGTATTTTTAGTTTCACAAATAAGGCATTTTATTTTAGGTTCCAAGTGTTCTGACAAATCAATAAGTAAGAGGTGGGTAATAAAATATGAACGAAAAGGTAAGTGGCAGGGAAAAAATACAATTGGTTAAGAAGCAAATGAAAAGATACACAATCTTATCACTGAAGAAATGAAAATTAAAACAAGATACCATTTTACCCATACAATTGATAAATATTTATGAGTTTGATCCCACATGGCATGGGTGAGAGGGTGGGAACCCAGCATACGCATGCCTTCCCGAGTGTGAACCCTCTCACTTGTTTGGAAGGCGCGAAGGGGAGCATTTTGCCAGCGTTTTTCCACTTCCTAATGCCCTGCAACTTGGCCTCGAGCTATGCTCTGCTCGCTTGATCAGAGGAAGATCTTCTTTAGGCACCAATTATAGTTTATTTTTCAGTTTGGGAAACTGTCTGACTTACCTCATTAGGAACCAATTTACCAGTTTAATGCTGAAGGCAATTTTGTTTTATTTATTTAATGAATGTTACGCATCTGCTCTGTGCCTCTGGGAGCACAGTGAGGACCACGGCAGTGACCGACAGTGGGTGTGCCAGACAAGGCTCTCACAGAATTTTTATTCTGACACGGGAAGGCGAGCAACAAGCAAACATACAGATATGTGATCTGTATCACAGAAGGTGACAAGTGCTGCCGTGGAATCAGAGCAGGTGAAGGGATGGGGGGTGACGGGGGCATATTTAGGTCAGTGGCCAGAGTATCTCTCCAAAGAAATGACATTCAAGGTGAACGCTCAATGACAAGGAGAGCTGGCCATGCTAAGACCCTGAAAGGGTCCTCCAAGAAGAGAGTGCAGCATGGGCAAAAGGCCTAGAGCAGAAAGAAGGACCACATGTGGTTCGAAATGTGTCCCCTCAAAATTCATATTAACCCTCAAGCCTTAACCCTCAATGTGACTCATATTTGGAGATAAAGCCTTTAAAGTGGTAATTAAGGCCATATAAAGTCATAGGATGGGGTCCTATTCCAACTTGTAGTGTCCTTACAAGAAGAGGAAGAGACACCAGGACTGTGGGTACACAGAGGAAAGACCAAGCAAAGACGCAGTGAGAGGGGGCTGTTGGCAAAACACAGGGAGAAGCCTCAGGAGAAACCAGCCCTACGTACTGATGCCTTGATCTTGAACTTGTAGCCACCCAAACTGTGAGAAAGTAAACATGTGTTTTTTTGTTTTGCTTTGTTTTGTTTTGCAGTTTTTGGCCAGGGCTGGGTTTGAACCCACCAGCCTCGATATATGGGGCCAGTGCCCTACTCCTTGAGCCACAGGCGTCGCCCAAGCATGCGTGTTTTTAGTTATCCAGTCTGTGGTATTTTGTCATGGAAATCCGAGCTAAGACAACCAGTGTGGCTGAAGCCCAGTGACCGGGAGGTGACAGAGGACATGGAGTTTGGGATATAAATGCCAGGATGTCAGGGGCTTCAAGAGGTGGAATAAAGAGGCTGGATTTGGTTCTAAGAGTGATAGGAAGGTGAGGGTAGAGCAGGGGTTAGGTTTAAAAATCTCATTCCACTTGCCATGAGGAGGGCGAAATGAATGGGAAGCAGGAAATATAGTGGGGAGGCCTCATGGAGGTCCAGGAGGGAGGACAGGTAGTGGTGGTGGCCAGAGGGTCGAGACAGAGATAGAGGTGGACAGATCTGGAAAATGGTTTTCTGTGACAGAAGCCCCGGGGACTTCTGTGAGGGCGAGAACCCCCAGTGTACCCAGGAAGGGGAAGTGTCCTGAAGCTCCCAATAAGGGGAGAATTTAGAGACAACAGTAGTTGTGGCCCAAAGTCCTCTGCTTTTTATCATCATCCTGCTCTGATGATTCCAGACAATGTCAGTCATAGAATATTCCTCATGGAGAGCCCGGGTGTCTCCCACCATTTTCCAGCACCCACCATCCCCTACCACCTCAATCCAGACATTGGGAGAGGTAGTGTGAGCCCAGTAACTGCACCTGCCAGTGCAGGGAGGCTGAATGAATTTCATCTCGGATTCTCACTTGTTAGGCTAACGACTTCTGGCTCCTTTGGGAAGGAGGATGAAGATGGGAGTGGAGAAAGGAACAGACTCTTTCCTGCCAGTACTTCCCTACGTGGTGAGACAGTGATATACAAGCAGAGGAACAGGTGGTCACGTATTCCTGAATTCTCCTCACCTTTCTGTTCTCTCTCAAATCCTTGGACTAATGCTCAGGCCTGTGGTCAGCCAAGGATGAGGCTGTGCCTAGAGAGAAGGGGCCATCACATGTCAGGGCTGTCCTGCTCCTCCTCTGGGCAACTGTTGGACACCTGACATGACCCTGAGGATCACCTCCTGGCACTCGTGAGCTGTGCATTCAGCTTTTACCCCAGCAGGAGATGGAAGGGTCATACGTTTAAAAGGACATTAGATTATTTTAAAGGCCAAGTTGAATTTCAGAGTGAATTCTTACTTCCAACTATATACCTGAGCACATTAGTCAAAACAGCTTACCTGAGATTATGTAATGGACCCATACAATGCGATTTTGACTGCCAAATATCAACAGTAGATCACTCCTCCCACTACCAAAGTTTTAGAGGAAATTAGAACTCCAAAATGAAGTCAAAATGGAAATTCCCTTTTTCCTAGTCAACCAAAGAAACACAATTATAAAATGCCTTCTCCCTCCACTTCCCATTCTGCACAGAGTCAGAGTCTCACCCAATGGTGAGGTTGCTCCATCTTCTAGGAAAGTGCTGTACTGCTGAGTCCTCCCAACAGTGGATCCATCCACCCCCCGACCTCCAGTGTGTCCCAGGTTCCCAACGTGTCAAAAAGTCGACACCACCTCACCCGACTCACCCGACTCATGAAGTGATTGATCACAGCATCAGACCCAAACACCATGTATACGTGATCCCCACAGTATACGTGCTGCTGCTATTTGTGAAAAAAGCATTTCACAAATAGCAGCATCATTCCCTTGACTCTAGCCAGCAATGGATCAGAGCAGAGGGTTGGTGGTGTTATGTGGAGGAAGTAGCACAGAGGAAAAAAAATGTATGAAGGGGAAAAATCATCTCATCTTTGGATTTGCCTGTATGCCAGTTACTCTGTGCCAGCTGTCTGGAATATACAACATGTTCACTTAAACTCCAGTTGGAAAAATTTTCCATCACGAGGTTCAACATACTGCCATATGCTCCTCCCCGAGCCTTACATAAGGCCAAAGCTTCCTCGCCTGAGCCGCTGTTGAGAACTTTCTCTTTCAGAATCCTGAAGAGAAGTAAAGACCTCTGCTTGCCATGTGCTTCTCCCCCCAAACTTTTAGGAGCTGTGGATTTCTTCAGCTCATTGTGGTTGAAGAAACACCTTAAACCTATGTCTCTGGGGTCCCTGGGAAATAATGATCCCCCTAATTTTTCCCTTTTCTCAATTTTCATCTTAAGTCCTAAGGCTTTAAATAAATTTAGCTGCCCAAGAGGCAGCACAAAAGTCCCTTGTTAGCCACCCATGTCCTGGTACATCTCCTAAGGGTGTCCAACCTTTTTTCTTCTCTGCTGCACATTGGAAGAACAAGAGTTGTCACACAGTAAATACACAAACACAAACAGTAAAAGAAGCTGATGAGCAAAATAAAAAGGGTTGCCCATAATTTTTGAGATCTCTGACACCACAGATAAGCGAAACAGTCCTTCCATAATCCATATGAGCCATGGGCCATAGGTTGGACATCTTTGAGTGAACAAATGGCAAAATAAAAGTAACCTCTATCTTACTCTGCAAAAATCTCATCCATTTGAATTTTTCAACATTTGAATGTCCCTAGGACCTTTTGAGTTAAGTCTTTCTCAGCTCTACTAAAGCTCCTGATCTTTCCAGGGCCTTGGGTCTACGGAAGGCTCTGTGAGACCTTGAACTCCTCGAGAAGTTAGATGGCCCAGGAAAACTGCATTGATATCAGATGAGAAAGAAATCTCTCTCTCTGCTCCAGACCAGATCGTTGCGCATTCATTTTGAGGTTCCAAACAAACAACGAGTCCATTGTAGTGATAATTGTAAGCACCTGTGGCTGCCTACAGTAGGATGCCTGCCACAGATGCAGATGACTCTTAATTACCAGAGACTGTGATTGCTAAGTCCAGATGCCTTGGCATTGCCCTCCTGGACCAGCCTTAACTGTCTGCCCTGTATGAGGATTGGAAGGGAGGGAAGAGTGTGGCCTGCCTCTCACTCACCACTACACATGGAACTACAAAGCAGAATGTGTGAGAAGTGGGAAAAGAGGCTGAGGGCCTAGATTCTGTTTTGGAGGCAGGGCGATCTTGCCACTTAAATGTGGTCAAATGAATGACTGGTCCTCTGCCCAAAATGGTTCCATGGGCAAGGATTAAAAACTTGCCTAAAAGAGGCAGGTTGTGAGCCCTACCCAGGTGTGGGTCTATCTTAGTCTGTGTTGCTATAAAGAAATATCTGAGGCTGGATAACTTACAAGGAAAGAGGTTTCTTTGGCTCATGGTTCTGCAGGCTGTATAATAAGCACGGTGTCAACATTTGCTTTAGGTGAGGGCTTTCTGGCTGCTTCCACTCATGGCAGAGGGCCAGGAAGCAAGCACCAGCAGATCACATAGGGTGAGGGGAAGCAAGAGTGGGAGGGAGGCACCAGGCTGTTTTTAATCATCAGCTTTTGTGGGGACTAAGACAGGAAAAACTCACATCATGAGGAGAGAATGGCCCTAAGAGGGATCTGCCCATATAACCCAAACACCTCCCACCAGGCCTAGCCTCCAACAGTGGGGGTCAAATTTCAACAGGAGACTTGGTGGGGGCCAAACCAACCAACCATATCAATGTTCCTCCCAGGTGTTCCTTGGCAGGAATTTGAAAGAGGATGCTGTGATGAAAATCTCAGTCTTAGTCCTCAGATACCCTAGGGCAGTGTTTACCAATCTCAGCACTATTGACATTCTGGGTCAGGTAATCCTTTACTGAGGAGGACTGTCTTGAACTTATGGGATGTTTAGCAGCATCCCTGACCTCTATCCAGTGAGTGTGAGTGGCACCCCTCACCTCCCATCCAATCGTAACAACTTCAAAGGTCTACAGACATTGCTGATGTCTGCTGTAAATGGGATAAAATCACCCCTGGTTGAGAACCAGTGTTCTCAAGTCTAATGACAGAGACAGATACATGGACAGAACAATATCGCATCATGAGACATAAGAGGTCTCACTAGTTAGTTGCAAATGACAGAACCTATCTTCGCTATTTAAGCAGAAAGAGATAATAAATATTCCCAGGAATGGATATTGGGTATCTGATGGAATCTATGGGAGACTGCCAGGAACAACTCAGCCTAAAACATTGGAGCCAGAAAAAACACCCAAGATCATCTTCCTTCTCTGGTAAAACATCACTGCTGCCACCACCTCCACTGAAGACCCATGTGGGAGAGAGAGCCTGGATGCCAGAACCCCCACAGCACCCCAGGAAATCCTGCCGACACACCTGCCCCCACGGATGCCAGATGATTTTCCCCCTGGATGCCAATTCATTCCCAAATTTTCCATGGCTATATCTGATTGGCAGGACTGAGGTTACGTGCCTGGTTTTGTTCTAAGTGCAGAGAAGAAAACACTGATGATTTCGAAACAAGGAAATTAAGCAGTTTTATTCACAATTTTAAAATAACACATTGCTTTCACCTTTGAAATTCATGTTCAAATTTAAATTCACAAATAAATCTCTTTATTCCTTTTGCACTAGGCTTCAATTTCTAATTGACTTCCACATATCTTCACCTGAATGTCCCAACTTGTAGGACAAGTTGACTTCTCTTGCCCTTAACTCCATTCTGCCAGGTATATGGTCTAGAAAACTTGGCAACACCTGTGACTGTCCCTTTACCTTATGTCTAAATAGCTGTCACGAGCATTTGATTCCACTCTCCTGCTCCCTCTCTCCTCGCTTACTGGAGGTTTTGGGCATTTCTCTTAATTTATTGAGTCTAGTCATTAGTCTTGTCTAAACTCCTTTTCTCTCTGGCTTTTCAAATACAGGAAGAAGGAGCTAAAATTTATTGATATTCTATGATGCATCAGATGCTGTGGCAAGGACTTTGCCTAACTGATCTCACTTAGAAGCAACAGGGTAGTGGGAGAGGAAGAACTATAAAATGAGATGGAAGAACTCTAAAAAGCACAAGTGACCAAAGAGAAAATAGATCAATTGGACTTCAATAGTATGCAAGTCTTTTATGCATCAGAACACACTATCAGGAAAGTGAAAAAGACAGCCCATCCTAGGAGAGAAAATACTTGTAAATCACATATTGGATAAGTAGCAGTGAGAACAGTAAGCGACTCTTACAATTCAACGATGGAAAGAAAAAAATCCCAATTAAAAGGAGGTCAGAGGATTTGGAGAAACATTCCTTTAAAGAAGATGGGCAAATGATGGTAGGCACATGGAAAGATGCTCAGCATCTTGAGTCCTTAGGGGAATGCATAGCAAAACCACAATGAGATCCCCCTTTACACCCACAACCCACTAGGACTTGCTGTAATAGCAATTTAACAAATGGCAGAAAACAGTAAGTGTTGGTGAGGGTGTGGAGCAATTGGAACCTTCTTCCAATAATGGTACAAACGTGAATGCTACACTGAGTGTGGGAAACAGTATGGCAGCTCCTCAAATAACTAAATATAAAGTTTCCATGTGATCTGGCAATGTCACTCCATTTAACCAAGAGGCCTGAAAACATGTTCATACAAATCCTGCACGTCTGTTCATAGTTGCATTGTTTGTAATGGTCAAAATGTGGAACCAACTTGAATGTCCGTGAACAGGTCGATGAAGGGATAAGCAAAATGTAGTTTATTTGTAAAATGGAATATTCTTTAGGCAAGTCCTGGGATATGCCACGACATAGATAAATGTTTAAAAAGTATGTTAAATGAAAGAAACCAGACACAACAATGATACATATTGTATCATTCCATTATATAAAATATTTGGAATAGGGAGTTTCGTAGAGATAGAAGGTAGATTAATGGCTGCCTGAGGTTGGAGGGAAGGATGAATTGGGAGTGGCTACTAACAGTACAGGGTTTCTTTTGGGGATGATGAAAACATTCTGAAATTAGATAATAGTGATGGTTGTACAACCTTGTGCTAAATAAGGGATAGATGTAGAATCTTGTTCTAAAAACTACTGAACTGTACACTTTAAAATGGTGACTTTAATGGTAATGTCAATTCCCATTCAGTCTCTCTCTTTTTTTTTTTTTTTGCAATTTTTGGCTGAGGCTGGGTTTGAACCCACCACCTCTGGCATATGTGGCCAGTGCCCTACTCCTCTGAGCCACAGGCGCTGCCCTCAGTCTCATTTTTAATTTTTTTTTTTAAAAAATAGATGACTTTGTTTCCAACCTTAGGACTCTTCTTATTAAATATGTGACCCTGGACAAAATTATTTAACACCTCTAAGCCTCAGTTTAATTTTTCTGTAGAATGAGAGACTTGTTTTGAGGATAAGATCAAAAAATATGCCAAGAGTGCTTAAGAAATTTCCTGATTTACATGTGCGTAATACATTTTAATTATTAAATTTCTTAGCAATATTATGAAATTCCCACTTTGCAGATGAAGAAACAGAGGTTCAGCAAGGTTAAGTAAACTGTGCATGGTTACTAAAGTGGGATTCAAAACAAGGTCAGTCTGACTCTCAAGTCTGCGATGTTTGCATGTTGCAGAGGGAATGGCCTGAAAAAAATAGTGAACATATATTCTGTCTCCCTAACTTTTAGAGGACGGAAACCTGCATCCCTACCTCAGGCCCCTGGTGAGAGACAGGGAATGTCTCCTGCCACAGGAGACAACGTTAGGCGGAGGTCAGAGATCCTCATAACGGGGAGATGGGATTAGTCTGGGTGGAGGTGATAGACTGTCTTCGCCCAAAACGGAATTATTCTGCACACAAGTCATGAGATTGTCTTGGCCCAAGAGGGATTGTGGGATCAGAACCTTTAAAAAGCTCTGTGTTACCACTCAGAAGCAGGAATTTGGAGTTTGAGACCATTGTCTGCCATTTTCCTCCTTTGCTGGCAAAGTAATCAACTCTTCCCTTCTCCTCAAACTACTTGTCCCTCTTTTTCTGATGTGGCTTTGGGGACAAGGGTCACACTCCAAGTAACATGCATATGAGGTCCAACAATTAAGTTCACAAATTCATCCTAGGAAAAGCGCTATATAGCTCATTGCTGAATATCACCAACTATGGTTCACCTTTGAAGTACTCCCTTTGGAAATCTATGGACTGTTACCAGCACCTAAGCCATACTTCAAAGCAGTTTTGGAACTCTTTTTCTAGAATGGCCATTAGAGCTGCCCATCATATAAGGTCTGAAAATGAAGTTCATGAACTTAATCTAGAAAAAATGCTTTGAAGGATAGACTAAGCATTGGTGTCAGTGCACAGCTTCCTAAGGGGAGTATTTTGAAGGTGCCCATGGTGATATTCAGCAATGAGGTAGGTAGCACGTTTTCTAGGATGAGTTGGAGAACTTAATTGTCTAACCTTGTATACCATGTTGCCCCCTGTATATTCTATTTCTGCTTCTCCCTGACTAGTTTCCCTCCGAGAAAATAATAGAGGTCTTTCAGTGTCCTGCTCCTTACTGATAGTTCAGGATCACCACATTTTTGTTTAAAAGCTTGAATTTGATGGTTAGAAAATTTTATTCCAAATTTGTCATCAGAATAATTTTATTTTCTCAGAACAAGCTTTTATTTATGTTTTGTTTTGGTTTGGATTTAAGTGTCTTTAGGCTAGGACTGTTTTTTCAATTTTGGCTTAGAAGTCCATTCCTATTAATTTACCCTTGGATACTTATTTAAGCATTCATGTGATTTGCATAACTCATCAAAGGGGATTGATTAAATGAGTTATGCTATGCATTAGAGTACTATAAAACTGGAGAAATAACCAGGTGGATCAATATATCTAATACACAGTGACAAGCTAATAAAAGCAAGGTACAGAACATGTTCTATTCCATTTACACTTAAAAATATATTTTATATGCATAGAAATATCTGTAAAATGATCCATAAGAAATTTTAGGAATTGTTTCAACATCTAAGAAGTGAAATCCCAAAGAGGCAAAAAGTTGGTATGAGATTTTAACTTTCACTTTTCTATTTTTCCTATTTTATAAAAAGAAAAATAGCACAAATACTGCTATTATCATTATCATCATACCTCGTATCAGGAAAGTTAATGTAGACAGCTAAATGAAAGCGTAGGCGCTTTCAAAATTAACATTGCCATTGTGCTTACGGCATAACCAGTGGGAGAGATGAGCTGACCAGTGGACTTCAAGGAGTTTCATTTCTATTGTCAAGATGAGTGGGGTATCTTATTAAATCTTAACCAACTATTTTCTTTTTTTTTGGAGACAGAGTCTTTCTTACTCTGTCACCCTGGATAGAGTGCCATGGCATCATAGCTTACAGCAACCTCAAGCTCTTGGGTTCAAGCGATCTTCCTGACTCATCCACCCAGTATTTCAAGTAGCTGGGACTACAGGCACCCACATATTTTTACTAGAGACAGGATCTTGTTCTTGTTCAGGCTGGTCTCGAACTCTGAGCTCAAGCAATCCACCCAGCTTGGCCTCCCGGAGTGCGAGGATTATAGGCCTAAGTGCTTTTTATAATGTTGTCTAAAGTTCTGATTTTAAAGCCATTTATCGTACTAGCACAGTGATGAGCACTTACATGCATTAACTCGTGTAATTATTTTAATAATCTTAAAAAGTCAATTCAGTTCAGCATTTCCTAAAGTGAGTTTTCTCAGGCTTTTTAGATGCTTTGGGGTTAAAATAAAACAGAACTGGGAAACACTATCTTCAAAGCACTTTTACAGAACCACAATACTTATTAGCATATTAAAAGCAATAAGAAGTCCCGCAATAAAATATTTAACGTTCCTAATCCAGTATTTCTTAAATCATTTGATCACTTAACACTTACATGGAGTATGCTACGGAGGTCAATGACTTAAGTGTTCTATATAGGCTGTCCCATTGTTAAAGTTTCTGCATGGAATAAAGAATGGTAGCTTTGAGTTTTAACTGCCTACCCACCTCTGATCATTAGTTTGAGAAAAGATAATTAAAATAAATAATTCATTATTTCAGTGAGTGTATTTTGTGTGTGTATGCATGTGCATATGTATTTTCATATATGAAGAAGAGATATTTTTAGAAGTTCTTCCTGTGCCTAGCATAATTCTTGACTACTTAGTCCCAAGCATGGTTTCCAAACTCAATTTGGAAAAGTCTTAGGATTTTTAGTGATAGTCAAGTTTTACGTGAATATGGCCCAAGGATTTTATTGGAAACGTGGATACACAGCTATTTCCTGAGTGATGACAAGAGACTTTACTTGGCCCTGTTGTAGAAAATAGTCATAATTTGTAAACTAATGGACATGTTCTGTCATAGGATCATTTTTTGCTTTGTGGATATATTTATACAAAAAGTTTTACAAAGATATAAAACAAATTACTTTTTGTTTCATATTTATAAATTATTTTTGTTAAAAGTATAAAAATTACGGGAACTCAGGTCCTTTCCAAAAAGCTGGACTCTACAACTGTCCTATGTTTTACCTGCTTATTAACCAATGGGAAAATGAGGTCATTTTAAAATTCATTTTACATTTAAAAAAATTTAACATAAAAAGTCCTATTGTGCCAAAGAAAAAGAGAAAAGAAAATACCCTCCTAAGAGAATATTATTAAGTCAATTTAATTTGTAGGCAAAATATAAATTATCATGGGTCTTTAAGGGATTTTGGTTGCATTTTTGTATTTTCATGGATGACAACAGAGATATTTAGACTGAAATGTCATCACAATGGATGGCATTTAATTAATGGATGACTTTTAATTTCTACTTACAAAGTCACTAAACCTGTAGATCCCTTTCTTACTGGAGAAAGCTTTCTAAACGACTGTTAGCCAGTAAGAAGTTATAGTAAGGCTGGGCATGGTGGCTTACGCCTGTAATCCTAGCACTCTGGGAGGCCAAGACAGGTGGATGGCCTGATCTCACAGGTTGGAGACCAGCCTGAGCCTGAGCGAGACCTGTCTCTAAAAATACCTGGACATTGTGGCAGGTGCCTGCAGTCCCAGCTACTTGGGAGGCTGAGGCAAGATAATGCTTGAGTCCGAGAGTTTGAGGTTGCTGTGAGCTATGATGCCACAGTACTCTACCAAGGGTGATAAAGTGAGACTCTGTCTCAAAAAAAAAAAAAAAAGTTACACATAAAGGCCTCAAGTTAACATATAATGCACTTTTAATGGAAATGCCAATTTTCAAATGTTAGAAATGTGTACAAAGACTTGAATAATGCTTTTAATTGTTAAAATATAATAAATATATATTATTTTACTATTAAAGAGAAAAGAGGAGCATTGCTGTGTTAGATTTCTGTTCACTATAAATATATAGTCAGGCTGCAACTGAATATAATCTGTATTATTTCCTATTAGGATGCCTAAAAACTATTGAAAATAGAGCTTTGTAGGTAGAAATTAAAGAATTGCAGCACTGAAAGCCAACCATTCTGCTGGGATCTGTTTTCTTTTCAGAGTGTTCTGGATGGAATGCACTGGACTCTTTCAATAGGGATCTTTGTCTTGGATGTGCCATAAGACTAGAAAACTAAAGAGAACTAAGAATATGCTGTTGACTTTTGAGACTCAAAGCACCTTTTAAAAGAAGGTGTTCCCAGAGCTTTGACGTCTCTATAAGCAGCGTGTTGGTCATGACACCCATAGGCTGAAGAGAGAGAGGGTTTCCAGGCTCCAATGCAAGTGTAATTGAAGCAAGTACCCTCAAGGGCCACTCTGTTAGAAGTCAACTGAATTCTGCATTAAATATACTATTGGATTTAGTGCTGGGCTTCCAAGACATAAAAGATATCTCTAAGCACCTGTAAATAAATAGAGAAAAAAAAATCTGTGTGCTAAAACCAGAGCTGTGAAGGGCAAACAAACAAAAAGTCTTTTTTTTTTTTTAAGGGAAATGTTAATATTAGAATTAGATCATGTGAATTAAGCCTCAGGCTAATGGTAAAGTAATAAATCTGACTCATAATTGTTTGTATGAAACCAGAAACTCTGAAAGGGGAAAGTAGTCCAAGATAGGAAGTTTCGTCTGGTTCCCAGCAGAAACAAAGGCAAATCCACAGATTAATGTCAAAGAAACACATAAGAACTCACACGCTGAGGTCATCAAATGTACCAAAATAAGTCACTGAAAGTAAAAATTTGCAGAGAAAGAATCCCAAGTACTACTGATCTTAAATATTTCAGTACAGAGTATTTAAATGGCTTGCATTAAATGTTCATGAATAAAGGAAATAATCACAAATTTAAATAAGTAATAAGCAACTATAAACACAGTCAAGCAGATATTAAAAGGAACTATGTATTATTAAAATAAAAATGTATTATTTGTCAAAATAAAAAGAATTCTCAAGGACTTACGTGAGAAATAGCACACTGTAGAAAGAAATAGTGAACTGGCAGTTAGATCAGAAGAGGGCGAAAGAAATAGAGAATATTAAAAAAAGTTAAAATGTATGGAGGCTAGAGCTACCAAGTCCACCAAACATCTAATTGTAGTTATAAAAAGAGAAAGGAGGAGAGGCAACATTTGAAGAATGTTTGTCAAAAATGATTAAAGACATGAATTCACAGATAGAACAGAAAAGAAATCTAACCTACATCCATTGTAGGGAAACTGTAAAGTATCAAATGAAAGACAAAGAAAGAATGTTAGGGTGTGGCCTGTGGCTCAAGGAGTAGGGCACGGGCCCCATATGCCGAGGGTGGCGGGTTCAAACCCAGCCCCGGCCAAAAAACTGCGAAAAAAAAAAAAAAAAAAAAAAAAAGAATGTTAAAAGCAGCCAGAGAAAAAATACAGGTAACCTTGTATTTTGAAATTATGAAGGTTATGTGACAATTCACATCTCAATAATACATGGTAGCAACCATGTAAATTAAAAGACAAAAAATAACTGCCAACATCAAGTTGAGTACTCAGGTGTGATACTGTGAAATATGTAATATTTGGTATTTGTCCCCATTTCTTGGCATTCAGTTTCTATAATCCTTAGAATTGTCTCCTCATCCTCTTCCTCCCCTTACTCCTCCCCTTTCTCCCCCTCTTCCACCTCTTTTTCCTCCCCTTCCTCTTCTCCTCCTTTTCCTTATTTTCCTCTTCCCCTCTCTCCTCCTCTTCCTCCCCCCTCTTCTTCCTCCATTTTCTCCTCTACTTCCTCCTCCTCCTCTTCCTCTTCCTCTCCTAACTTTCTTCTTCTTCTTTTTTTTTCTTTTTGGCAAAGTCTCATTTTGTTGCCCAGGCTGAAGTGCCATGGCATCAGCCTAGCTCATAGCAACCTCTAACTCTTGGGCTTAAGGGATCCTCCTGCCTCACCCTCCCAAGTAGCTGGGACTACAGACACCTGCCACAACACCTGGCTAATTTTCTTTTTTAGTGAAAACAGGTCTTGCTCTTGCTCAGGCTAGTCTCTAACTCCTGAGCTTAAGGGATCCTCCTGCTTGACCAGAGTGCTAGGATTGCAGCTGTAAGCCATTTTTCTAGCAGAAGTATTGTCTTCTAATATGCTAAAGAGTTGACAGGTGGCTGTCAGTCCCTAGGTAGCTTCAGGTTGGGGCTGGTCACTAGAATGACCAAGGCAGGATTGACAGGGTTGGGATTTTCAGCCCCACACCCAATCACCAAGAAGAGGACAGGACCTGAAGGTAAGTGGTCACCAATGGCCAGTGGTTTAATCATTCACACGCGTGTAATGAAACCTCCCTAAAACCCCAAAAGAACATGGTTTGGAGGGCTCCTAGATAGCTGAACACAGAGATTTCTGAATGGTGGCAGCCCTCCAGAAATCTCTGCGTTTTGAGGTTTCATGCCCAGCCTTCTTCCCCCATATCTCACCTAATATGTATCTTCCTCTGCACTCTCTGTAATATCCTTTATAATAAATGGGTAAACATAAGCACATGTTTTCCTGAGTTCAATGAGTTGCTCAAGCTAATTATTAGCACGTGTAGAATCCAAAATGGGGATAGTGGGAGCCGCCACTTGAGGCCTGTGGATCAGAAGTTCCAGAGACCTGGACTTGGTAACTGGTGTCTGGGGTTGGGGAGGGTTCAGATTGAGCCCTGAATCCATGTCATCTGATGCTTTCACTGGGGGATCGTGTCAGAGTTGAATTGAAGGGTAGTCAGCTTGTGCCAGCTGCAGAACTGAGTACTTGCTTGGTGTGTGGGGAAAAACCATTGCAGAAGTCTTCTGTATTGATGATTGTTGTGATGTGAGAGCAGGAGAAAAAACAGTTTGTATTTTTTTCTCACATGAGGTCAAATTTTTCTCAGAATGAGGGCAAAATTAAGACTTGATGTTAGACATTCCAAAACGAGGAAAGTCATAGACTTTTACTAAAGCACCTTCTAAAAGTTGTACTTTAGAAAGAAAGAAAAATGACATGGACAAAAAATTCTGACATATACAAAGGTCAAGAAAGCTGTAGGTAAACATGTAGCTAAATATAATTAAGCCGTGTCTGTATTAAGTAATCCTAGTGTTGTTTAACTAGTGGGGCTCAAAATGACAGAAAGAAAGTACAGATAATGGGACGCACGTCAGGAGGGAGGGAGTTTAAGGCATTCCATTTCTCACCCTGTTTCTCAGGCGAGTTAAGATATTAACTTTTTATTTTTAATGTGCAAAGCATACATGGTAACAAGTTAAGATGAATGACTAAAGGAAATAGAAATAGTGTATATAATTTTTCAGCTAGTATTGGGAGAATAAAATAAGAAACAAAAATAATAGTTACATTATAAAGAAAGGCAAAAGAATAAGAAAAAAAGAAACGCAGAAGGAAAGAGACACTCAGGAAACAAGGGTTAAAGGGGAGAAACAAGTCTAAATATATTAATAACCACAATGAACTTGGAGGTACTAAAGTGACTGGTTAGAAGACACATTGTCAGATTAAAGACAAAGAGAAAATCCTGACCTATGCTATTTACATTAGACAACAGCCCTAACACTTAAGGGCACAGAAAGATTTATATAAAAGGAAACGTTATATTAAGCCTACCAACCAAAAGAAGTCAGCAATACCAATTTAAAATAGGTACATTCAAATAAAACTCTTGTATCCTCTATAAAAACAATTATAAATATGTTTTGAAAGATATCATGGCAGACCTAAGTAAATGGTGAGACATACCATATTCATCAATCAGACTCAGGTTGTTAAATAAAGTAATAGTTGACTCTAGGATATTTTTACTCTGGGAAATGTGACAAGATGATTGTAAAGTTTATGTAGCAGAAGATAAACACCAAGAATGTCTCAAATCATTCTGAAACAAAAATGAAATAGGAAAGGGCTTGCCTTGGGAGATTAAAAAGACTTGTTAGAAAGTTATAATAATCAAGATTTTGTGGTGCTGTGAGAGAGATGGAGAAATTGACCAATGAAACAATGCATTGCAAGGAAATAGACGAGTGTGATATGGATATCTGATAAGTTACAGTGGTGGATTTGTACGAGTAATTTCAAGACAATTACCAGCTCAAAGTTAGGCTTTCTTAAATAAGATGTAAAACATGCAAGCAAAAATTGCTAATTTGTGAAGTTAAGAATTTCTTTTCGTCAAAAGACACTGAAGAGAAAATGAGAGCATGTCACAAATTAAAGTTTATATTTGCAGTGTGTCAAGTTCATATGAAGAGCTCACACAAACCAGTAAAATAAAGACATCTGCAGAACTTCTGGTTATGTATATGACATGCCCTTGATCTTAAGGACCCCCAATTCAGGGACTGCTCAAGAGATAAGAAGGGATGTTTGCATTTTTTAGAATGAGTAATTTCCCAGACCCTGGGGAATATAATTAAAATGATATTTTTGGACCGTAAGCAGCTGACCACAGGGAATTTCAATTTACATAGAGTCTACGGAATATGGCATATGCAGTAGTTTATAATCCTTGCTTCCGATTGTGCGTGCTGATCAAGTGGTGCAGTCAGATGGATACAAAATGGTGTTAAGATGGAAGGGCAATGGCTCTTGAACAAGTCATTAAGAGAAACAACATTTTCATCAGTGTTGAAGGTGAAATAGATTTTTTTTTTTAAACAAACTGAAATCATGTGAGCAAGGCAGGAAAAATTGCATCAAAGACCAGTTGTCAGAAAATGCATTATTAATCAGCAGTGTTCCTCACATCATCATCATCATCCCCGTCATTATCAGGACATAGTATCCTTTATATGGTTTTTTTGCTCTCCTGCTTTGGAGATTTTGGTTTCTCTCATCTATCTTTCCAGATATCCTCAGAATCTAGAATATTAGCCCCTATCCTTTCACCCTACACCCCCGCAAACTATAGCCATCTGTCAGGGCCCTCTTCTCTGGTCTAGTCCTGTCCTCTGATCTCCTTTTCTCCTCATTTCCTCTTCTGTCTTCTGTCTCATTTTAAAAAAATAGAGATAGGGTTTGCTGTGTTGCCCAGGCTGAGTGCAGTGACTGTTCACAGACATGATGGCACTTACTGATCAGCACGGGAGTTTTGACCTACTCTGTTTCCGACCTGGACTGGTTATTCCTTCCTTGGGGAGGTTGGTGATCAACCATTCCCAGGAGGTCACCAAATCGATAATTAACTTGGTACAGACACTTCATTAGCAGCCCGGAACTCTGGGATTCCTTTAGCTTCTTACATAGCTGCCACCACACCTGACTGTCCTCTCCCCTTAAATGTCTACCCTGACTTCTGTCATCATCTTAGAGAGAATAATACTATTTCCTATATCTCTATAAAATAGGAATAAATAGTTACAAGTTTCTTTAATTGGTATTTAGGTTTCATATAAGAAAGACTATTTTTTACATTTAGTTATTTCATGGCTTATCTCAAAGTTCCCTAAGCTTTTCCCTTTTCCTAAGCTAGGTCAATAACTTAACTAACCAAAAAAAAAAAAAAAAAAATCCATATGTGCTATACTATTTTCCCATCATTTAAACGGGTGTTTGTTAAGCACTTTCCTTGAAGTTACTATATTCCTTTTAAGACAGCATTTCTCAAACTGGGTTCTGGAGATCCTTGGAGCATTCAAACACAGACATGTCCTCAAAGATCTAAGAGTTCTTTCTGAGCAATGTAAAATATTGTATTTTTATTTAAGTGAGAATTTAAAACAATATATTTATCCTTTAAGTTAGCTGAATATCTTATAACTGGACACTACCTTTCAATTTCAGGGATCTAATTTGTATTTACAAATATGTTGTTGCTAAGTAAGCACCCAAAGTGAACACATGTAACTTCTAATATGTCATTAAACATGCCTCATTGTCAGTAAATAGAAATCATAATATTAAAATAATGATAAATACCGCATGGGTACCTCTCTACCCATTTTAAATATTTTTACTTTAACAAATACAAAAGTTTTCTTTTATAAAATTTTTCTTTTCACTTCTCATAGAGTAAAACTTTAATATCTTACTGGGAATTAAAAAGAAATCTTAACATAGTATTTCATCAGATTAGCAAAGCAAATCCTAGAACAGTACATGTATAATAAAAGTATAATACCCTATGATCAAATTGGGTTTATCCCAAGAATGCAAGGTTGATTTAACATATGAAAATCAATTAATATAATTCACCTTGTTAACAACCTAAAGGGTTTGCTGTGGAGAATCGTATAATCATTCTAATATATGTAGAAAAAGGAGAGTCGTATAATCATAATCATATAATCATTCTAATATATGTAGAAAGAGTATTTGACAAAATATATCACCTATTTCTCATAAAAACTGTCAGCCAACAAGGAAAAGAGGGAAGCTTCATCAATCTGATACATGGTACTCATAGAAATCCTATCACAAATATTGTGCTTAACAATGAAAGATTGAATGCTTTCCTCAAAGATTAGAAATAAGACAATGATGCCCATTCTTATCACTTCTATTTGGGATTGTACTGGAATTTTTTCGTGCAAAAACTAAAAATAAATGAAAGACATGCAGAGTTGAAAGAAAAAGGCAAGATATTAATTTAAACATGAGTTTTTAGTTAGACACTCTATGGAATCTGAAAGAAAACAATTCTATCTCATACCTGAGTTTGACAATATTATAGAAAACAAATTGAACATACAAAGTTCAGTTTTACTTTTATATACTAGTAATAAATAAGTAGAAACTAAAAACTAAAAACATCACCAAAAAACATTAAATACCTAGTAATAAACTTATAAAATATGTGCAGGACCCCTGCATTGACAACTATGAATCACTGGTGAGAGAAAATAAGATCTGCATAAAGGAGAGAGATAGCATGTTTACAGATATGAACCCTCAATAGTAATGTGTCGATTCTTCTTAAATTGATCTATAGATTCAGGATAATCTCACCCTAAATCCCAGTAGACTTTAATAGAAATTCGTAAGTTGATATGGAGGAACAAAGACCACAGATGGTTAGTTTTATGCGTCAACTAGACTAGCTAGCTGTAATACCCAGTTATTCAAACAAACTCTAATTTAGGAGTTTCCAGGAGGCTATTTTGTAGATGTCGTTAGCATCTATGATCAGCTGACCTGAGGAAAGGAGGTTATCCTTGATAATGGTAGAAGACCTCATATAATCAGCTGAAAGGCTTTAAGAAGAGGTTTCCTGAGGGAGAAATTCTGCTTCAAGACTGCAGCATCAGCTCCCGCCTGAGAGTCTACCCTGTCAACCTGCTCTATAAATTTCAGACTTGCCACCCTCACAATTGCATTTTGATATAAGCCAATTTCTTGACGTTGATCTCTTTATGCATATCTTGAAGGCAGGATAGAGGGCAGAGTTCTCTGTTTCTCTAGAGAACCCTGGCTGATGCGGATGGCCAAAACTATCTAGTATGTTGTTCTAAGGGAAGAACAAAATTAGAGGACTTATTCTGGCTGATTTCATTATATTACAAAAATGCAGTAATGAGGCGGCACCTGTGGCTCAAAAGAGTAGGATGCCGGCCCCATATACTGGAGGTGGCGGGTTCAAACCTGGCCCTGGCCAAAAACTGCAAAAAAAAAAAAAAAGGAAAAAAAAAGCAGTAATCAGGGTGATGAAGCAACAAAGAAAGGAAAGTCCCTTCTACAAAGGCTTCTGGAACAGCTGGATATCTATATGCAAAAAAAGATACCTCTACCCTCTACCTCACACCATACAGCAGAATCAACTGGAGATGAATCATAGACCTAAAAAAGAAAAAAAAAGCCAAAAAGAATAATTCCATTAGAAGAAAGCATATTTTTTGTGGCCTATACTTGAGTAATATCTCACATAGCAGACACAAAAAACACAAGTCATAAAAAAAAAGATAAATGGATTTCGTTAAAATAAAAAACTCATTTCTGAGTTCAAAACCAAAACAAAACCAAATCCCCATTAAGAAAAAGAAAAGGAAAACCACAGTTAAAATGAGCCAAAATGATAAAAATGAGCCAAAGAATCAACTAGACGGTTCACCAGAAACCACTGAAAACAACAAATGTTAGAGATCAACTTTGGTCATAATTGTTAAAACCAGGAAACAATTTAGATACCCATCTGGATAAATAGGTTGTGGTACATCCCTACAATGGGATGCTACTCACCAATGAGAAGGAATGAACTATTGATCCATACAACAACATGAATGAATTGCTAAAATATTATGCTGCATGATACAAACCAAATCCAGAATGTACATATTGTTTGAGTCCATCTATATAAAATTTTATAATAGAAAAATCTAGCTGGCAGTGTGAGAAATCATGTCAGTGGTTGCTTCTGAGAGGGTGGGAGGATAGCTAGGAAAGGGCACAAGGTAACTTCGAGGGTGATGGAAAAGTTCTGTGTCTTGGTTTGCATCCCTCAGAGCTGACTAGAAGGTGCTCTTGAGATCTGAGCATTCTCTGTGTGTGCATTATATTTAAAAAGAAAAAAAAATGAGAAAAGACAATGCTGAAATAAAAGACATATTTAGTTACACACAAAATGGACAACTTATCAGCTCATATACAGTAAAAGAAATCCTAAACAATTTTTCTTTGGGAAGCATAAAAATTATCTCGGACAGAAGAGAATCACAGGAGGAATGAAGAAGAACAGAAAGGGTAAATATGTGAATACATACAAACAGTGCATATGAAACTATAACAATGATATCTTGTAAAGTAAAACATATTGAATCAAATTGTTTGATAATAATGGTGCGGAAGGTAGGAAGGTGGTAAATGTGCCTAGAATTCTAGAATCGTGAACTACAGTCCTTTTAATAATGTGAAGATGCGTTTTATAATCTTAATCATGGAAGAACTGCTGTGAGTAATGTGAAATGGGGGATTTTAGCATAGTGAATTAGATCTTAACTTAATTGTGGGAGCTTGTCAAGAAGTCTTTAGAAGGCGGTTATCTTTATATCTGGGGATGGAACTAATATTTCTTGGTCAGCACAGATGGCAGCCTCACCAACCCCAATCTCAATAATTCAGGTGTCCTACAGAAAAAAGCTGGTATCTTTTCCCACAGAGCTATACATAGGCCTCATCTAAGTGTTAGGGACACTGAAAGAAGAGGTCCACCAGAAGCTGTTAGCTCTAGGCCTGCTGCCACCCAGCGCCAGCAAAGTGTGAATGACATGTGTGAGCTGCACTGGCACCTAGGAACCCTATACTGACCTTTGAAGGGTACTGCTTCACTGCCATCATCCAAATCTTGGGCAATTTTTTCTTCTAGACAACCCTATCTTGGAAACTTACAGGGAAGAGAATTCTGAGATATCTAGTTCCAGCTTAATCAATTTGACACAGCACAAAACCATTAGAGTCCACTCCTTGTCATCTTGGCATCCATATACATGTGGTTCAACCACACTTCACTTCCAAATAAGCATAACAAAATCATGTTTCACCTAACATGACTCAACTAGTCTTTGTAAAACCAGAAGACGTCTAGCACCATACCCGTGAGCCTCCTGCAAATTCCTTTTTGAGTTCCTGTCACCTCTCAACTATATATGAAAGCATTTCTTAGTGTCTGTGCTTTTTCTGCCATTTCTCCATAACTTTAACTAGTACAATTCTTCAGATTACTCAAGTCCTGGCTTCAGTCCCAAACTCCAAACCTCATCATTATTTTCTCAGACCTTTTATATACTTATGTGTATGTACGAGTTAATGTGATTCAATGGCCTCACCTAATCCTTGGTACATTCAATAAATATGTTCCAATCTCCAGGCTGTAGGCCCCTCCAACCTCTGGAAAAAAAAGTTAAATATTATTCTCATTCCAAAACTGTCTTACAGACAGACTCATAATAATATTTGCCCAAATATTTGGGTACCTTGTGGTCAGGTCAAATTGACACATAAACGTAACTGTCACACCGTCTTCAGCACAACATTGAGGACTGATCTGTGTTCTCTTCATTGCATCCTGGTGATGTTCACTGTAAATACTTAAGTGTCATCTTTTCCATTGTAAAGTCACTCTTATCCCCTTTGTAATTAGCGAGCATTTTGGGGAGTTACTTTGAATGTATTAAATACCTTATTGCTCATCCAACTTTGAATTTATTAATTAGTTCATTTCTATCAGCATGACCTTATAGAATTCTATTTATTCAATAGGCTGTAATCTGCTAGCATAAGATGGTAGGGTTTGATTCCCAAATTGTCCCAGATTTGTCCTTTGGGAGCCCTTTCAGTCTGGCTTCTGTGTTTTTCACGTGTTCCCATCATTCTTTGAGCATTTCTTTACTCTCTGGCATAAGATATTCCAGGCTTACTTGTATTTCCCAAAGTCCAGCCCTGGAAATCACTCATTTCTTTAAGGAGCTCTGGTTCCTTTTAGTGGTGTATGACATTTAAAAGCCAAGATAGTTGTGCTTATTGTTTAACTGGAGAGTCTCTGCTCTCAGGATCTCTGTACAGAGCTATAGCACACACATACACACTCACTCAATTATGTGTTTATTTCTATTTCTGTGTGTATCTATCTATATATCTATATTACACACGCACCTATCTCGTATATTGAGTTCACCTTGACTGAAGTTTCCAGTTAAATTCAACACTGGAGTTTGCTCTGTTTTCTTTCCTTTTTATATTTATAACTTTCTTTTCCAACAGTGAGAAACCTGACCCCTATTATCCTCATTATAGGATTATTTGATCACGCCCCTGTATGTAACTAAATTCCATTGGGACCCCTGCCTCCATTCTGTGGGAACTGCCTTTGCATATGCCTCAGGACCTGAGATGCTGCGCCAAGCTGTTGTAGTTGCAAATTGGTCATATTCACCAGACCAGGCCTGCGCAGGGAGTAAATTCCAGGAATACTTAAGGGTTGTCTTAGAATACTGCTCACCACGATGGACATCTGTCACAATCCTTCAGCAAAAGCAGCACAAGGAACTCCTCTCTCATACTGCCTATAAGAGAGAAGGCCAGTAAAAAATTGGAGGATATCCACCGGTGGGGAATGTTCTTAAAACTTTGACACAGAAGGAGTTTCTGAAGGTCTGAGAATGCTTAGTTTGTAGGTGAGGACATTAATTTTTGACTTAAGATGTGTAGAGTGTTGCCAAAAGACTAGTATTCACTGTGTCCCTCCATGAGTTATCTTTTGGAGCCTTCCCCAGTCTATACCAAAGACCTTTCTATGTGTCCTCCCTCGGATGAAACTTTGCTGGGCCCTTCACACAGAAGCCTTTTGGGTGACCCTACTCAGTCTCCCTTGGATCCTTGCTGTTCTGGCCTTTAGTGCCACTGGCTGTGAGTGTACGTCTCTGCTAGTCTTATTCTGTTCAGGCTGCTGTAACAAATTACCATAGACTCGGTGGCTTATACATGATAGAAATTTATCTTTCATAGTTCTAGAGCCTGTAAGTCCAAGTTCATGGCTCTCACATGGTCCAGTGCTGGGAGGCACCCCCTTCTAGCCTGCAGGCTGCTGACCTCTTTCTGTGTCCTCACAAGGGGAAGGGGCTAGCTTTCTTAGGCTGCTGTTATAAGGGTGCGGGATCCCATTGGTAAGGAACCTAATTATGCAAAGGTTCTGTCTCTTAATACCATCCCCTTGCGGATTAGAATTTCAACATATGAATTTTTTGGAGTTATAAATATTTAGCCCATAGCACTGCTCTTTGGCTGGGCTGTCCCTGGTAATTCACCATAAAGTGACTCTCAGCTCAGCATAAAGTGCAGGCTGGGCCCTACCAGTGCTGGAAAGTGGACTGCCTCTTGAGAAAGTGCTGCTAGAGTTGGTTCCTTAGCTTGCTGCTGGGAGAGGGAGACCGGCGTGCATCCTGGGAGGCCAGGCAGTGCTAGGGAAGGTAGGGAGCAGCAGGACTGGAGGAATCCTGAGGGAGTAAGTGCCACAAACTTTGCAGCTTGTTTTGCACTGAGAAGCATTTGAGGTGCTCAATTCAGACAGATTGCACTTCCTCCAGTGCTCTAGAGATGGGGACTCCACAGACCCTAACCAGCTACAGACAGGGCAGGGGAGGGCTGAGCTGGGTCTGGGGCTGCACGTGGGATGGGGACTGGCAGGGTTCCAGTCCAGAGCTGTGGCATGGCCATGGGAGGGAAGTCTTTGGGCAGGAGAAGGCATCAGTAGGGATCCTCAGTCTGCTTTAGGACAGATAGACATGAGCTGTCCTCCTCGAGTAAGGCAGAGGGGCCCCGGTGGGAAGAAGTCAGCAGAGACAAGGACAGTCACTGCCCAGGCTCACTGCCCAGACCGAGGGCAGCTCAGGGTTCCACCCTGGGCTGTTGGACACAAGGCTGCCACCATCCTCCCCCCCTCCCCCCTGGCTGCTGCTCCCATTTGCCTTGGTTACTCCTAAAGGTTTGGCCAACAGTGTCCTGCTTGTCAGCAAGCGGCTCTCAGGTGCTCCTGTCTTTGCTTGGTAGCCTGAGCTCAGGAGAACTGTTTGTACAGTGCTGCCAAGGTAAGCACACGGTGGAGAGTTCAAGACAAGAACTTAATTGTCAGATCTCATATAATCTTTTTTTGGTCTTGATATCAATCTACACACAGAATTCAGCCACCTAGTTTCATGCCCCAATTCCCTCCAAAGAATCCATGTCCACGAAGAAGTAGTCAGTGAACAAAGTGACCGTTATCAGGGTGACAAGGAGGGAGAGAGGTGCGAGCACATCTCACAGCTGAGCATTTAAAACCCTCTCTCAGTGGTGGGTTCCTTTTAAAGTCCCATTTCCACTGCTTGGCCCTGAGGCTCTCAGCTCTCCCCCATCACAGCCATGCAGTGCCAACCTGCCAGTGTCCCTGCCCTCTCCCCCTTCCTCCTAGCAATATAAAATAATCTCCCATTTCTGTACAGAGCAACTCAGCCCCCACGAGTCCATATCCTAACCTGCACACCTGAGCCATTTGGATTGAAGTACAGGTGTGAAGCCTTCTCTTGTTATAATTTAGCTTCTTGAAAGAGGGAGAAGTTGCATTAATATGTAGTACTGTCTTTTTGTTTTGTTTTGAATCACATCAAAGGCTATTTCCCTTATGAAGGGTTGTTTTATGACGTACATATATACACACATACATGTAGATATACATACACATATGCACACACACAAACACACATGTGCTTCTGTGTTTTATCTCCCCATGTTAATATAATAGATTAGCTCAGCATAAAGAGCATTGCTGTTCTCTTGTGTGCTGCTGGCTTCTGAAGGCCTCTGTGCCTGTCTTCCTGGTACTCCATAACAGTGCTGTCATGTTGGGATCTTGAAATGGGCATTGGTGGGAGTATATACACCACAGACAACCAGAAAATGGTACAGATAAAGACTTTGACCCTTAGAATCCATTTCCATGTGTGTTCCTCACGTTTCTGTCTACATTGACAAAACCTTGCAGTATCTCGGTGAGCCTCGCTCACTCTCCTGGTTCACATCTTGTAACTTGTACTCTGGGGCCTGGTGAGACTTGAGTCTAGACACAAGTCTAGAAGCAAAAGGCAGGGAGGGTTTCAAGGAAGAGGAGCAACCCCTTGCAAGGCAACCACCTTGGGGGAAGTTATTACAGATTTTAGTCAAAGTGACACCAACCTCGGTCAGGGAGGAAGGGCTTCTGCCTGCAAAGGGGCCTCTGAAGAATTTAGAGATTGACACACATCTCCAGCTTTACTGGGATCTGCCCACGTGTCCCATTCTGATTTTTAGGGTGTCATTCCTTCTTAATCAGTGTCCTAACCTCAGCATAAAAATCCCTGTAGGCTTATGAATTCAATTTTTCTTGTAATTCAGCCACCGGAAGGATTAGATTTTGAGTCTGTTTTTTTCAGAAATCTTGGCCCGGGATGTGCAGGAAAAAAAAGATAATTTTTTAGGGGATTCATAGAAGCATTCTGATCCCTTATTTAGACCTTGAGCTGGAAATCAAAGCCCTGAGTTCATCTTTCCCTAAATTCTCTAGTTTACTTAGAAACAACTAACCAATCTCATTGTATAGTCCTCATTTCCACTGTGTTCTGTGGTGTCGACTGCTTGATTACCCAAAGCCCTGCCTTCCATAGGTAGTTGATTCCAGATGTCTGCATTCACTAAATCTTATGAACACTTAGGTTCTTTCAAAAAATTATCAAGCATCTACTATATGCCAGAGATTCTTCTAGTCTTGGAGATGTAACAATAGGAAGACAGAGACTGTCCCCTGCTCTCATTCAGTTTGGTTCTAATGGGAAAGATAGATCAATTAAAAAATATATTTACCTTTAAGAATTCAAGTACTTTATTGAAAAATAAAACTGGGTAAGAAGATTGATACTGACAGAAAGGGCCATTGTAGTTCTGGTGGCAATGAACACAGACTTGTATCTGTAAAAGAGTGTGTAAGAATAAAAATAAGTATATCAATACCCTTAACTTTGGAGACAAACTGAAGTACTGAATGTACTTCTATTTTTGATTTTTTCCTTAGCATGTTGAGTTGTTTGGGAAATGATTCAATAGTTATTTGTAGTTCCTAAATTCTCAGCAGCAGTTGTCTCCTGATATGTGTCACTATATATTCCGAGTTGACATCTGCTATCTGAATCACCAAAATAGTGCCTTGTTTTAAAATTTATCCACTATTGGCTTATGTTTTATCTTACTCTAGGCCATGTTATCACTACATGTGACATCTCTGTATATGTGTTTGTGAAACTGGGATAAAGTTGGCAAAACTTGAGCTAGAGGAAACTATCTATGAAACATGTTTTGCATTGGTAGAACAGGAGGCATAAGCACGTTTGGAATAGAGAGAAGAACAGAGAAGGCAAAGAGATACTGGAGAAATAGGATCTCACAAAAGAAAGTCGAATGCAAGTGGGGAATGTAAATGCAAGGCAGGGAATGACCCCTGCCATTCAGATAATTGTAGACTTTTTATTATGGTTTTTGGTATCTACCAACTTGGTTAGAAACCCTTTTTGGAATAAAGCCTTTGACTAGTGGAGGAAGGCATTTAATTTTTGTTGACTGTGATTTTGATGATGATATTCTATCTGGGGAATGGTTTTCAAAATGGGATTTGAATGTCTTAATAACTAAGAAAATGACATGAAGGCTACGTTAACCAGTTTGATGAGAGTATTTCAAGTTGTATATGAAAACACCACACAGTACCCTTTGATTGCATGAATGTACACAGCTATGATTTAATAATAAAAAAGAAACAAAATGGGATTTGACCTGATAAACTGACAACTTAAATACTGACAGCTTTCTGAGAGAGAAATAATTGATATTATCAAGTAATAGTGAAGTATGGTATATACTGATCTCCATAGATCTGTGAGACTAACAATTGTGCAAATGAATAAAGAAATCTGGATTATTCCAATGTTGAACAATATAGTTATGTTACACATAATGGTGGAACAGGTATCAGTGAAATTTCTATAATGCAGCATTACTAATTATTTTTAAGAACTCAAATAAATATTCAGCCATTTAATAATTCTCCATCTTACCAAGTCCCTCCATGACCAAAAAGTCAACCTGTCCCTCAAGAGCCTCAGTAGAAAAAGTTTGTTGTTATTTTATTTGTTTATTTATTTTTGCAGTTTTAGGCCAGGGCTGGGGTTGAACCCACCACCTCTGGCATATGGGGCCAGCGCCCTACTCTTTGAGCCACAGGCACCTCCCTGTTGTTATTTTTTACATCTGACTGCCCTTACATTTTCAGTCCATTTTAGGCTACCCATGTCCTTTGTACTATTTCATAGTAATAAAACCTTTGGAGCAGTCACATGTCCTTGCTGGAGAGGTCCTATCGTTCAGAAAGGTCTATCATTGGTCACATTGTACCACACGTAAGCAGAAGAGATGAAACTCATTCTTACTCTGTCTGAATCAAAAGCCAATGTTCTTTTCACTCTGCGATACTGCTGTGTTGAGCAGAGAAAACAGGAAGGTATTCTGGCCACTCACCCTTGGGTTGGGCAATGCAAGGACATGGACCTAGCAGTTAGGCAACCCAGTGCCTAGGGCTGTTTTTTTTTTTTTTTTTTGTAGCGATAGAGTTTCACTTTATCACCCTTGGTAGAGTGCCGTGGTGTCACACAGCTCATAGCAACCTGCAACTCCTGGGCTTGGGCGATTCCCTTGCCTTAGCCTCCCAAGTAGCTGGGACTACAGGTGCCCACCACAACACCTGGCTATTTTTTTATTGCAGTTTGTCCAGGGCTGTGTTTAATCCCACGACCCTTGGTATATGGGGCCAGCGTCCTGCCCACTGAGCCACAGGCACCACCTGTCTAGGGCTGGTTCTACCATGGTCTGGCTCTGTGAAATTGGCTGTGCCTATCATATCTTTGGGTGTGTTTTCATACCAGATGACCATGGGCATTTTTTCAAATGCTCAGATCCCACAGTTTCTGCCTGTCACATCAGAGGCCGAACCAAATGGTTTGATCATTTTTTAGCATCATCTCCAAAGTATCTTGTAATGTGAAAGTAGAATAGTTTGATTGTCTCACTTTGGGATATGATAGTGGAATTTCAGGAGAAATCATAATTTGTTTTTCTTCCCTTTTTTTTAATGGATATGTCATTTTTTAAATGTCCTCTTCCTTCTTTATTTGTGTCTGTTTTGGTTATTGATTTAGGGGAATGTGTATTTGGCAATGAGGGTGAGAATTTCTGCAAAGACAAAGCAGACCTACTATGTTTCCATAGGTTGAATTCTTATTTGTTTAATGAGGGTTTGGGAATGTTCCTGTAGTCAACACAGCCTTACAGACACCTACTATGTGCTGGCTCCATTTTTGTCTTTAGAAACTTGGTAAAGTCTGGATATATAAAGCTATTTGTATCTATATAACAAAATTATTGTACCTATGAGTATTTCAAGGCTTTTTATCTACCTGTTTACTTTTGAGACTAAAGAAGTTGATGCAAAACAGCATTAAG
This sequence comes from Otolemur garnettii, assembly GCF_000181295.1. Lineage (NCBI taxonomy): Eukaryota > Metazoa > Chordata > Mammalia > Primates > Galagidae > Otolemur > Otolemur garnettii. The sequence continues at coordinate 37,901,586 of NW_003852401.1, forward strand.
AATGATCTTGATCAGCTCGGTGCCCATAGCTCAGCAGCTAAGGCACCAGCCACATACATACACTGGAGCTGGTGGTTCCAATCCAGTCCAGGCCTGCCAAACAACAATGACAACTACAACCAAAAATAGTCAGGTGTTGTGGCGAGTGCCTGTAGTCCCAGCTACTTGGAAGGCTAAGACAAGAGAATTGCTTAAGCCGAAGAGTTTGAGATTGCTGTGAGCTGTGACACCATGGCACTCTACCAAGGACAACATTTTTGTTTCCAAAAAAAAAATTTTTTTTATTATATTTAGGAAAATCATGTTTCACTTATTTGATTTTTGCTAAAATGTTAACAAAGAAAAGCTGTTTTCTGAAGTAAAAGTTTGGCAGCCCACCAATAAGACAGAAAATGAAAAAAAAAAAAAACAAAACCTAAAGATAACTGCTGTTGTTTTGAAGTATGTGGAGCCACTCCACAGAAGTGGGCTTCATGGGCAGAGCCAGTCCGTTAATAACCCTGCAGCACTCCCCTTGTTGAAATAACACAAATTGGCATTTAACCCAGGAGGAAGAACATATGAAGTTATTTAACATTTACATAAAATTATGGGGTAAACTCCAAACAGGTCGCCTCTGAAATGTGTAATTATACTCAGCAGTCCTGTCAGCATACATAGAAACAATTTTATTTCCAATCATCTTCTGCTTTTATTCACTCAGGAATATGTCATTAAAATTTCCACAGAACAATGAACCTTAATAGGTGCTAATGCAATAGTGAATTATGGTAATTGTTACCTAAATTAATCTCCGTACTTTCCATTCCTTAGTGCCCTGTGCATAAGGAGTGTGAGAAAGATAATGTCGAAACCGACGTTTGGACAAAGGGTGTAGAAGGTTTATCTTATTTGATAAAAATTTCATAGGAGAACTTGCTAGTTTATAGTTTACTTGGAAAGATAATGTTAGAATTGTTGCAAGTCAGGTTTATGTAATGTTTAATTTGTGAAATTTTGTGTAATGTTTAATTGTGAAGGAAAAGGGTGATTAACTTGCTCTGGTCATCTCCAGATGGCACATGTGTGTTTCTCTGAGCATACCTTGCTGGGGAAGTGTGCATTCATGCCCTTATGTGTATGCATGCTCTATTTTTGTGTTCATATTTATGTATATATGTAATCTGCCTTCTTGTATAATGAAATATATTGTTACAGACTGAATCATATCCTTCCCAAATCCATATGTTGAGGTCCTAACCCCCTGTACCTCAGAAAATAAGAAGATAGGGCCTTCAAAGAGGTAGTTGAGTTAAAATGAAGCCATGTGGGTGGACCCTAATCCAATGTGACTAGTGTCCTCTTGAGAAGAAGTTGGGATAGAGACACGCACAGAGGAGAGGCCGCATAGAGACACAGGGAAAAGACAGTCTGTAAGCCAAGGAGAGAGGCCTCAGAAACCAACCCTGCCAAGACTTTGATACAGGATTTTTCTCCTTTAGACTGTGGGAAAACACATTTCTTTTTTCTAAATAGGTCTCTTTATTTGTCATTAAAAGTCTGGATTTTAAAGCAAATATATTTCTTTTAGATTAGAGCCAGTAGTATTTTGTTATGGGAAGCCCTAATAAACAAATATATCAACCTAGATGGAAAATAAATATAGGCTTTTGTCCCATCTGTATCTGAATAATATTTAACCTTGTCTGTACCATTTAGTCTTCCAAATTGCAATGGGGTCTGATTTTCATATGTTTACCTTTTTAAACCATCTAGCGACATATCCTTTTACCTTTGCACCCTGAGTTTTTCTTGAGAAAATGCTTGCCCTTCATATCAGTCCTCACTGTCTAATATTGTAGCTCCATGGACGTATGGGCGTGTCATTCAGTTCTGGCCCATGTGTTCCCTGGCTTCTGCTCACAATGTTTTGCTTAAAGAATGGACACATTTGGAACTGTTGAACAGTTAGGCTCTCTGCTTGCTGAAGCTGCTAAGGTATGAGGATGAGTGTCTGGGGCTTTCTGTAGCCACATTGAAAGGTCAGACTGAGAATGAGGCCCATCCAGAGAGAACTGAACCACAAGATGCAGACAGATCCAATACTAAAGACCACGTGTGAGTTCCTGATCCAGTCTAGCCCAAAGCCGGGGATTCCTGGGGACCCTTCAGTTTTCCTTAATAAATAAATGAAAACAATTTCTTCTCCAAGTTCAATATTATATAGAACACCAATACTTTATCCTTCTGTTTATACAGAAGAGACTGGGGTGAGTCTGAGAAATATAACCTGACCCCTTTGACGTTCCTCTGATCCCCTAGTTCTACGTGGAAACCACTGAGTTAGATGATCCCACATTTCCTGCTAATCCCTAGGATTAATAAGTTTTCTGTACTAAGGAGCAGTTGTAGGTCTGAGTGTGTAGGAACTCTGTGAACAAGGTAGAGAGTAGGGTGAAGGAGAAAATGAGATATTAGTCATGTAAAGAAAACACAGTCAATGGTTCATACATGGACATTTTTCCACCATATGTCACTAAAATTGCCAAATGAACAGAGATGTGGGCTGGCTGTAAAGTTGGGATACTTTATGTGATTTTCCTCTCTCTGGGAGAGCTCCAGAATGTCAAGCACATGCCAAATAGTCAAGTTTAGAACACTTACGGAGAGAGGTACACTTTAGATCTGATGGTAGTAACAGAATTTAAGGAACAGTATCATTGGAGCCATTAAAAATATTCCACAAATGCATGAAAAGCCCACCAGGTTCAAGTTGTGTGTACCAATGAATTAATGGTACTTAGTTTTATAGAAAATGTCTTACTGGGACAAGTCAGGAATGAACTTTGCTGTTTATGTAACAGTATTTAAAACAGATTTTTTTCACCAAATCTAAAAAAAACCCTAAAAAATGCATGAGCCTTGGACCTCCCCTCTCAAATGCACATATATGGGCAATCAATTTCAAGGGTTCTTTCCTTCCAAAGCCACTTCCCTACTGGACTTTAGGCAAACAGCTTCTGCTCTAAGCAAATGTGTCCAATGGGCACTTGCTGATTTATTTTTTAAGCCACTTGGATCTTTCTGAATCAAAATTCTTTAAGTTGCAGTTTAGGTAACACTAATAATTCATTTTGTCAGCTGCCATTAACTTTTTATTAAGTGAGTTGTTTTGTCTCTGATTTTGTTCACCTCTGGGTATAACCTAAGGAAGACTTATTTCCTTGCTTATTTATTGGGATATTGTGTGTATCAGGAATTGGAGAAGAACTGAGAGTAAAGAGGGAGGGTCTGGGCTTCCTGGAATGTCTAGTCTAGTGGGGGAACACAGAGCTCAGGTAATGTTAAGTTGTCTTATATCTCTAGGACGAGGGCACTAGATCTGTAGGACTCAGAGCAGCCAGGGACTGCAGTTTGGAGGAAACTCTGCAACTAATGATGTATAGTCTACCCCTGTATCTGTTGTAGCTTTGCAGAAATTCTGGAGACTTCATGGAGAGAGAGAGAAAATTAGAGGGACTGAGGATGGTTAAGTGTATCTTATCCTCATATCAAATACTTCACACGGGGGTGAGGGAGAGTGAGACTCTTGGGTGGAAATTTATGGAGAACCCCAAATAAACTGCTGTAGTCTGGATCCAGCAGGATCAGGGTTAGGGTAGGGGAGGGAGGTGAGTCATGGAGGTACAGTGTGGGATCCTATCTTTATTTTAAATTTTTGATATTTTTTCATCATAGATAAATCTATTTTTTAATCAATTTTTTTATTTGTAATTATTGCAGGGACATAATACTTGTATGTATTTATATGGTACATATAATGCTTTAATATAGGCCTACAATGTGAATTAATCAAATCAGAGGAATTGGGATATCCATCACCTCAGGCACTTATTTATTTAACCAAATGTGTTAGGTTCCAATTTTAGTTATTTTAAAGTATACTTTAACTTACTGTTGATTATTATCCCTTTAGTGTACTTTCAAATATTGTTCGTTCTATTGGTCTTTTTTTTTTTTTTTCTTGAGACAGAGTCTCACTTTATCACCCTCACTAGAGTGCTGTGCTGTCACAGCTCACAGCAACCTCCAACTCCTGGGCTTAGGCGTTTCTCTTGCCTCAGCCTCCCAAGTAGCTGGGACTATCGGCATTCTATTGGTCTTTTAAAAATATTGCATGAAGATGTACATTATTTCTCTTGATCACTGAGATTTTTGATGCTTCCTTAAATTTTTTGACTCCTCTCATGTTAAGCCAACCTTGCCTCATACTGTAGTGACAAGTCACAGCCCATTGTTAATTGTATCATTTTTGTGGTTTAGTGCATATAGGATGCATAGTCATAATAAATATTTTGCCTAGTGTGTGTGTATATATATAAAACTAATTTGATCTCAGGGAATACTTAAAAACATGTACAGTAGTGTTTAAGAGTCAACAGATTGGACACACGGGGAATATACATATATCATTTTTAGTTTAGTTGGGAAATCCTGCTGCATGGTGCTACATCTGGTTCAGAGATTTACTTACTATCAAATTCCATCCTGGGTGGTGGCAAAGAGGCAGTGAAGACTGTCAGCTGTAAGACCCATAGATTTTGTTGGCCAGCTTGCCTGGAGACCATGGTTGTTTCCCCACCTTATGGCCCTCCATATATCTCCCAGCCCTTGCCTCTGACTTGATGTTGCCCTGATATCCTCTTACTGCCCAGATCCCTTTTCTCTGTTTCCTCTGTTACTAATCTTCTACTTGTTCCCTAATCTCTACACCAGACTTTGCTTTGTGTTTCGTCCCTGACTCCTCAATCACTGGCATGTATCAGTCTTCCACGCTATTTCTCCACTATCTGGAGCAAGTTCTAGAAGCCTAATTAACTTGTGAAGTGTGTTCGGTTTGCACGGCAAGACCCATCTTTCTTCCCTGTGACTTGAACCTCCCGACCTTTTCTCATAAAACACTCATGTCTGATTTGCTACCCTGTGCTCAGTTGTCATTAGTTTGTGTTGACAGTTTTATTGTTTCCTGGTGACCCCTGTCTTTCCACAATTACTATGGTATGTAGCAACCTATTTATTTTAAAGTTAAATGTGTAGAATAAAAATGAAACCAAAAAATTCCACATTCTAGGGGAAGAAAAAAGATTTCAGTTTTTAAAATATAGCTCATATTCATTCATGTGTGTATAAACCCTTTCGTAATTTATTTCACTAAATAAGTGAGTAGGTCTCTTAAACATGTTTGGAGAATAGTTAATGGTCCTTGGCTTCTTAGAACTCCCAGGCTCTTAAAATTATGCATTTGAACAAACAAACATATAAGGCAAATTCGTTCACAGAAGCTAAAGTCAACCAAAAATAGATATATTAGAGCAATTACCAAATGAAGGGCTTCAAATGTTGGAATATTATAGAAGATGACTCATTCTTTAACAATATCCTAGATTTTGACATAAAATAAATTTATATTTATGAAATCTGTATAATCTAATCACATGTTGGGATTAAAATAATGAAGAAAAAATAGTTTGGGATATAGCAGTACAGATTTAGTGTGACAAGACCAAGGTGCTTATATCAGTTGTTGCTACTGATTATAGAATTAGCTCAGTTAAGACATGCACCACGTGGGTGCCTTGTTTTGGTAAATGGAAGAGAGGCTGGTAAGATGGCTCCCACTCTATGATCACTAAAGCTTCTAGAAATCAGTACCACACAGCTATAGACCCATAGTTAGGGAAATTATTTATTTCTGGTTGCATTCTTATTTATACATTTACATAGTAAAGAATTGCTATTTGATTTTAAAAGTCAAAAGACCATTACCAAGATGTAGAAAGAAAAAAAGAGTACAATAAGTTCTGGAGGAGGCCAAGAAGTTTATTTATTTTTTTAGGTAAAGTTATTGTTCTATTATGTATATAGGCACTCTTTAAAGATAGAGTAAGATTTTTTTTTAATTAATTTCCATATTCCTTTTATAACTCTGTGGGATTCGTGTCTTTTCAGAGAATGGCCTAGGAATAACAGCATGACTGTTTGTAAAAGCATGCCCTTCACAGTTTATCTTTGGGTATATTGGTGAAGTTTTAAAAGTCAAATTGTCCTGGACTTTCTCCTGAGTTTCTCCAAAGAAGCGATGGAAGGAAAAACTAACATTTTGCTGGTGCTTTGGGATCCTTGGTAAGCAGCTATGTGAGAAGCACAGAATATCGCTTGTATTTGGCAATTGTGATTCTAAGACATATTGAAGCAGACACTTGAGTGCTCCAAATGACAAGATAATCCAGATAAACTTTATGCATCTTGCAGCTTTTGAAGTTTCTAAGCCAAATAGAGTGAAAGGATAAAAGACAAACCAAGTTCCCAAGTTAGTTCATATCATATACGTACTTAGTGTCTCTCCTTAATATGAATCCCACTGCCAGCCACAGAATGCTACCGCCAAGTGCCTAAAGGCGGCTTATCTGCATGTGGACTGTTCTATCACATATATGGGCTATGGATTCCAAAATGAGGCTATCTTCTTATGTAACTTCCTTTCTTTTAATTAGCATAGATCTGAATAATTGAATATGCTTTTCCACAGTATCAGTTGTAATAGCAAAATGGTTCCTCATTGTGCAGACAAAATAAAAATATATTGCACTAATCCTCTATAATTAGGTATTTATATTAAAACCCTCCATTTTTGGTGACATATCAATGTGAAAAAACCTTTGATTTGGCTTTTTAAGTTTCCTAAAGCTGTTAGTTAAAAATAAAGTAGATGGAAGGCTCAAGATGGTAGAGCTGGGAGCCTTGTGAGGTATTCATAGTGGGTTAGAGGGACTTGGGCCCTATAGAACTGGAGAGAGTATTGGATGTTTACTACACTATGTAAAGCTAGTACATAAACTATAGAAGAAGATACACAAAAAAGGACATATTTAGGCTAAGAAATGACTATGTTTCAACACGATCTTTCCATGATTATTTCTGGCCAAAGACATTTGCCTATGTTTAATCATTAGATAAGATTTATACAGTTTAATTTTATTTCGGATACCTCTTTCTAGAAGAATCTTAATATGAACTTATACATAGTACAGTTTCAAATATGAGCACAGCCTTAGAAGTAAATGAATACATCTAGATTTATAAAGTCCAATGCCTTAGACTATGACAATGTAGCTTCCTGGAATTGCATATCCCGGGACTCTCCTTCCTATTTGGTATCTGATTAAAGTTAGCCACTAGAAAAATGCACAAAAGATTTGGAAAGCCGAAGCAAAGCTACAGGCATATTATTATTTTTGGAAGGTTGGCATAGCATGTTGAGCACGTGGCAGCTCACACGTGTTGTTACTCTCATGCGAGCTCCCTTTGTTGCTGTGGGCAGCCCCAGACCCATCCATCTCCACCTCCCACTGGATCTGTGCCTTCAGCTTCTTTGAATCCTGGGTCATGTGTGCATGCAGTTCCTCGTGAGAGGTGCAGCTTTTCCTGCAAGTCTTCAGAGTTGGAGGTGGTGAAAAGCTATTACAGTTCTAGTGTATTCTCAGAGGCTCCACTTTGTTCTCAGTCTCCTCTTCACCAGCTTCCTTCCCTACTGGTTGACTTATGGTAATTGTACAGACTACCCCACCAGCTCCTGCAATTACCTGCAGTATAACCACAATAATAGCCTCATCTGAGACCACTCTAACTCTGTTATAATAAACAGCAACAGCAAAAAAATGAAAGTATTACCACACAGATACACACACGTAGACATACACACATATACACACAGAACCTGAACGAGGTTTCTGGAAGATGCACACAGCAGCAAGGCCTCTGGCATTGAAGGTTAGCACTGGGGTGGAGATTGAAGACATCTTTAGCATATGAGACCTGTCTGTGAAAGTTGTATGAGATGCTAAATGTGTGAGAGAGATGGCAGAAGTCACCCACGAGGCATGATGGTGTGATAGAGAATGACCCTATGGATGTAGGAACTGTGGACACAGCATACAAGGGCTCTGGGTAGTTTATCATAGTTGAGTTCCATATGTGTGCAATTAGCTGACCAAAGTTTATGGACCTGGGAGCCATGGAACACAGGGAAAATAAATGTAGGAATATGTAGGAAGGTGCATGGAGCTGGAATAGAAGGGTTATGGAAAAGAGTAGTAGACATTGGGTAGTTTTGCCAGCCTGTTAATCTTACCCCAGTCTCTTGACAAGGATACCAGGGTGGTTAATGCATTTGGCAATTCTCTGTGAATTCACAAAATATGCTTTCTCCTTACTGATGCTCCAGACATGAGCCCCTGGCCTGGAGAGTGGAGTACAGTCTAATTTTATCCTCCCAGCTGGACACTCAGCTGGTGCTGTGAACGTGTGCAACTGTGTGCCATATTCCCCACACTAGCCCATGTGGTTCAGATGGAAGACTCTAGCCCTACCCAGATATGGGAATGGATGTTTGACCAACTCATGGCCATATTCCCACATCTGGTGATCCTAATGGATAGAGAGATCCTTTTATCCCCAAAGAAATGGAATCTTGTTGGTGTGACTTTGAGGAATGTGTGTACCCCTGAGCCCATCTCTGTAGTCACTGGTCTGATCTATTTAGGCAGTTTTTATGGACTGAATTGCATCCCCTCAAAATTTATTCTGAAGTCTTAACCCCCAGTACCTCAGAATGTGACTGTATTTGAAGATAGAAAAATTAAAGAGATACTTAAAGTAAAATGAGTTCGTGTTAGTTGGCCCAGCCCAACATGACTGTTGGCCTGTGAGAGGAGGTTGGGACACAGACAGGCATGAAGGGTTGGTTGACCATGTGAAGACAGAGGGAGAAGACAGCCACCTACAAGCCAAGGAGACAGGTTCCAACAAACCCCACACTGCTGACACCCTGTTCTACAACTTCTAGTCTCCAGGCTTGTGAAAAAATAAATTTCTATTGTTTAAGCCACCCAGTCTGCGGTACTTTGTTATGTCAGCCCGATCAAACTAATGTGGTCCTTATTAAATGACTCAGTGTTTACGAAAGGATATCAAATGAATCTCTGTTGTCTGTTTAGATATATGTCTGTATTTAAAAAAGGACATACCCTTTTTTGAACTTGGGGGCCACCCACCATTTAGCAAAAATCAAGCTGAAACAACATTTATGGAGGAAGTTTGCTAAAGTCATTCGTTCTATTATATTAGATATTTGAAATCTTACCTCTTGTCTGAGCCCCACCAGTAAGTAAGTTGAGTTCCCCAGCTGCTTAGGGCTATTTCAGCATTGTCTTGTCTTTAACAAATTGCTTTCTTGTGAGGTGTTATTAGTCATAGAGCAAAGAATTTTCTAGATGAGTCTGAAAAGGCACATTGTACGTTTACTGAAACATAGCTACTAAAAACATTGCACGTGACTTTTCCTAGGAACCTAGGGAGAAATTTCTAACTTAAGTATCCAGAATATCTGCTTTTCTCATGATCAATTAATCCAGAGATTAACATAGTTTTTCTTTTTACAAGAATGGCTAGAAAGTGGAGTAATGGTTCTTAAACTCAATGTATGCAAGAATCACTTGAGGACCTAATTCTGAAGACTACTGGAGAGTGCCCAGGAAAAATGTAACCAAATATCTAATATATTGTAATACAAAGCTTGGTATGATCAAAACATTTAAAGTGTTTTTTCAGCCAATGTTCAGTTCCTATTAGGCACTATTGCTTAAGTCCTATCTTCTTTTATTTTGCTTCCTAGGGTGGCACCTTAAGTGTGATGGGCGGAGGGGTTCCCATTCTTCATGGTTCTTGGATATTCATGGGTAGTGGGCTCCTTTTTCCCCACCATGCCTCATATCCAGGCCTCTGAACACACTGCTTGGTTCCACCTTGCCTTGTGGTGTTAATACGCCTCAGCACAGCTGGCCCCTCCTCAGTCTGTCTGGATTTCAGCTCAGATGCCTGCACCCCAAGGGTCTTGAGGGAGACTCAGCAGTCCTAACCCAGATGACCCTCTGTGTAACCACACGCTTGCTTTCTTGGTTGGGCTGAGTGGCCCCATGTTGCTGCCAGGTTCTCCCCAGAGTCATCGCCACCGTCACTGTCAAGTGGGGAAGAAGGAGCCGGTGCCACTTCTCTTCCAGGTGTCTTGGCTTATCTAGCACAAATGAAAAAGGGAGAATCAGGAGACCTGAGACTGAACCCCTGAATCGCATTTTCTTTCTTCTTCTTCTGCCCTTGAATCCCCCAATGCAGGCGTAGAGAGGCTTTGCTTTCCTTTACCTCCCTTTTGTCCTCCTTCTACAGATGAGGAAGAGCTGTCCTCCTGTGGCAGTCTCAGGTTCAAATGAAGTTTTCTTGCCACTAAAAAGGACTCATTGGTCATGGATCCTTCAGGATTGGCTGTTGGTATCCTAAAAGAAGAAATAAATGCATTTGGGAAATCCTTGCTCTCTAAAAAAGTGCGTGGCTCTTAAGCTCATTGACTTGCTGCTAAATCCTATTTCATATGTCGGATGCTGAATATTACATCAGTTTTTCTTTTTCTTTTCTGAACACATCTCCTCGAGCAGATGGGTGTTCTAGGACATGTACTTGCAAATGCAAAACAAATAAAAGCACATTAATAATTTAAAATACCGACTCTAATATATGCTGCTATATTATAAATGATAATAAAAGATAGCTATCAAAATATAAAAGAGAACAAAGGAAATGGTTTTGAAGGAGAGGAGGAAAAGTAAATAATAAACTTCAATGCTCTTCCTCCGCCCCACCCTGGCCCCCCCTCCAGTCCTGGTGGCAAGGAACAGTTCTAATGATAGATACCAAGAAAGAAAAATTGGAACCCGGGGTCCTAATTTGGAGCATCTATTGGTAGACATCAATCACCTTGAAAATTAAAGATGGAGCTAGTTATATTTGTTCTGGCGAGAGACTAAAGGATTAACTTGAAGTATCTCTAAGAGTATTAAGACGATAGCGAGTAACCCAAATTTTATTCACCTTTCTTTGTTTTCTCTTTGCTTTCATAAAGCTGATCAAACCATTCTTTTACCTTTCTTGCTAACCTTAAAGTAATGTGATAGAGAAAAAAAAGTTGAAGAAGACTAGAGATCCGTCTAGAGTAAGGTTGAGCTATTAAGTTCATTACATCATTTTTTTGTTACACGTCGAGCATGGACAACTTCCTTATTCTGCATCCTTAATAATGGGATTGTTGCAAACTGGTGGGCAGTTAAAGCCTCTCCAAAGCAGCAGGTCTTCCTGTTTTATTGCACGTTGCCTCATTTCTTGTCTTGACCAGGGCTGAGATGAAAGGAGGCTTTAGAAACACGCCGTTCATTAGACCTGGCAGTAGAATAGCCCTGGTGTCGTATTAGGCGACAAATGAATCCACAGCAAGGAACTGCTAAGTTCTCTAATGGTTAGAGAGTAACAAGAAAGATTTCCAAGCAGAAAGGTTTTTATTATGGGTTGTAGTATTTTGGTTTGTTTAGCAAGCACGTACACACGCAAAATCACTGGAGATTTTGAAAACTTTGTAATTGATTTAATTAGGAACACCCTTATTTCCCTGTTTTTCCACAAAGAATTTCTGTTTAGACCAAAGGTTGTTTCCAGCTTCATGCTTCATCTTTACTTTGAACATAAGGTGTACTTTTTGTTCCTTTTCCAACCCCCACACTTACGTAGCACACTACTAAGCTCTCCATTTGCCTTCCCCAAATCCTCCCCTTTCCTTCGCTAGTGTTTTTATAGCCATAGGGACATGCCATTACTTTTTTTTGGGTTGAAAACTGGTGTAGTAAAGGGGAGCTGCGAATGTATTTTGATGGCATCATTTTTAGTTGAGCAGTGTTTTTAAAGATGGCTTTCTTGATGAATCTATTCGTGGTGTCTTGGTTTAAAAACAAAAAAACAAAAAAAAACCCCTGATGCCGGGGTGGAGTCTCCTTTTCTCCTAAGCACCTCTGATCCCAGTGTACAAATAATGTTTATATTCCAGTTCACAGGGAAAAAAAGGAACATGAAAATATTTCATTGAAAGCTGACAGCTTTAACGAACTTTAAAGGTTAACCCTGGTGCTAGTTAGCATATCTATTCATGTCTCCATCAGTCTACTGAATTACTCAGCTGAACACGCACACAAAAGCAAAACTGGAAAAAGAAATACCCAGAAAGCCAACATTAATAATTCATAAATACTGGAGGCTTGTGACTGACAATTTTCCCCCTACTGTGTTGAAGTCTGTTAAGAACTGAATCCTGATGGCTCCTAAGTTACTTTAGAAACTCCGTGAGCAACCCTGTCCAGGAATGTTAATGTTTCTGTAAGTGGTTAGCTGCCGAAACACACTGGATTTTCATCCCCTCGAGCACTTGTTCATGTTCTTCTGGATTAGTATAAGGTACGGCTTTTCATGAGATGTGTAGCTGACAGTTTTTATATTTGAATTTCACAAGCATCTGCAGACCATAAAGAACTCCAAATTCAGCCATAATCTTCTGTTACAAAGTAAATCGGTATTTTTGAACAGATTCCAGATACCAATTATAGCATTAATGAGGACATACAATCAGGTTGTCTGCTTGGGCAGGATTAGAGGTGATGCTGCTCCTGACAGGGCTCTCCTGCTTCCTAATTCATAGTCCTCCTCCCTCCACATCCATAAAATTGTATTTATTAAGCTTTCCCATTTAAAGTAGAAATGATCAACATTTTTAGGTATTCATCATTTTCCTGAGGAAGTAAGGAACACGTACTACCACTTCTGCCTGACAGTGAATTGATTCCAAGGTCTTATATAGGAAGAATAAAAATTCAGGCTTTGTGTTCTTAGAAAGATTTAGCAAAATGGAGGAATAATGAGATGGGAACCTGGCAGTGGTTCTCAACCTTCCTAATGCTGCGGCCCTTTAATACAGTTCTTGTGGGTCATGACCCACAGGTTGAGAACCGCTGTGTAGGGTCTCCACTGGGTACTGACTGCTTGTCTCACCTGGGTTTGTGCTTCAAAAGGGGCTCCAAGGCTGATATTGCCACCATTTGTCAATGATTAAGCAACTCCCTTTCATGTTTTCCACTGCAAGGTTTTTTTTGAATTGTTGTGCCACCTTGGGAAAAAGCAATGGAGGAGTGTGGACTCAGAGTCTTCTGAGATTTGGGAAATGGTTATTTGAACATGAGATTTTGTTAGCTCTCAAAAGCCAGCTTCTACAGGTGAAGTGATGGTGGTGTCTACTATTACAAACCCTTGCTTGGCTTCCTAAATTGCAGTGCTATACATAGGTTTACAATAGGGATAGTTAGAGAAATAACCCAATCCCTTACCCGGTTAGCATGAGCTTGTTTTCATTTCCTTTAAGTCGCAGTTATGGTTGCAATCAGAAAATTGATACATTTGCTAAAGTCCTTCCTCTTTAAAGTCTTCGCCTCTTGAACTGTCACTAAAAGACTTAAGTTTCAAGAAGATTTGTAAAAGTAGATAGAAACTTTAAAAGAGATGGTTGATTCCATGTTATTGCTTAATATGGAAGACACTGCCTTCTGAATTGAGCCATAAATAAAGCCGAAAATGACTATTGAGTACATTTTCTCTATAAACAACTTCACCAGGTACAGTGACTGTGTTAAGGATCATGATAGATGCAGTTTGAAAAGTCAAATAACTGTTATTGATTAATAACTGTAACTTTGAGCCTTTGTTTACTTTCCTGCAAACTGGGGATAACCTCCCAGGAAGGGGTTTATACTCTATCACAGGGTTGTACTGTGGATTAAATAAGATAATGTAGATAAAACACATAGCAGAATTAACAGTAAATGCTATTTTCCTTTCTTTTACATGAGAATTAGAGCAATGTTTTTAAAAGATATTTTAAGCATATGCCTCTGTGTGTGTGTGTGTGTTTTCATTTACTGTAATTCTGTGAGGTAGAAGCAGCAGACTTTGATAGCTTCTAGTTTGCAAATGAAGATGCGGAGGCACTATCAACTTACTTAGTCTAATTCAGAATTGAAACTTCTTTTTTCTTCTTAATTATTATGAGTACATAATAGTTGTACATCTTTATAGGATGCATGTAGTGTTTTGAGGTATACAATCTAGTATAATCAAATTGGGTAATTGGGGTAACCATCACCTTAGGAATTTAACATTTCTTTTTTAAGGAACATTCCAATTCTACCATTTAATTATTTAAAAATATACCCTATCTTATTATTGATCATAGCCACCTTGCTGTGCTATCAAATATTGTTCATTCTATCTAAACATCTATTCTATTTTTGTACTCATTAACCGTCTGCTTTATCCTCCCCTCCCTACTACTCTTCCCATTCTTTGGTAACCATCATTCTACTCTCTGCCTCCATGAGATCAATTGTTTTTAGTATGTAGCTCCCAAACATGAACAATATTTAGCTTTTGTCTCCCTCATTCAGTATGATACTACCTGTGAGCTTGTCATATATGGCTTTTATCAAGCCTATCATGTCTGGCTTTTGTCATGTTTGTCATAGGTTTTTTTTCTTCTTTCTGTATCACATCGATTGATTTGTATATGGTGAAACATCATTGCATCCCTGGGATAAATCCTGCTTGATACTGATCAATAATATTTTTAATATGTTGCTGAATTTGATTTGCTAGTATTTTGTTGAGGATTTTGGCATCTAAGTTCATCAGAGATACTGGCTTATAGTTTTCTTTTTTTTGTTGTGTCTTTATCTGGTTTTGGTATCAGGATAATACAGGCCGCATAGAACAAATTCGGGAGTACTCCTGCCTCCTCAGTTTTTTTGAATAGTTTAAGTAGAATTGATATTAGTTCTTCGTTGATTGCTTGGTAGAATTCATCATTGAAGAGGTCAGGTCTTAGCATTATCTTTGATGGGAGACTAATACTGCTTTTATCTCATTAATTATTATTTGTTTAAGTTTTGGATTTCTTCCTTGGTAAGCTGTATGTATCTAGAAATTTATCTCTTTCTTCTAGGTTTCCCCATTTATTGGCATACAATTGCTCATAGTCATCTTGATCCTTTGGATTTCTTGTATTTAGAAGTGTGTCAGTTAGAATGTCTCCTTTTTCATCTCTAATTTTATTTATTTGGGTCTTCTGTTTTGTTTTGTTTTTTCTTACTCTAGCTAAAAGTGTGTCAATTTTATCTTTTCAAAAAGCCAACTTTGCATTTCATTGATATGTTGTATTTGTCTGTTTGTTTCAATTTCATTTGTTTCTGCTCTGATCTTTATTATTTCTTCTCTCCTACTACTGATTTTTGGCTTGGTTTGCCTTTTTCTTTTTTTAGTTCTTGAGATACCTTGTTAGGTTATTTATGTGAAGTATTTCTTTTGATGTAGACACTTTTTGCTATAAACTTCCCTCTTAGGAATGCTTTTTCTATAAACTATAGGTTTTGTTATGCTATGTTTTCATTCTCATTTGTATCAAAGAATTTTTAAATTTCAGTCTTAATCTCTTCACTGAGCCACTGGGAATCCAGAATCATATTGTTTATTTTCCTTGTATTTATATATTTTCCAATATTCTTATTTTGATTTCTGGTTTTATTTCATTGTGGTCACAAAAAAATAGTTGGTATGATTTCAATAATTTTGAACTTTTAAAGATTAGTTTTTTGCTCTAGCATAGTCTATTCTTGATAATGATCCATGAGCTGAGGAGAAGAATGTATATTCTGCAGTTGTTGGGTGAAATATTTGATAAATATCTATTAGGACCATTTGGTCTATAGTGCAGGTTAAGTTCAATCTTTCTTTATTTTCTGTCTGGATGATCTTTCCAATGCTGAAAGTGGAGTTTTGAGGTGATTATTATAGTAGGTCTAGGTCTCTTTCTTTATCTCTGATAGTATTTGCTTTATATATCTGGGGGCTCCAGTGTTAGGTGCATATATATTTAGAATTGTTATTCCTCTGATGAATGACCCCTTTATCATTGTATAATGGCCTTCTTTGTCTCTTTTTATGGTTTTTGTCTTAAGATTTATTTTATCTAATATAAGTATAGCTACTCTTGCCCTTTTTTGGTTATAATTTTCATGGAATATGTTTTTCCATCCATTAATCTTCAGTCTATGTGTGACTTTATAGGTGAGGTGTGTTTCTTGTGGACAATATATAGTTGGTCCTTTTTTTTTTTTAATCCATTCAGCCATCCTATGTTTTTTGATTGGAAAATTTAGTCCATTCACATTCAATGTTGTTATTGATAGGTAAGGACTTTTTATGCTGTAGTATTATTTGATTTCTGGTTGTTTTGGGACCCTCTTTTTCTTTATTGCTTTCTTCTTATCTTCTATTTAAAAAGTGATTTTCTTTGGTAGTTTTTTAAAATTTGAGGTTACTAAGAGGTTTGGCAGAAAACATTTTATAATCAATTATTTTAAATATGTGGCAACTCTGCTTACAATAAATAAACAACCAAAGAGAGATCTAACAGAAATTCTGCTCTTTAACTCTATCCTACTGCCCTTTGGCTTTTTTGTTGTTGTTGTTGTTGAGACAGAGTCTTAAGCTGTCACCCTGGGTAGAGTGCTGTTGATGTCAAAGCTCACAGCAACCTCAAACTCTTGGGCTTAAGTGATTCTCTTGGTTCAGCCTCCCAAGTAGCTGTGACTATAGGTGCCTGCCACAAAGCCCAGCTATTTTTCAGTTGTAGTTGTCATTGTTTGGCAGGCCCTGGCTGAATTCAAACCCACCAGCTCTGGTGTATGTGACTGGCACCCTAGCCACTGAGCTACAGGTGCTGAGCCCTGCCCCCTGGCTTTTTAACTTTTGATGTTTCCATTCATACCTTCTTTTACTGTCTAACTCTCAAAAAGTTGGAGTTATTTTTGACAAGTTTGTTTTTTATTCTTCCTACTCAAGATGTAAATGGTCTATGCGCCACAATCACAGCAATAGAGTAATTTTTATGTGTGTACTTACCATTATCGGTAGTACACAAATTCATTGACATTCTTTTCTTTCAGAGTGAAGAACTCCTTTTAGCATTTTTTGTAGCGCAGGTCTGGTGCTGATGCAATCCCATCCCTCAGCTTTAGTTTGTCTTGGAAAATCTTTAGTTTTCCTTCATGTTTGCAGGATGCTTTCCCAGGATATAATACAGGGTGTACATAAAATTCCTAATTAATTTAATTGCAATTTAAAATGGTGCTTTATGGCCACCCTGTATTTTAGGGTTAAAGTTTTTTCCTTCAGCACTTTGAATATGTCATGTCTTAAGACATGGCCTATAAGATTTCCACTGAGAAGTCTGCTGGCAGAGGTATTGGGGCTCTTGCATATATATAAACCATGTAAACCTTTGGGAGCTTCATTATTAAATGCTTTGAGGTAGTCTGAGTTGGGTTAAATCTGTTTGGTGCTCTATGACCTTCTCATACTTGAATATTGATCTCTGTCTCTAGGTTTAAAAAGTTCTGTTATTATTTTGAATAACATTTCTGCCTAAATCTCTCTCTCTCTTTCTGCCTGCTCTTCAAAGCCAATCTCTTTAAGGCCAAAAATGACTAGATTTGCCCCTTTGAAGATATTTTATAGATTTTATAGGTCCACTTTATTTTTTAATTCTTTATTCTCTTTTTATTGCATATTTTCAAATAGCTTGCCTTCAAGCTCACTAATTCTTTTTTTCTACTTGGTCGATTCTGCTGTTAAGAGATCTGATGCATTTCTCAGTTTGTGAATTAAATTCTTAAGCTTCAGAATTTCTGCTTGATTTTTTTTCGTTATTTATTTCAGTCTTTTTGTTAAATTTCTCAGAGGATAGGATTCTGAATTCCTCTTTTGTGTGTCTTGAGGTTCACTGAATATTTCCAAGATAGCTTTTTGAATTCTCTATTGGAAAGGTCATATGTCTCCATTGCTCGTTACTGGTACCTTATTTAGTTTGTTTGGTGAGGTCATGTTTTCCTAGGTGTTCCTGATGCTTATGGATCTTCATAGCTGTCTGGGAATTGAAGAGTTAGGCATTAATTTTAATCTTTGTAAAGTCTGGGCCTGTCTTTCTTGAGAAGGCTTTTCAGGTATTCAAAGGGAATTAAGTGTCATGATCTAAGTCTTTGGTTTATGTAGCCATATGAGCACTGGAAATGTCCCATGCCCCATAATAACTCTTGCTGACTCCTTTTGGTAACTCCTTGGTGAAATTGGGTTGCCAGGCAAAGTCTCTCATTCTCTGTGCTGGGCTGCTGGAGTTGGGGGGAGGAGTGATGTGGGTATTTCCTTGTGGCCATTTGTGCCAGGTCACACTTAAAGCCAGCCTGGTGTCATCCAAAGCTTGTGGTGACAGTTGCCTAGCTACTTTTCATGTTTATTCAAAGCCCAAGGGCTCTGTAGTCAGCAGGTCGTAAATGATGTCATGACAGGGTCCTTCCCAGCAGGGCTGCATTTTTCCTTCTGGTCCAGCATGAGTCCAAAAATGCCATCTAAGAACTAAGACCAGGATTCAGGGGCTTCAAAAGTCTGCTTGGTGTTCTGTTTTACTCTGGCTGAGCTGATACCCAAGTTGCAAAACAAAGTCCCTTTTCCCTTTCCTTTCCCCAGGTGGAAGAAGACTCCCAGAGCTTCATTGCCTGTAGTTGAGGGGAATGGTGATGAAAACACTGGTTTGACCACTACTGCTATGTCTCATTGGGTTATATTACCCCAAATCTACTGATTTTGAGTAAGCATAGCACCAGGAATTTCCCAAGGACTACAGCCTTTGAGGCTTGACTGCTTTCTTATTAGTTCAGGCCTCAGGCTGCTTTTTACCAGCTAGTTAGCAGGGCTAGCTAGAACTTGGGTTTTGTGGCAGAGAATTTCTCTTTGTCCAAGCTGGACTAAATATTTTCTCCATGGGAACTGCCAGAATTCTTCCTTGTGTGGTGTTTCTCTTTTCCAGGGCAGCTCTGAGCTTCAGTGAAAAGTCCCATAATCATTTCATTCTCCTTCCATGAGCACATTGATTCTTTCTACACAGCGTGCTGGCACTGCACTGCTGTGAAGTGTATGTGTGTGTGTGTGGCGGGGAGTAGGGGTGGGGGCTATGTAGGTATGTGTAGGCAATACAAAATGCTCTTTTCTGCCTTCTTCAGAAAATGTTGACTACAGGTTTTATGATTGGTCACTTGATTTTGGTTCTTCTGAGGTGCTTGCTTGCATGGATAGTTATTGAGTTGGTGTCGTGCAGAGGGAAGATCATTGGAGGTCTCTATTTTGATCAGTTTTCCTTGTCTCCTCAAAATTGGAACTTTAGCCTACTAATTTTCTCCTTTACTCTGTTTCTGTGGTGAAGCTGCAGTTTGAACTCAGGAAGGGTGATGTGACCAGGATTCACATTATTTAACGTGTAAGTTTCCCTTTGTGAACATTGATGTAAAATAAAAAATTAATTATCATAAAAGAGAGAATAATGTCTCAGAGTGCTTGTAATTTTGACTTTCCTTGAGGTTCAACTTCAGAGTTTATTAAGAAAAAGGAAAAATTTCAAGGAAGTCAATTAATCCCCATTTTAAACAAAAATGTTAAGAACAAACACATTTTTGTTTTTATTATTTACTTTTACTCTTTGGTTTAGTAAATAAAAGCCTTAATACAAAATTGAATAGCATGGTCAGTGAAATGCAATGTTATAGATAATCTCCCTATTGTATCTGAGATTATATTTACTTTATTATAAAATGGGAGATTAAATATAACTTCATTTCCAAATCCAAAGTTAGTTACAATGGATTTTATCATAGCATTTCTTCACTTTCCTATATAGAATTGCATCTTTCATTAGAAAACCTACCAACACATTTTTCTTGAATTTTCTGACCACTGTCTATGACCTATAAAGACCCATAGGACAAGTACTTCTACCATTATTACTCAGCTTGATAATATCTTTGAAAAACTGAACTTGGAAATTCGAAATTCTCCTCTGTCCAATATACATTCATCTGAGAAAAATCTATTTGCTTTTTTTTCCTTTATAGATTTTAGGCAGCTTATAACATAGCAAACCAAAATGAAAGTGACAAAAAAAAGAAATAAAATATCATGATCAAATAAAAAAGAACAATTATACACATCAGAAGGCTCAAACCTCATTCCCACAGCTGGGTTTCAAATTTGGCTTTAAGCCATTATACGGTTCCTTGAGGGTGGTGAGTGATGTGATAAAAACTGACCTCAATCACGTTTTTATAACTGATAAAACATTAAATTTCATATGGCTTGACTGTATGAAGACATTTGATAAAAGCTAAAGGTAAACATTACACTCTTAGGGATAGCCCTAATGGGTACCAAATATGTAATTTTTGGGTAGTTCAGCACACTTCATGAATTCAAATATCTAGAGAAGTTAATGGATTGCATAAATATTTTTTTGAAATGTTTCTCTATATCACAGTTATTTTGTAAAAGTTCTATTAACTTTTTCTCCTAAATTTAAAATATGCATCTGGGAAAAGACAAAGCAACATAGGAAACATTTTGTAATGCTTCCTCTTTCTACTCTCTTTCTCTTACCATTCCCAGAACCCATGTTATTATCTGTGTGTATTAGTACATTCCATTAGTACATTGCTAAAAAGAGTAGGTAGAATGCTTTAAAAGATATTTTAAAGTCCATTTTAAAGGTGTATGACTGAGCAGAGTAAATATAGGGAATAACTGAAGTCCAGAATTTGTGGGAAGTAATGGAGGTAAGAAAGAATTGGAGCATGTTTTTTGCCTTGAGGACATCTGCCAAACGCTGTATACTAGGCTGGTTTTAAATGTTTATATGTGAGGAATAAGGGACAAAATCTATAACAGAGAAAATGGGGTGACAGAGCAGGGTCTCCCTGTCCCCCACATATAAAGCTAAAGTCAACACTCTTACTTGGTACCAATACATTTTGACTTAGGTGAGAAAATTAAAAAAGAAAAAAATCTTCTTAGAGAATTAAAAAAAAAAGCACAATAACTAATATGGCTTGGATAAAACATCAGTTTAGCTAAATTCCAGATTGTAGTGCTTCTAGGCCCATGCCAGGAAACAAATAAACAATAAACATTTTTTTTATTTGGAGGGATATATTTCAAATACTAGGTTAAAGAAGTCTCATAGATGAACTTTCAGGGAGCATAAGTTCATAATAAAAATCCATTAACTGTATGAGAAAACAAGTGGCTGTAAGTAAGTGTCAGCAAAAACCACACAACACAAAATCAGACCAGCAAATACTGTAAATATTAGAATTATTTTAGAGTAAACATTCAAAAATGCTTGTTTTCTGAAGGAATGAAAACAGGGGAAGAAAGTTTAATCAGGGAGCCAGGAATCTAAAATCTAGGCAGGCAAATAGGAAATTGAACCAGGTTAAATTTCTAGAAATAAGAAATGTGCTTATCACAATAAAAACCACAATAGATAGTTTACACAGTACATTAGACACAGCTGAAGTGAAAATTAATGAAGTGGAAATAGATCTAAAACAAAATAAAGGAGTGTAAATAAAAAGTCCCAGCAGATGGAAATTATGAAATAGAATTTTAGTTACCAAGGAAAGGTAAGAAATTCTAACATTTCTAATCTGCCTGGCAGAACAAGAGAATAGAGTGAATGGTGAAGAGTTGACATACAAATATAATGACTGATTATTTCCTAGAATTGTTGAAAGAAAACATCCTCAAATACAGAAGGCTCAATAAATCAAAAATAGGATAAATACAAAGAAATCTAAGGTTTTCACTTTTGGTTATGATGGAATATTTTGTATCAGAACAATGTTTATGTTGAGACCAACCATAAATCTGAATTTAAGAAATACAACTGTTTGTGTGAACATAGCCAAGATTTGAGGGGCTGGGATCACAGAGGGAGGAGAAATACATTGAAGAAGACTTCTGCTTTGTCTACCCCTAACACTCTTAGGCTATTTGTGAACTGTACAAGATAGAAAAGGTAAGTGGCAGTTCAGTGCTATCTGCATTCTTACAGGGCTGAGGTTATAAAATTGTAGTTAACATTTACCCAGACATTCGGGATTTTAGGGGCTACAATTATGGAAAGCAGAACCATTGTGAAACGAGCCAAATAATCAATACTATTCCCCCCTGAGGTATTTTCTAAGTCCCATGGGTAAAGAGGTCAAAAACTCACCCACAAAGAAGCACAGAAGTTTTGATATTTTCTTCGTGCTAGAAAAACAAGAATTGGAGTTCACAGCTCTCCAAAGATAAGCAGCTCTGATAAACATCCCCAAGTTTTAAGTTGAGTCTTCTGAAGTATTAAACCCAGAAAGTAAGGATACACTGAAAATGCAGATAGTGCCAACAAATGTGTATATATTTTAAGAAAGGAACAAAACTGTATTAAAATTGTAATACTCAAGTCACATTTGACTTCTACAATTACAAAAGATACAAGATATAGTATGCAAGATAACAAGCATTATCAGTATATATTGAATATTATAATTATAAAACAGCTTTTTCCCTCCTTAAAGTGTGTGTGTATATGTCTGTGTCAACTAGACCTTCTGAAAACAGATACCTAACATCAAATCATCTTACTTCCTGATTGAATTAAGATGCTTAACTGCTTTCCTGATGAAAAGGAAATTATCTCTGAAGGAAGATATCACCATTCAGAACTTTGGCATTGTTTTATACAGTATGTCTTACATAAAAAAAATATGATACACCAAGATAGAGGACTAACTTAGGAAGAAAAACCAAGGAAAAAATCCACAAAATGTACAAGCTAGAAGAAGAGTCATGTATGGATATTAATATCCTTAGGAAGAGGTGGATGGAGAATTCCACAAGAGAATTAGAACCTATAAAAATGATTCAAAGGAAATTCCATAACTGACAGCACTGAAATTAAGAACTCAGTAGATTTATTTAGCAAAATACTAGATAAAGAAGAAAGGAGTATTAGAATAATCACTAAAAGAGACATAAAAGGAGGCAATACCAGAAGATAACAAAAGGGAAAAAACTGATTAATAAAAAACTACTTGATAAATCCAAAGGAAAGCATGAACAAGAGAAAAATGAAACAAAAAACAGATTGAACAATTACTAAGCAAGATAAATTTCAACTGAAGTATTTGAATAATTATCTAAATATATAGGGAAAATACTCCAATTAAAAGACTATAAAAATGAGACTGCATCAAAAATAAATAAATATATGTTTTCCAGATACATGTCTTTAATATATACAGAAAGAAGGAACTTTAAGTAGAGACCAAGTATACTGTGTAAACACTAATCAAAGAAAGTTAGTAGTCTACACTAGTGTTAGTACTATTACAGTAGTATAAATAGTCAATGGTAGTAGTCAAAGCATATTTTAAAGAAGTATCACTAGAAAAAGAGAGGCATTTCATAGGAATAAAAAATGTCAACCCACTAAGAAGTGGCAGCAATTCTAATTTTTTATATTTCAAATAACACCAGAAGAAAATGTATGAAGAAAAACAGAACTAGAATAAAAAATAGAAAGTCCACTATCATATTGAAAAATTTTAACTAATACAAATATGGACACAAAAATTCCTTCAGAATGGAAGAGATATGGAAAACATTATTTTTGAATTTGATCTAATTAGAAATGTATGATACTTTAGAAATACATTCTTTTCTGGTACACATGGAACATTATCAAAAATTGTCTACATCCTCGGCCAGAAAATAAGTCTTAACAAATATCGAGGGATTGAAAGTATAAGTGTATCTCTGATCACAACAGAATTCAAATACACATTAATTATTAAAATATAACATGAAAAATCCCCAAATATTTGGAAACTAAGCAATTCTTTTTTGAAGTAATATAAAAGTCAAAAAAGTTATTATAGTGTAAACTAGAAAATATTTTGAATGGATTGTTAATAAAAGCATCACAGATGAAAACTTGAGGGATAGAGCTAAAGCTATGTTTAAGAGAGAAATTATAACTTTCAAGTGCATACATTAATAAGAAGAAAGGATAGACAGTTAACAATCTGAGAATATATATGAAGGTGCTAAA
This sequence comes from Otolemur garnettii, assembly GCF_000181295.1. NCBI lineage: Eukaryota > Metazoa > Chordata > Mammalia > Primates > Galagidae > Otolemur > Otolemur garnettii. The sequence goes on from NW_003852401.1 coordinate 37,925,575, forward strand.
ATACAAATAGCACATTAAAAGCAAAATAATAAAAAGAGGAAATAAGAAGCTTAAGAGGGTAAATTAATAAAATACAATTCAAATTAAAAATAGAAAATATCAAAAAAATCAAATGTGCCACTTTAAAAAGACTAAAAAATTTATAAACTTATGGCAAGACTGATAAATAAAAAAGAAAGAAAGAAACTCAAGTTACCAATATTAGGAGTAAATGGGAGACATCATTACAGGCAATGCAGTCATTAAAACTCACAGCAGTGTATAATGAAGGAGTTTATATAAATATATTAATGTAAAAATGAAGGTTAAATGTATAAATTTGTAGAAAATCACAACTTACCAAAATTAATCACAGAAAAATAGGATATTAAAAAAATTATTTATCTATTAAGACAATTGAATCCATAATTGAATAATTTCCACAATAAGTTTCTAGTCTTAGATAATTTTACTTCCAAGTTATTCCAAATATTTAAGGAAGATATAGCATCAATTTTAGACAACTTTTTCTAAAAATAAAAATCAAGAAACATTCCCTACACTTTTCATGTGTCTAATATATTCATATGATACTGATGCCAAACTGTGCAAAGGCAGAAAAACACATAAAAAGTATAAGTCAGTGACTTGATCAGTCATAAAAATCCTAAAAATTAGTAAATCCAATGATATATAAAAAGGCTAAAACATTACAATAAGTTTTATTTTCCAAAGATACAAGATTAATTTAAAATTTGAAAGTCATTGAAATTAATTAACCAAAAGAAGAAGAGCATATATTTATCTCAATAGAGGCAGAAAAAAAATATTTGATAAAATTAAAAACCATTCATAATAGAAACATGAACAGAAACAGCTCATAGTAACCAACAAACTAATAATAGTTAATGGTAAGATGTTGAGGCTTCTCCTCTTTTGTCAGGAGCAAGATAGAATCTTAGCTCCTGTAAGTAGGAAAGGATGAGAAAGAAAATACATAAGGATTGAAAATGATAAAATTTTCCTTTTTCTTTGAAGATGTGAATGAGAACATAGAAAATCCAAAAGAATTTACAAAAAATTAAGAAGTGAATTTAGACAACACTAGCTAAAATGTCAATTTATAAATATCAATTAATTTTCTATATATTGCAAAATAATTATGAAATAAAAAATTTAAAAACATATTAAATGGCATGAAATAACATCAAATATTGGAGAATAAATCTAATGAAGGATCTGCAAATCCTGTACACTGAAAACAAAATAACTCTATTGAAAAAAGTAAAGAAGAAAAAAATAATGGAGCAGTAAACTATATTCATAGATTAGAAGGCTCAATATTAAAAAGATATCAGTTCTCCCACATGGATTTACAGATCAATGTAATTCCATGTTTATTTATTATCTATCTCTCCATATCTAACTACCTATCACTGAAAGTGGCATACTGACATATATGCAAATACAGTGGGGCACAAATAACTAAGATGAGCTTGAAGAAGAGGAAGAAATTGGAGGACTATGTTATCAGATGTCAAGATTTATCATAAGGCTGCTATAATTAAGGTACTGTAATAATAATATAAAGATGCATGTCAATAAAACAGAATAGAGTCTACAAATGACCCACATGTATAGGGCCACCTGATTTATGACAAAGGTTATACGGCAGTACTGTGGGGAAAAGTACTATCGATAAAAGGATTTTTCAATAAATATGCTGAGTTAATCACATATAGTGTGTATATTTAGCAAAGAATCTTAACTTTTACCCTATACTGTACATGCATGTATATACACACACATACATATATACAATTCTATGTGAAATCATAGGCCTACACATGGAAAGAAAAACAAAATTGTTTTCTTCTAATATGGGAACTATAGAGGTTAGAACTTCTTCATGACATCTAGAATTCCCCAAAGAGATGCATCTCCTTCCAGAGAGTATACAAAATCCATCCTGCCTCTGTACTTCTACCTGATGGATCAGACAGAGAAGGGGGAGACAGAGAATGTGCATGGGTGCAAAAGACAAAGAACCATGGCTTCTCCTCTATTCCACCTTTAATCTCCCACCAGAGACCTCCTTGCTGGACCTGGATAAAAGTCTGTTGCCCAGGGAGCCTGGAAATGGAGCAGAATAGAGATTCTGAGAGCTAACAAAAAACTGAAACAAAACAAACCAAAGCTTCTAGACAATCATTATGTTCCAAAAGACTTCCAGAAATAGGAAATGAAGCCTAAGTCAGAAGATGAAAAGTTACAGCTGGGGTGGTTAGAGTGACAAAGTATTAGGATAGGATAGCTAATGATTTCTGAAAACACCACTTCTCTTTGTTATTGTTTGGCTGAATCTATTCTATGCTAGATTAATCCTAAAGCTCACAGAGAAAATAGAATAATTATTCAAAAGAAGTTTATTTTGTTTTACTCTCCTGTTATTTATTACTTACGTTTCTTCAACTTTTAAAATTCTATTTGATTTTAAGGAAAGTGCTCCAGTTGGAAATTATAAAGCCACTTAAATATCTATCTGTCTAAATCTGAATAAATATTCTGAAGTGTAACAATAAGGAAAATAGTGTTGCCAATGGATTGAATATAATCCTTGACTCCTATTCAGTCTTTAAATTGTTAGTATGAGCGGAGGGGAGGGAAAAAACCCAACAAACACCAAACTGGTTCCAAGAATGACTTTCCTTTTTAGCCAGTGTTACATTTTTCACAGGATGGGGGAGAAAGCTTTAGTGGTTGCATGCTGTTCTCGGGTAATACTTTTTAGTAATGCAAGAGCTTAGTTGGCTGGGTAACTTGATTACTCTGGAGGGCATGCTATTAGCAGAGTGGAAAGGAATCAAAAGAAAAAAATAATTAACATTAAGGCCACAGACGCACCATACAATACAATTACTTCAGGTTTTATATCTAAAAAGCTATTACACTTTTTTTTTTTTAAATTCTTTTATCACTGTGGTATTCTGGTAAGGGGCTTTATGAGAGGCAAGAAATGGATGCTAGCCCAGAAAAGCCCAAGAGATTGTTTTCGTGAATGAAAGAAGCCTGATGCTGGGAATAAGTCCATATGGATTTTTCTTTTTAGCTCTTTTCAATGAATTGTGATTATCCCTGGATAATCAACTCACTTCTTTTTACCATAGTTTTCACATGGAAATGATCATTCTAGTTTTTATTAAAGAACTGCTATATGCATAAAGAAGGCAATCTGTACATGGTGTTTTTGTATTCCCGAGATAAAAGAACTGTGTCCTTCAAAATCATTACCCAAAAGCTTGCTAAATATTATTCACTTACGTAGCAGAAATTACTATGAGGAAAGAGCATCTTGGAGTTGATATTAGTCAGAACAGGTTAGGATTATGCTGTAGTAACAAATCAATCCCTCCATCTCAATGGTTTACCCAGAAAATGATTTAAATTTTATTCATTCAACATATCAGTGAATGAATGAATCAGCCTTCAGTGGAAGGCTTTGCTGTGAATATTCATATTCAGACTCAAGAAGACCTACTATCATATACTGCTGCCTGCTCAAAAACATGGTTTTCAGGGTCTGCCTGAGAAGGAAAGAGGAAGCATGCAGCACTCACACCTGCCCTTAAGTACCTTGACTAGGAGTGGAACATATCACGTTCACTCACTGTCTGTTGGTTAGAAACAGTCATATGCTGCTGTGTACCTGCAAGAGGCTTGGAGAGTGTGGCCCTTTATGACCAGGAAGGAGCAGAAAACCACTAGACTCTTGACCACAGTGTGTAGGAATCCAGTGATTAACATGTGTACAGGACCTCAACAAGAGGGAGCCAGTCATAGATGAGGTGGCCTTTATCACCTGTCTCAGTACATCATCACAGTAGTGTTTTAGCATTATTTCACTCTTGTTTTGTTTCTAATTGGTAGATGGCCAACCAGAAACAACCTCGGTTTTAAGATGAGTCATCAGCATAACCAAATGGCACAGATAGGAATTCTGACCTGAAATATCAGGCTCTGAACTGAACATAGACCTGTTCTCTGAGTTCTTGTCAAACTGTGATCCTCTCCTTCCATCAGGAAATCCTTAAATAGTTCATTTTCCCTTCTAGGAGCCTGCTGTTGTGTTCTGGCTGGAGAGACCAGGACCTGGGCCAAGTAAGATCTTGAAATTCAAGATAGAGACATCTGGTCTGAGTTTGCTGAGCTCCTGAATCCTACATTAATCTAGGCACTTATAATATAAAATTTCGTTTTAAAGAACTAAAGGAGCTAATTTATGTTAAAGAGCCTACCCCAGGTCCTGGCATGCCTATAGTAGGTGCTCAATTAATGTGTCTGTTCTTCCTTTGCAAAGGAAGTAAAACTTATACTAGAGAGTATAATGAATAGTTTTTAGTGGGATTCTCAGGTAACAAAATCCTTCCTATTTCTGTACTCCTATGTGATGGATTTTACAATTATGAAGCTATTAGAATGTCTATTCAGTGGTAGAACTTCATTATAAGTCACGCACTGGAGATACAGCAAAGAACAAAAGATAGTACCCACTTGTGCCTGCTGGCAAGGGAGTGAGGTAGCAATGACAGCAAACAAATACATGAATAAAGGAGAGAATTTAAAGAGGGTGATGCAGTTCACAATGAGGAGCTGCCTCAGATAGATGGTGGGTCCAAGCAGAAAACCAGAGGCAAGACTAGTATTCCAGGAGTGAGTATGGGAGGGCTGGGCAGTGAAGGTCTGGAAAGCTTCAGCTTTGGAAATTATAATTTGTGTGTAATTTGTATCATTAAAGTATGTTCTTAGATTTTGCCTTTTAAAAAATAGCCAGTCTCTGTTTAGAGAGAAAGGTCTTTGCTCTTTCTTCTGGAAGTGCTGGAGCGCAAAGCCAAGTTCCAGAGGTAGCCCAAGACTAGCTCTCAAAGTAGGACTGTGCAGTGGCTCAGAGTCACCCTCGCTGACTCTCACAAGCTTCCAAGAATAATGCCTTCTGCCTTCTCAGTCTGCTCCTACTCTTGTCTTAGGCAGACTGTAGTCCTGAAGTGTATAGGAAGGGAGATTCTTGGAAACACAGTTCCCAGCTTTAGATGGTGGTTTGGTGCACAGCTGACCACAGACAATTTAGCCCCAGTGATAAGAATGACATTTAAGCTGAGGTCTGAATAACAAAAAGGGGCCCACTTTCCAAAGATCATAAAGATAATTCCAGTTAGAGGAAACAACCAGCACAAAGAAGAGGAAAGAGCTTCTGTGTTTTCCAGAAGCAGCAAGGAGGTTGCTGTGGTCGCAGCGGAGTGCATGTGAGGAAGAGTGATAGGAGGTGGTGTTGGGGAGGTCAGCAGAGCTGGAATCAGCTGGGGTCCTAGGAGACAGCGTTGATCCATTAGGGAGTCCATGTGCTTGATCAGCTTGGAATTGGGCCTGAGCCCTGTGGATAAAGTGTTTGTGGGCAGAAAGCTGATGGAGCTCCTTAGAAAGGACCCAGTGGGACCTGAGGACCCAAACCTTTCTAAAGCAGAAACAATAGAGAGAGATACAGAGTGGGGAGTGGGAAAGTCATCACATTGTTCTTAGAACACAGCAGGAATTTGTAGCAGAGGTTTGGGGAACACAGGGGTGCTCTGGAGCCTGGACAAAAACACATTTGAGAACATCAGCGTCATTCACCTTAGAAGAGACATCAATGTTAAAGAGACACAGTGTCAGAAGAGAGGTGCCGGCACTACATTTGAATTGTCACTTGAAAGGGGCATTCAGAAACAAACATGATGCTACTTTTCCATTCGGCAATAATAGCAGTGATTTTCAACCGGTGTACCGTGGCACACTGGTGTGCCATGAAAATTCTTAAAGATCGTTAATTAAATTATTTTTGAAACAAATTCAAACCACAAGTAAGTACAGTTTTTTAACTCTTTTTTCTTTTGATCAACATAATTTAAGTGTGCTGCGAAGTTTACCCATAGGTTCAATTGTGCTATGAGATTAAAAAAGATGGAAAAACACTGAATGATAGGCTGAGCACTGAAACAAAATATTGAGAGGGGAGATAAAGACCCCTCTCTGAAGTATGGGTCAGTAAATGTTGGGGTAACCGTATTGTCCATAAAGCCTGGGTAAAAGCCATGTGGAACCTTAGGTTATGTGGACTGGGTCCTTGCTTGAATATGTTTAGAAAGTTAAGAGATGCCAATTTTCTTTTGAAGATTTATATAGTGATTTCATTCCCATTGGGTGTACATGCTTCACTGAAACAGCTAGGTTTGCTGGAGTTTTCATTAATCATACTTTCAACTCTAAAAGCTGTTAAGTTTAAATATTTCAGTTCTCTCAACAAAAGTACTGGAGAAGGTTCATCAAATACAGGCTGGTCTGTGCCCTACAACGTGTTGCCCTGCAGCTAAAAAGACAGCTCTGACACTCCTTCATATCTCTCCTTCATGTTGTCTGAAATACCACCGTGGAGAGTCAGTTTACCTGTGATTGTGATCAGACTAGGGACCCACAATGATAAGAGAGCTGCTTGTATTTTTCTGTCTCAACTTCTGTAACCCCCTGCTGGTGCTTCTTGACATCACTTACCCAATAAACTGTTTGCACACAAATCCTAGTCTCTTTGACACTTTCTGGGAAAGCCCAACAGAAGACGATAATCTCAGCTAAACGTACTAAAGGTGTGGTAGGTGCCAGGTCCTCCCTGTACAGTTCTCATTGAATTGCTAACGCTACACTATTAGGTATTTCATTCTTATTATCCCATTTTCCATGTGTGGAAATGAAGGCACAGGGTGGTAGAGAAATTTGCTTATGGTCCCCCTGCTAGTGAATAACAGAGCCTAGGACCCTTGGGACTCTCATCTTGTTTCTCTCTTTTTCTTTTCTTTCTTTTTTTGTCTTTTTTACCACTTTCTGATCAATTTTGTTCCTTTTGGCATCCCATGAGGAAAATATTTAATCTCTCTGTCATCCTACTTTCTAAAAATTGCTTCTCCCATGCACTTCCTTCCTCATTATAATATATAATAATATGGTGCTGTTTTTATAAAATTTCCCCGATCTGAGAACTTCTGTGGAAGCACATATTACCGCTGATGGTAATAACAGGTCACCAGCCTCACCAACATCTTAATGTTCTTCACATTTACTGAAGGATGACTTGATTGATGTATTTCCCCCCAAGCCCTCAGACTTGTCTGCCTCTGCATGAGAAGTTGAGGCTTTGAGCCCAAGGCCTGCTCTTTGGAGAGCAATGATTGTGAGCAGGAGAATCTGTGTGATGCATTTGGACTGGGATGCCTGTGGGTTTTACCAAGCCTCCTATGTGTGCTCTTTGGGTGCAGTCTCAAAATAGCCTGCTTTCCTTCACCACTCAATTTAACTTCTTCTCTCACAGTCCCTGGGGCAGCAGCGATGTGTCGGTCTGTGGTGGCAAAGCGATCTTGGCTTTGGAGGGCTGGAGGGTTGAATCTGTTTATGTGATTACGCATGACTCTCTCTCTCTCATCTCTCCTTTTGTGTGTGTGACTCAAACTTCGTCTCAGTATTTGTCTTAGAGTCTGTTTGTTGTAAAAGAAACTTAAATTGTAAGTGCATTTATATTTATTTTATGGATGCTGGTGATAGATGCAGGCTTCCCGGACCCCCTCTCTCCTCTCTTCCTACATATCTCGTTTGTTTCTGCTTCTTTCTGTGTTCCTGACTTGTACTCTTCTCTTCCTAACTGCTGCCTTTCCCACTCACTCATCTCTTTCCATGACAGTGACTTCAGTGTCCATATTTTTTATGACCTTTCAGCTGGGCTCTTATGACTAAATGAATTGGTTTCTGTGTTCTGGTTCCCATTCCCTGGGAGAGGGAATATGACTTACCAGGATGGAGCCAGAGACCACCCCCAGTGCAACTGTTTGGTGGAGATGGTGCTGCTTACTCAACAGGAGTGCCCAGTCTGACAAGATTCTCTCAGTGGCAGCAGAATTGACCTCTCTGGCTAAAATGTTTTGATTTTATCTACATGCATAATTTTTACGTATATTGATTGCCAGCCAATCCCCTTGATTGTGATGTAAACATTATCTCATTTAATTCTCATAATTACCCTGAAGTGGAAGTGTAATTATCCCCATTTACAGTTGAGGTGTCTCAGGGTCGGTAGCTTTCCCAGGAGAGATGGATTTCGCCACGGACTTGAGGCCTCTCTGCCTTTAAGTCCAGTATTCTTTCTCTATGAACACGGCAAAGTCGAAGGACTTATTAGGAAACAGTTCTCAATGCAAGAAGCATACTTGGCAGATGTCACTGCTTTCTCAGGAAGAAAGGAGTGAAGTGCAGGGAACACATTTCTGTGTTTTAGCTAGATCAGGTCAGCCCAGCCCCTTGAAGGTGAGGCCTGCCTGCTGATACATAACGATATTTCAAGATGATGAGCAAGAAAGCTCTGTCCTTTCCGGGGCAGAGTTCCCTGGGGACGAGGCTCAGAGAGCAATGAAAAGAGGATAAGTGAATCATGAAGGCTTCAGAGCGAGGATGGGCACCAGAAGCAGGCATTTACAGTGCAGGGCTGAGTGGGCTGAAGTGGATTCAGAGAGCATTAGAGAAATGATGATCTGACAGCCAGAAAAGAGACTCCGAGGAGCTCTCCCAATTTGCAGAGACCGGCCTGTGGACTTTGTTCATTCACTCACTCATAGGGGTTGGTTACCTTCCTGATTAGGGACCGCGTCCAAGTTCCCAGACAAATTGCTTAAGCGTATGTGATATTTTCCTTTTTCACTTTTTGTTTTAGTGAGCACTGTCCCCCTTTTTCCTGCGTGCCTTATTGAGGCACACATGTATATATTCTTGAGTTATCTTTTATTACTCCTTATTGAAAAATATTTATTTAACATGCTTTGTCTCATTCCCAGAACACTAGGGAAGAAGCATTTGGGGGAAAAAGTGTTAGGGGAGAGAGAATATACTAATTTATACAAGGGGTTAGTTGCTAATAATGACTTTATCTTCTGACCAGTCCTGTGATTTTTTAAGTTATCAAGGAGTTTCCTGAAAAAACTCCAGTGCCTGAACCTGGATGAGTGATGTTCTGCCATTGCAGGAACCTACACATTCCCAATTCACACATGAGGGAGGTTGACTTCTGGTTTGCATAGCTTCATGTTTAATAAGAATCAAACAATTGGAGAGAAAGTTCTCTGAAAAGCTTAAAAGTGGGTGGGGCCTGTGGCTCAGTGGGTAGGGTGCCAGCCCCATATACCAGGGGTGGCAGGTTCAAGCCCAGCCCTGGCCAAACTGCAACAAAAAATAGCTGGGCATTGTGGTGGATGCCTGTAGTCCTAGCTGTTCAAGAGGCTGAGACAGGAGAATCGCCTAAGCCCAGGAGTTGGAGGTGTCTGTGAGCTGTGACACCACGGCACTCTACCAAGGGCAATGGAATGAGACTCTTGGCTCAAAAAAAAAAAAAAAAAAAAAAAAAAGAAGCTTAAAAGTACTATGTGGGAAAATAACAATGGAGTGGGAAAGAAACTAATTTACTGAGGATCTACTATGTACCATGTGCTCTATAGAGGACTTTCTTACACATGTTCTCAATTCTTGTCATTTTATACCTTGACCTTTTTTTCTGATTAAACATATAAATGCAAGTGAGAATATGACTTCTAGAACTCATCAGGCATGCCTGAGATTTCTGGGAAGTGGAACACTTAAAGCTTTCTCTCCTAAGATGAGAAGAAAAGGCCGAGAGAGATAAAGAACAAGGCTTCCTTGTGATATTTGCAATTGTGCATTTTTGTTAAACAGTAAAATCCTTAAATTCAGATTACAGATAGCAATAGCCTAGCTAACACACATGACTATGTGCCAAGCACTGTTCTATCTCTTTTACTCCTATAAGCCCATTTAACCCTCACAATGCCCTGGTGAAGTACACATTATTGTCATTTTACAAAAGAGGGCATCTGCAGGATGCCTGGCCAATAAGAGGTGAAACCAGCTTTCACATGTAGTCAGATAACCTCCCGGAATTCTCATTATTTATCACGATACAACTGTCAAAGTTCTGAAGCAAGTTACATACACATGGCAAAAAAGGAGTTTCTGAATAACCTAGTGAACAAATATCAAGAGGTTGAATCAGTAGACTTAAGTTACAGTCCAAGTAGTTATGTGCCCAGGGGTAATTCCTGCATGAAGCCTCAATCTCCTCATTTGTCAAATGAACATAAAAATATTATTAGTATCCTGTATGATTTGGAACTGATGGTCTAAGCATTTCTCATCTCAATTTTTACTATACCTTGGAACTATATCAGTGATTATGAATATTATACCCCTATAATGTGAGAAAAAGTTTGAAAAAAATGGAAAGCAAGGAATCTTTTCAAATAGAATAAAATATATCTTAGAGTCATCCTATTGATCTGCCTGTATTGTTAAAGGAGTAATTAGAGAATAATAGCGCACATTTGGGAGTTAAAGGAGACAACAGTAAGAAGTTGGGAGACTTTCAGCTGCAAGCCTCAGAAAATCAGACTCTGGAAGGAAATGTTTTGGCTCATGTAACTGTGACTCAAAGAAAGGAGGGGCTTCTGCATTAGTTGATACATGTGGCTCAGCCACGTCCTCAGGGACCCAGCTTCATTCTTTCTGCTCTGGTATTCAAATGATCTGCTTTATTGGAAGAGTGATTTTCTTTGTGGCTTTAAGATAATGGTCAGAAGCAATTAAGCTACAACATTACTGATTCTTGTTTGGGGAAAGACAAAGAGACATTGCAGAAAAGTCTTCCAGAAGTGGGAGGAGGAACTTTGCCACACCTCTATTTATTTTCTTGGCCTGTGGTTGTGTCACATGCCCAGAGAGACACCACTATCAAGGAGTAAATATTCTGATGGGGGTCCTTTGTTAGTTCTCAGTACTTCCGCTCATTAGAATCAAAAGGCAAGCTTTTAAAAAGTATGAATAGTGGTGCTTTTTCCAGCCCGATTAGGTGAGAATCTCTGGATGACAGACCTGACTATCAGGATGACACAAGTGTTCCTCAGGTGATTGTAAAATTGGACTGGCTTAGACTAACTGAGATTCACCCACTGATGAATCCCCTAGGGCAAAAGTCCTGGGCATGGAACTGTCATGGATTCAGAATAAAATTAGGATTACATTCGAACTATGGAAGTGGGGACTAGATGCTTGGTAGGCATTAAGTATTATTCACTCTAAAAGTGATTTTCTAGTTACCATTTTTGAGATTTATAGGCACATCTCTGTTTGATACCCCTAGCAGCCTAATGAGCAAAGGCGTAGTACTCACCAGTGTGTAATAGTTATTGCAGGAACGCTTGTTTGCTGTAGGTGGCCATTCAGTTTGATCAATGTGCTGTACTTGTTCAACATTTCTAATATCACCCATGCTAATCAGTAGCATGACATCATAGTTTATTGTCCAAATTGAGGTACTTTTGAGACTGTGGCATTTTCAAGGATATCACTCCAAGACATCAGGAATCAGCCAGGACTGTTCCAGGCAAACCAATATATGTTTTGACTTTGTGTAGTAAAAAATTTTGGCCTTATTTACAGAGGGGTATGACCTTTTCCCTTAGATTATACAAGTTATTTATGTCATAACTGATCAGAATGATTTGCTTAGGTCAAGGCTGGCTACCCTTGATAGCTTAGAGTGGGAACTGGTCACAGCCATGTGGCTTAGGGTGGGGAGTTTGAATACAGGGTGTCAGTTGACCTAGATACTGAATTCAGCCATATGGATGATCAATAAATCAATCATGCCTATATTGTAAGGCCCCAATAAAAACTCTGAACACTGATGTTCAGGCGAGCTTCCTTGGTTGGCAATACTGCATACATAATGTCATATATTGATGCCAGGAGGCTAATGTGCCCTGAGGAAAATGGAGCTTTCCTCCTCCCAGACTCTGCCTTATGCAGAGTGATGTTGATCTGCATCTTTTCTCTACAATAAACCATAACCATAAGTATAATTGTTTTCAGGGGGTTCTGTGCATTCTCCTTGTGAATTATGATGCTGAGACCCAGTGAATTATGATGCTGAGAGTGATTTTGGAAATACTCCAAACTTGTGGCTGGTGTCAGAAAGGAGGGATTTCTTGACAACTGTGCCCTCAAACCTCACAATTTGGCTAACTCCGTGTATATCATGTCACTTTAGGGGGCTAAGCAACTTGCCTAATGTCTCACAGTTCATAAAAGATGAAGTCAATATTCAGCTCATGGAAGTTATTACTTCTAGGATAATTCAATGTCTTTGTTTTTGCCCTTTCCTCTTTCAATTTCTTATGTTAATTCTTTCTGTTAAAATAACTGACAACTTCTGTTTTCCTGAATCCTACTAGATTGATACAACAGTATTAATACTAATACTTTCTATTTATTAAAAAGCATCTCCAATGTGTAGGGTTCTCTCAACTAAAAATACAATAAAAATATGCTTGTCTATGATCTTAGAATGAGAACAAGAATGTGGCAAAAGCTGGAACAAAACAGTTCTTAGAACTCTTAGCTCAATGTTGACTCAGTTAAGTCAGTGGCCTTTCCTGAGGCTTTCACAGGCTGGTTTAGGCTTCAAGTGATTCATTTGGCCCACATCTTGGATTGTCAAGGTATCTTTCCTTTCCTGAGCATTTTGTAACAATCAGGCAGAAGCTGATGAGTCTTGAAACTCGACAGTGTGACAGGAAAGTAGTACAGTTGCACAAATTCTTCCTTGCCTTTTCTTTCTCCTTCTGGTTTTGAAGACTTCCAGTTTGATTCAGTGGCATGTCAGCCTTATATTTTCAGATTTGAGTCACATGTTATTAGCCTTTGGTTTTATTATTCCTTGGGTAAATGTAGCCAGTCACAGAACCATTCATTGATGAAATTATTTCCCAATCATTTGCAGAATTGCTGCTGATTTAATGCCTTTGAACTTTAGTTCCTCTGTTATGTAGATTGTGCCAGTGTAAAGTAGGAAGGTGAGCCCATATGTGGTATTTGGTTCATTAATATTCAATCCATAGATCTAGTTGTGAATATGAAACTTTAAGGAGAAAAGATACTACTTCTGATTAAATGCCCTAAATGTGATCAAGTTAGCAGATAGGGATTGTATCCTATTTCTAGTATATACAAATTTGACTATGAAAAATTAATTTAGAAAAATGGTAGCTCATGGTTTCTCACCCATTACAATTTAAGACCAAAGGCAAAAGACTCATGTTTCAGCTTAAGCATTCAGGCAAGAGGAAATCCTTCTTACAGGATGGGACTGTTCTATTCAGGTCTTCAACTAATTTTATGGAGGCCACTCATGATAGAGAAAACAATTGACCCTACCAAGTGCATTGATTCAAATGTTAATTTCAACCAAGAACACAGAACATCATCACGGACACACCCAGAATAATGCTTGTCCAAATACCTGGGCACTTCCTATCTTAGTCAAATTGACACATAATATTAACCACAACAGGGGGCCACACGTGAAAGTACTGGTCTTGGTCATAAGGCAGATGGAGTAGGCAAACTGGATAAGAGTCTTCACTGTTGTTTCTATAGGAAGAGATAGGCAAGGGGAGGGTACACAGGTTTAAAATTGGGTAGTTTGAATAAATTTCAATGGGCTCTAGGGCATAGGGACTGTCCTTAGTTGTCTAGAACATGACACTAGGGTGTTTAGGTCAGGTGTATAGTGAACCAAAGTGTGAAATCCAGATAAGAAAAGCATTTGAGGGTATAGACTTTGGGTTTGTTAGTTTTGTAGTTGAAAAATGCACCCCTGGGAAGAAGATTCCTCTGGGTGAGCAAGGGAGTTAATGAGGGATGCAGGAGGGTAAGGCTGGGTGACTTGAAATATTATTGGGCTATCCCAAACTTGGCATGTCTGGTATATGCATGGACAGCACAACAAATTTAAACATCAAGTTTATAGAGGCTAGAAACAAGATTAATATGCCCTGTAGTAAATAGCCTGTCTATTCCTACTATAGGAGGTAGCACCTAGTCACATGTGTTATTCTTTTCTCTCCCACCAAAGCTAACTCACAGGCATACTCATGGCCAACTGATAGACTTGTTGGTCTTAGAGAAAGTGGAATAGGATATCAGAAAATACCTGTGCATTAGAGATGAGGAAACTTATAATTGAATACTGACCCTGTCACTTATTAAAAGAATATATATAACAGGTAGTTTAATCTCCCTAAGGCTTGATTTTGTCATGAATAAAGGTAGAAAATAGAATTTATATCTTGCAGTGTTATATAAAGATTTGGGATAATGAATGTGTGATGTTGCGATGTAATAAGAAATCCATACTTGGTGTCTACCCTTAGTTCCTAAGACAGATTTCCTGAAACCCTGGTAGAAAAAGATGCTAGAAAAATATTTTGTTCTGTAAAGGAGAAGAAGTAATATTTATTTGTTTATCCATCACAAAAGACAGGGTTTGGAGAGTTTCTGAGTTGCTGAGCACATTTAGGTGGTAGGAGGGTTGTGCTCCCTGATCCAGCTTGAAACTTCCAGGGTCCCTTGCCATATGCATCTCTTCCATCAGGCTGTTCTATGTTTATAATGTCCTTTATGAGAAACTGGTAAACATGAAGTGTTTACCTGAGTTCTGCAAGCTGCTCTAGCAAATTAATCAAATTGGAAGAGGGGATCAGAAGTACTGGAGCCCTCAACTTCCTCTTGGGATCTAAGGAGGAATCTGTCTTGTGGGGCTAAGCTCTTAACCTATGGGATCTGCCCCTATCTCCAGGTAGGTAGTGTCAGAATGAAATCTCGTTATTGAATATCCACTGGAGAAGTGGCTGTTTGGTGATTAGAGGTGAAGTATTGTATTGAGAGTGGTGAGTAGAGTGTGAGAGGAGGGAAAACACGTTGATTTTTTTTCATATTTCAAATATAATGTAATCCCTAGCAAACAGTAAGCGTTACTTTGGATTATTAGGATGTAGAAATTTGGGAATCTTGAACTAAAGTCAGGGTTTGTGGGAATTTAATACTCAGAAAACTTCAAAACATCTGGGACTGTAACTAGATTTAGTCTTTCAAAGTTGTGAATCGAATAGGCTTATTTTAATTCCTCTATTGGCAGCTGGAATATATCTTTGAGTAGTTTTTTAAATTAACAAAGCACAGTGGTGCATTGCCTGATCTCTTGACTGTTTATATACCTCTGTTTGCTTTAGACCTCATAAAAACAAACAAAAATTCCCTAAACACTTGTCTTGAGTTGGCATCTCTTTCTCTCAAAATTTAGTAGCCTTTGTTTCATTGTCTTTTGTTATGAAGTAATACAGAGAACCCAAATGTCTGTCTGAGCTTCGTTTCTTTGTGTGTGTGTGTGTGTGTGTGTGTGGCTGTGATGTATCTGTGCTCACAGGCCTGAAAACTTAAGAGATAATTTTAAAAGAAAAATTGAAGAAAAAAATTGGAATATGTACGTCTAGATACTGTTTTCCCCCCCACTAAATTTTCTTTTTTTCTTTCTTTCTTTTTATACATCTACCTTTAAAATCAGTTTTTATTAAAAGGAAATAAAGTTTTCTTTTATTGTTCTTCTAATCATTGCTTCAGTGGTCTCTACTTTATTCTTTATAGATTCTCTTTGCAACTTTATTGAATTCCCTATGTTTGCTTTCCATGTCTTTTAGCTTTCTGTAACCATTTACCTCTCGTCATCTGCATTTCCTAAGTTTGGGGTGAATTTACAGATACAAATTTGAATTTTTAACATAAATTAACTAATTAGAAAGCCTGCATTAATTTTATTAAGCTTGTTATTTATACTTCTTCATACCATGTCTGATGTAATTGCATAGAAACAGGTCCTTTTGATTCCTATTTTAAGCACATAATATAGATGTTGGAAAGCACTTTCCTGTTACTTGCAGAACATTTATTATTTTATAGGAAGACATTTGTTCTGAATTCTCATGGTGATTCCTTTCTTTTGAACTACCATATCTTTTTATATGTGCTTCATACATTGTTTTTTTCTTAGTTGTTCACTCTTGCAAAGGAATAGCCAGGCTTATCAGGGGCTAGGAATTGAAAAGGGTTCTATAGGGCATGGATGTGAGACATTATTTGAAATTTTTATGGCCAGATGAAGAGTAAAGGACAATATTTGGTTTAATTCTGCCAGTTCAAAGGTCTTTCAGCCTGTGGGAATAGGAAGAGAACAGAAGTTAGAGCCAGAGATGGAGGAGAGAGTTGAAGGCAGTTATATTTAGAAACCTTGCCCAGAATTTCTGTTTTGTGTTTGTCATGTAGACAGAATTTTTCTGGGCCTCTGCTATTGTTTGGCAAAACCATGCTCTTTAAGACCTAATAGTATCTTTTGAACCTACGCTTTACCAGGTGTGACTGCTAGGACTAACTGTGACCAAGAGAACTACTGTAGGCTTGTCAGGGTATCCAGATGAGAAGTACTTTAGGTGTCACTAGTGGGATGTTGATTTCCTCTTCCTGTTCCCCTCCTCCTCCATGATTTCCTCACTCCATATTATTCCACCTCCATTCCCAGCCCTCACAGCCAGGCTTCACTTCTCCAAGTTAGGCTACAAGGCAGCATCTAGTTACATAAAACCAGAAAGAATAAGACCCCACCAAGGAGGCAGCTCAGCCCAGAGTTCAAGAACATGGAATGTTCACTTGGTTGCTGCCTAGCTTTGCTGCGGGACATTTTCCTAGATATGCTCTTGGGCTTCCAGTCTTAGAATCTCTGAAGAGCAGATAAGAATTTGTATTTTTAAAAAGGATTCTGAGTGATTGAAATGCAGCTGGCCCTTGGATCTCTGACAGTTATTTGCAAATCACTAATTTGAGAACAAGGCCTGAAAAGAAAATGTGCCAATGTGTCTTTCTAACATTTTTTTGAGCACCTACTTTATGTAAATTGCTCTGTGATGACTGTGTTTCTGCGTAGGATAGAAGGGAGTACAAGGGGGGAAATGTACAACCTACTTAGGCAGAAAAGACTCTCCGTAAAAATAGTTAGCATCTCTCCAGTGCACTTTTCCTTGGCAGTTCACACACATTAGCTGGAGTGATCCCCACAATAACCCTAGGATTAGGAAACTATTGTTTTTCCCTCCTCTACCAATGGGAACACAGAGGTTGAGAGAGAGTAAGGGAGTTTGTCAGCATCATGCAAGTGCCGAATGGCAGGGCTGGAATCTGAACGTGCAAAGTTTGTCTGCAGGCTGCATTATAAATGAATTCTATCATCTTCTACAGGAGATAATGTGGTTAGGCCAAGTAGGAGTTCAGATTCTAAGTGCCCTGTGTGTTCAGAGGGGTGACCCATCACAGAGAAAGCAACTGGGACCAGGCGTTGGAGTCTGTGTGCCTGCACGATGTCTGAGTGCTACGGGGGTTCAGGCTGTTCTCCCCACAGCTGCATCCAGGCAGCCAACATGTGCCCTGTGGCTCATGTGCCCTGAACTTGCTTCCGCTCTCCTCCCTCTACCCAGCTTGCCATTTGCAGTGAGTGTGAACAGAGGCTCGACCCACCTGTGTTTGGAAGAAGCCTGAATGCTCCCTTGTCTGTTTTTAAGCCATTTGCCTACGACAGAGTATGAATAACAAGATGGGAAACATCTCTAATATAACTTTAGAGGCCCTGTGTGCCATTTCAGCATCAGCGTGTTGCTTTCCCCCTTTCTCTCTACCACAGTAAAGATTGGCTACTGGCTGTGATCTGTTCAAAGAAACATAACAGGGTCATTTACTAGCTTTGGGGATAATTTGTCCAAGTAGATTTCCAAATGTTTTGCACAAACCTAATGAAAACATCTTATAAAACATCTTATAAAAATTGTGGTGTAAATGTATAAGTCACATGTACGAGAACTTGAGGAGAGGGATGTTTTTAGCATTTGCTTATTTTCTTTGATGTTATTAGAATTTGGTAATATATTATGTCACTGTTATTACTAGGAATTTAGTAAGTGGTTCACTGCCTAAGTTGCTTCAGTTGGCTCTGATCAGAGAAAAGTAGAGGAATAGTTTACTTCTAAGACATGTGCTATTTAAGATGCATTTAGACAAATGACACTGATGTAAATATTGAATAAAACCAGAATAGATGAAGCCCCTCTGAGAGGGGCAGCATAGTACAGCTGTAGTGAACTGGCATAGTGTATTAGGGCACAGATTCCAAAGCCAGATTGCCTGATTTCGAAGTCTCATTCTCCATGTAGCTGTCTGACCTTAAAAAAGTCACTTAAAGCTTCATTTTTCTCATCTTTAACATGAGGATGATAATAGTATCTATCTCATGAGGTCATTACGCTTATTGAATCTGTACACATGTAGCTCATTTTATTGAAAACTATTTTTATTATTTGTATCGTATGTGCATTTATTATATCTACAGGGAAAAATTAGATGCAAAATCACAATGAGCTTCTGGTATGTTTGGCAGTTATAAAAGTCTTTGCGCCTTGATCAAAGATATCAGTGTTGACTAAACATGGCTTCCGTATTATTAGAGGAAAACTAGGAAAATAGAAACATTTCTTATATGTTGGTAGATTTTGTTGAATAAGGGTTTATGTAGTGATTGCCAAAGGCCAGGCTCTAGTCAGAAGATTTTGTAAATATTAACCTTTTTGATTGTAGTGGGTCTGGGGTCCTTGTCATTTCCACATTTTAGAGGGGGAGTCTGAAATATAGAAGAGGAAGTAATAACTCCAAACCAAGTGGCTTATCCACAGTAGAACTGGAATTCACATAGAACAGTGGATGCTCACACTGGGCTGCCTCCCTCAGTATTCCAATTCAAAACCATTGAGCAGAATATTTTACCAGGACACACTTAGCTTTGACCATGCAGGAGTAAAAAGAGCAGCAATTTACAGATTTTTCTTCCTGCTCATTCTTGCTGACTCAGCTGCCATTGGGTCCTCAACCCTGAAGAGAATATCAGATGAAGGAAAGGCTAGGGAGGGGTGAAATATGTTTTAACTTTTCTGTAATGGTCAATGGTTCATCTCAAATTTGCTAGCTTTTCTTACCAAGTCACGAATTCATACAACTATGAAGCTAGAATGGGTCATAGTATCATGCTTCTTAAACTTAAAATTGCATACGATTTGCCCTAGGATCTTGGGGAAGATTTTCATTCTGTAGGTCTGGGTGCTGAAGTTCTGACAAGTTTCTGGATTACAGAGCCTTGGAGTTCTCTGTGTCAACTCCTTTATTTAACAAGTGAAAGCAATCATGCCAAGAAGGGTTCAGAAACTTGCCCATGGCCCCAGGCTTATATGGAGATCAAAAAAAGATACATAACTTTTACATTACTCAAAAGGGGCCCCATGACATCTTTATGAGGTTTTATTCTTTTACTTACAATAAAGCAAAATGAGGCACAGGGAAGAAGAGTGACTTACTCTCAGCCTATTCAGTAAGTTGTGCAATACCTGGAGTGTAAAGTAAGTTTAGTCTCAAGTTCCTCTACCCCTCTGTCATTGGAAATCCCCTCATTAAGTATTATGCAGATCAATGGCCAGAGAAATCCATACTCTAAAGATTAACAGTTGTGCTATGGACCTGGATTAAGGCATTTCAGTCTAGAACCCATTAAAATTGCCTGTCATTTTGAGAATATTTCCCCTCCATTTTAGCAACTTAATTTACAAACCACTAAGTAGGGAGTTATAGTGAGGCTATAACTTCTCTAGTGAGGCTATTTGCAATGCTATTCTCATGTCTCATGTACTTTTGAGGAAAACCATTGACGGAAACCACATGCTGTTTGTGTGGTTTGGGGTCTGACACTTGCCCAGGGATAGGTTCATTCTGCCTATTTACTTATTTATACCACCGCTGATTCCATAGAGTCTTTAAGGCCACTGATACACTTATTTTAGCAAGGGGATTAGTCAGCTGCCCTATAATTTGTCATGTCGGAGCAATAGAAGCTATAATAATAATTGCTTAGCCTCTTCTATGGGCCAGAAGTTCAACATACCTCACCAAATCCATATGATCTGGTCGAGTTAGTATTGTTGCTGTACATTCAGAGATGAGAAAACTGGAACCCAGGGAGCGTAAGTAACATTCCTAAGGTTAAAGGCAGAAGAAAATGGCACTATTGAGATTCACACCCAGATCTCCCAGATTCTAAAGCATTACACCTAGTTTCCTGACATTGGACTAAATGTAGCTTTAGTTCTTTGGGAAACTCATAGAAAAATTTTTCCTTTTTTTTTGGTTGGACTTAAGGTTAACCCTGAGCAAAACAGTAAAGTAGACAACTTTCTTCCATCACCTTCTCACTTATTCTTCCTCTCCCTAAAAGGAAATAGAATCCCGTGCCGCTCCTCAGAAGATCCACAACAGGTTCCCATCTGCACCTGCCTGGGAGATGGGAAGGCATCTTCTTCCTTCTCTCTTCTCTTTATATTTTGGGTATGTTATTTTTCCCTCAGCTAGTTGTCACATTAAAAAGCAATATCAGCTTGCCTTTATTCCCAAAAGTAATTTTTTTTTAATGTAGGCTTTTATAGACATTAAAGTGCAACTCCAAAGATTATTTAACTGTGGAATTTTGGGCCTGGTCAACCACTGGAGAAGATGGGCTTAAAGATCTTCCTGCCCCTCCAAATCATACCTTGGTGTTATCTACCTACTTTCTCTACATCAGGGTTGTTTCATCTTAGGGCTATTAGTATTTTTGGCCAAATAATTCTTTTTTGTGCATGGGAGGTTATCTCTAGACATTCCCAAATATCCCGTTGGGAGGCAGAGTCATCTCTGGTTAAGAACCAGCACTCTATGCAAAAGCTGAGTTGTGCTTAAAGCGATTATATAAACAGCCCTTTGCCTTTTGCCAAGAATGGAAATCCATTCCTACTACTCTTTAGACTGTTCATCTACACTGTGGTAAGCCTTCAAGCTGACTGACGTATAGATGTTGAAGAGTAAATACTTTTTTCCTCAGTTATGAGGCTTGACTTCCTAGACTTGCTTTCCTATAAACATTACTTCTGTTTTTAAAAAGATAATACCCGGTGGTAGAAAATATTGCTAAGAATCAGAGACTCAGAACAGAGATTGACTATTCACTGGCTCTAATTTTTATAGATCTTTGTTTTCAGATATGTGAAATGGGAATTTTTCATGGGAAATCTCAGGCTTCTGTAAAAGGGATATGATTGCCGCTCTATGTCCCAGGGAGGGAAAATTGTCAGGTTACAGAATAAATGCTTCTTGTTTCACCCCATCCTTCACTCAGGACTCCCCAGAGATGAAAGGGCACTTAGCTCGCTGGTGAATTTGAAGAAGGTACTGAGCATGTCCAGCTCCAACTTTCAAAACTGCCTGCTTGCTAGTTTTTCTGTTCCCACTGCCTCTGCCTTGGAGGTCTGTGGTTTTCTCCTGGGCTAGGGACAACTTGCGAAGAAGTATTAGAAAACCTCTTGATAGTTCCCATCAAGCCTAGCTCTCCAATCCAGTTGAAAAGCTGACATTTTGATATGTCTGATCTCTTAGCTGGTTATACATTCAGGTTGTAAACGAAGATTTCTTTAGGCCTCCACAAATCTCGGCAGAGCTTAGAGCTCCTGCCTAAGATAGTAGTCTTGGGTAAATAAAAGGATGAGTGCAAATTGCCTAACCTGGTACCTAGTTACCTGACAGATATCCAGTATTACTTAATTATCATTTAAAATTTTATGAAGTATTGCTTTTCAAGCAAATCAAATTCTTCTTAAAGCTAAATGCCCTTTTAGTATTTTTTTTTTTTTTTAATTCACAGGCAATGTAGAAGGGGGAGCAATGTCTAAGAAAGGGAAAAATCTCAAAGACCTTCACGCCAGTGTGGAGATGAGGAGGGACCTCACTGTAACATTAGGGAAGTGCAAACATGAATGAATTTCATAGTTTAGTCTTACAATGCTTGGCTTTTAACTTAGTACACAACTGCCTGTTTCCAAGTCCTGGCAGTTTCACAGGATTCTCAGGGTGATTTTTCTGTGTTTCTTTCCTTCCTCTTTTTCTCTTCTTATCATCTCTCTCTCTTATCTTTGCATGTGCTCAGTATTCCCCTTAATTCCGTTGTCTCTTTCCCTCCCTTCTTTTTATTTTTGCAAGCTGAATGGAAAGTGGTGTTGGAGTATTTTAAGAACCCTTTGGGCAGGCAGCTAATTGCTTCTAAATCTTGAAGCACAGTCTTCTAAATTAGGAGGAAAGGAGACAGTGCGTGATTTGCAGGAGACCTTACTGAGTAGGGTGTTCCCTGCTCGCCGCTCATGGAAAGCATCTATCCATGAGATACTGAAGAGCCTTGTGCAGGGGAGACTTTGGTCAGGTGACTAAGAGGATTCTAGAGTCCCAGGCCAGAGAATGTAGCCAACAAACACCTAAGGAAAAACTCAGATAGGATCCGGTCTCCTTTCCCCTTTTCATTTCACTGTTTCTGGAGAATGAAGTTAATGTGGCAGAAAGTCAAGAGACCCATAATGAATATCCAAAGTGTCTGTCACCGATCGGCAAACACCTTCTCCCCCTGACTTGGAGCATGGATACCCCTGTGACTAATTTGCCACATCTTTTTGTAATAACAAGGGATTTTTAAGGTGTTTATCCCATCCACAGCTTTTTAAAGCAGCGAGTTCATTTAAATAATTACCTAGTCATTTAGTTAATGCAT
Source organism: Otolemur garnettii (assembly GCF_000181295.1). Classification (NCBI taxonomy): domain Eukaryota; kingdom Metazoa; phylum Chordata; class Mammalia; order Primates; family Galagidae; genus Otolemur; species Otolemur garnettii. The sequence goes on from NW_003852401.1 coordinate 37,948,232, forward strand.
TCTTTTTTAAACTTGACTAACTACTGCGTATGTGGTTTTGATGGAAAAAGAGCCTCCTTTATGTAATAGCACTGTTTTTTTCCCCCGCAAAATAAATGCAACACAATTATTTTACTGCAGAGAAATTAGCTCATTTGCAAATGCCACCTCAGAACACAAGAAGAATGGCATTTATTGAAGCACTAATAAAGGCACCATGTTAGAATAATTTTATGCTGACGGGCCCACAATCACTCAATATTTTAAGAGCTGTCATCACACCAGCATGAGCTGCATGCAAAAGTACAAATTTATGCTGTGACATCATGGCATTAAGAGTATAATTGGAATAAAATTACCCAGCTTCTCTTTGGCATTTGCCAGCATTTCTGAGTCCTTCACTGCCCACCCAGAGTGGATTCTTGGTTTTGTACCAGCAGCCACACATTCTGGGAATGCAGGATGCACCAGGCTCATGGTGGTGGGTCCTTCAGGTATTTCTGAAGGTCACTTTTCAGTAGGTACTCAGTGACCTGTGCTGTTACAGAGCAGAGGCCTGCACAGGCCTAGGAAGCTGCAAGAATCACAAATCAGCCAAAGCTCCTCTTTAGATATGGATAATTAAGCAAACAGTGGCCATACACTGGTTGAAGACCTCATAGCATCAATTTTAGCAAGTTAATAAATTCCAGTCATGGCCCATGGTTACACGCTAAGCTTGAACAAATGAGAATGTCTGCATGAAAATCGGGACTCTAAGAGTCAACCTTTTGACTTTTTACTCCATTTTTATTCTCATTGGAGCTGAGAGTGAGGGTGGGGAATAAAAAGCAACATCTGACAAGAGATGGCGGTGAGTGTGAGAAAGGGCAAAAATTTACCTGTCATGTTTAGACAAGATACTCTGCTTGAAATCTTGCATTTCTTCACTGCTTTTTAGGCATAATCAGACATACCCTATCCTATGGGAAGAAGTATTAATGTGTGTCCTCCAATTTGGGCTAAACTGTGTAAGTTGGTAAGTCTGTCTGGGAACTCAGGTGTGCCTGTCTGGCCAGGGCTTTGAGAGTAGCAGCAGTGAAAATAATGAATTCTGCAAAGCACATCAGACTGTTCCCTTCTTGGTGCTGAAGGTGTGGAGCTGAGTGAGACTTTCTGCAGCCTCCAGGACTGTGGAGTGAATGTCTTTAGCAAGTTTGATGAGATAGGTAATTTAGGTGTAAGAGAGGAAATGTTGTAATTAACAGCCTGATAATTGGTAAACATAACACATTCATGTGAATGGGTGACAGAACATGGAAGCTGTTGAAGTGCAGAACATAGATGAAGTATGCACAGATGCTATATTTGTGTAATAGTCTTTGTGGTAGGCAGAATGATGGTCCCCTGAAGATGTCCACATCCTTATCCCCTGAACCTATGAGTGTATAACCTTATACGGCAATGCAGATTTTGCAGATGTGATAGTGAGATCTGACAAATTAAGTTCCTGAGTTTGCCACTGTGTACTTAACATTGGCAGCACTGTACAAACAAGTAGGTAAGGTTTAATAACCTTGGCATATCAGTCTCTTACAGCTATGTTCTTATCTGCATGTGGCAGTAGTTTGCTGAGTAGCATTCATTATTATTGCTGTGCATTTTTGTGTGCCATTGGGGGAGACTTTCTGAGAGAAAGTCAGAGCTTGATTAGAGCAATGAACAAACATTTGTCATTTCTTGTTCAACTTGGCAAGAGTAGAAATGGAATCAGAGATATGATTCTAAGCTTATGGGGATAATGGCATAAAGAAAATAGCAGTATAAAAATGTATTAAATGTTTTTCTAAGAGGAAGGAAGACATTACTGATAAAGAAAGGCCAGGATGGTCATTAACAAGTAGAATTCATAAAAACATTGCAAAAATTATTTGAATTGTGCATCAAAGTCATCTGCTGATTGTGAGAAACATAGCAGACCGTGGAAACATTGATAGAAAAACAGAAAACTCTTAACTGAAAATCTTGGCCAACAACTCATGGCTCTTGCATCATGAAAATGCACTAACTCACATAGCACTCTCTGTGAGGAAGTTTTTATCCAGTAAACAAATAACTATATCAGAACACTTTTCCTACTCAACTGACATTGTCCCCAATGACTTTTTTATTTACTCAAAGATAAAGGATATATTGAAAAGATGACATTCAGAACATCAAAGGTAATATGATGACAGCTTTGATAGCCATTCTAGAAAAATAGTCCAGTTCTAAAATTGCTCTGAAGGTAGACCAAGCCCTGGCACTGGTGCATAGCTTCTGAAGGGGAGTACTTTGGAGGTAGGTGACTGTAGTGATATTCAGCAACGAGGTATGTAGCACTTTCACTAGGACGAGTTTATAAATTTGATTGTCAAACTATGAAGCTAGGAGTCTTGAGATGGGGAGAATGTCCTGAATTTTCTACTGGGCTTGATGTCATAACAAATGTCCTTTTAAGTGAAAGGGGGAAGCAGAAGAATCAATCAGAAAAGACATGAGGACAGAGCATACATTGAAGTGGTGTGTTTGTTGGCTTTGGAGATGGAAGGGTCTGTGAGCCAAAGTATGTGGGCAGCCTCTAGAAGCTGAACAAAGCAAGAACACACACTTTCCCAGAGTCTCCAGAAGAAACTCAGCCCCTGCTCGCATCTTGATTTAAGCCCTATGAGACCCATTTTAGTCTTCTGACCTCCAGAACTATAAAATAATAAATTTTTGTAGTTTAAAGCCATTACATTTGTGCTAAGTTGTTACAGCAGTAATGGGAAATAAATATAGTCTTTTTATTCCTTAGTATCTTAAATGCATTAAAATTATTTAGTTCTTGGTGTTCAATGAGCTTTTGATTGCTATATAAGCTAAAGCACAATGGCTACAACCATATAGCTATATACTGACAGCTCCTAATAGTGCGTGTACATAATGGACATTTCATAAATAGTAGTTTCTTCCCTTCCTTTCTTGACATTTAAGAGTATATACCGTGTTTTCCTGAAAATAAGACACTGTCTTATATTTATTTTTTCTCAAGAAGACACACTAGGGCTTTTTTTTCAGGGGATGTCTTATTCATGGTGCCAAAATGCATATGCACTAGGTCTTATTATTGGGATAGGGCTTATATTTAACAAATGCATAGAAATCCTCCTAGGGCTTATTTTTGGGGTAGGTTTTATTTTTGGGGAAACACAGTAGTTGTGTCAAATTATGGCTACAAACTTTTTGACACTTAATATCATCAAGAGGTAATATCTATGTCCACTCCATTTGAGTCTATATAGGTTGGTAATGCTTCAACTAACATAGTATAGCAGAAAGAATGCTGTGTATCTTACCAGAATAGATTATAAAAGGCCTTTTTTTTTTTTTTCTGAAACACTCACTCCTGGAGCCCTGTGCTTTCAAGTAAAATACTACACCCTTGATTCTTCTATGCTGTGAAAAAGCCCAAGCCTCATGAATAAGTCACATGTAGACATTCCCATGAATAGTCCCATCCAAGCCCAATCTCTGAGTCCTTCCACTTGGGGTACCAGACATGCAAATGAAGAAGCCTCCAAATGATCATAAACCTCCCTGTTTCAATCATCCAAAGCCACTTGAGTATTGCCAGATGAGGCTCCAGATGTCAGAGAGCAGAGGAATTATTTCACTGTGTCCTGTCTAAATTCCTGAACTACAGAATCCATAAATATAATAAAATGGTTGTCACTTTATACCACCAAGTTTGGGATGCTTTGTTATGCTGTGAGAGATTCCTAGAGCATTAGCTTATTAACCCCCACTGGTAGTGACAAATATGAAGCAGAAAAATGTGGTGGTAAAACAATAACCTATTGCAGATCACTAATTCAGAAATAAAACATAGACAAATGTATTTACATAGTTTTTCAATTGCACTCTCTTTGAAAGAAGTAAAAGCAACTGTACTTTTATCCATTTTCTTTTCAATTGCTGAGTCGTTAAAACAGTCTTTTCCTTCTCGTTCTTCTTCTAAATTAGGAAAGGAGCCATTTCTTTAAAAACATAGGGCAGTATGCTTTCTGGATCTTCTGTGTGTATCCCTGTCTCATCAAAAGATAATTGTTTGAAAATACACATTTGACTGGGAAAACTAGCTCAAATGTAAGGAGACAACGTCTTGTTTGTCCGGATGATTAATTAACAAATCTTAGGCTTCCCACACTTCTTTGTAATAGCTTCTTTATTTGTGTGTTATTGTTAGTTCTCTCCTCTTTCAGATTTGAAATACAATATTAATCATTTGTTAGACATACAAACAAAGGGATTGCAGCTAGATTATATTGATAGGATCACAGTATTTGTGTTACACAGAGCCTAATCTCATCCCTCCATTTTTGGATGACTTGGCATTGTCTCACGAATCAGCTACTTGCAGGATTTCCAGCGGGCACAGAAATGGGATGCTCGCCCAGACTTCAAAGTTTGGCAAACATAATGAGATAGACCTTACAATGGCTGCTGGTGTATGTATTTTCATGGACTCCCTGTGCATCCTGCTTTAATTTAAACACATATGTTCATTATTTTTGAAGTACATGCATATGCTTGAATATTTATTTGGAAATAAACAAAATCGTTTTCATCACAATTATCTTTTAAACGCTAAGGATAAAGTAGCACAAAGAAATCAATATTGCAGAATATGTACACAGAAGAAATGACTAACAACGTTTTGACAGGGCTTGCAATATTGTACAAAACAAATGAAACATTTGCGTTTCTTTATTTAATGTGGGTCCGAAATAATGAAGTAGAGGAGAACAATGAGCACAAGTTTGTACTGTATTTGTTGGGTCTTCAAGAACGTCACGTTACCTCTTCTTGCCTCAGCTTCACTTGTGAAATTAGAAGTTGTAAGATGCCATTGACTTGCAGCCCTGTCATGAACTGAATGTGATGGAAACGTGAATCATAAATGGAGAAATATATTTCTTAAGAATATTTGGACAGAAATTCCCATTTTGCAGTTTTCCATCGCCTCTTACAGGTCTGATCCTCCTGCTACCCTCTGGCTTTAGCTGATGTTCTTCTTACTGCCAAGAGTGCTTTTCTGAAAAGCTGAAACCTCCTGAATCGTGTTTCTTTTGCTGTCAAATGTGTTTTCTTGATAAATGGTGATAAAGTCTTTAGGTTATTACTTCTTGGCACTAAGATTTTTTTCTATGTCCATACAAGTAATTTGTAAGACCCAAATTTCTGGACCACACTATATTTGGGCAGTGCAATTGGGGTAATCTTTCACCTGAAGTTTATATAATTTAGTGGATTCTTTTTAAGAAAAATAATATGAAATTCCAGATTAAACTAGATAAGAAAGTGAATATTTGTTTGGACTTCAACAAACTATTACAGTTTGAGATTTAGGCCCCTTGCTACTGACGTCCTTTTAAACAACTGGCCAAAAGTGACTTCATAGAGGGCTTTTCCTTCCTTGTTTTCCCTGTCACCTAGAACATTCAACAACTCCTGTGGTTATCTGGACACATTTAGATTTGAGTGTAAGGAATGCCCTGAAGTGTAAGCCCATTAATTTCAGGGCAAATTTTCTTCTGTTCCAGTGAATAAATGAGTTTTGCCAACAGAAAACCATCATAACATACACTATTGAATACTACTTTTGCATGGACCACTGTGGCAAGCACTTTACATATATTGATCCTCAGTAAACAACTTTGATTGTTCAAACCCAGCAGCCAGAGAGGTAGAAAAGGGAGGCTTCCCTAGGTACTATTGTATGATTTCATTTGTATGATTTGTAAAATACAAATATAACACATGTATAGGACCATTCTTATAGATGAGGAAAAGTGCTATAAATCTTTAAAGCAAATTTATGGCAATAGGACTTTAGGAGACTGAGCACCAGGCTTGTAAGAGTGGTCACTGGTTCTTGAGGGAGGCTCTGGGAGTGGACAATTTCCTAGGCAGCATGGAGATGTTTTGCAGCCTGGAGAGAAGCCCTAAGCAACTGCATGCATTAATGAGTTAAGATCAGTTGGTGGCTTGTTAGCAAGCAGGTGTTGAACTTTGGACAATTGTGGTGCAATAGGGTGGGATTGAGCCCCTGGGGAAGGAGCACGTAGCGATCAGTAAGCACATAGCTTCTGTAGGTAGGGACCTCACACCTGTTGTATAATGCTTCAATAAAAGGTCAGGGCAGAGGTTACTTGGGGCTTCCCTGCACCTGTGGGAAGTCCACTTCTTGCAAGCATTTGTATGTCTATCCATTTTCTCTGCTGTTTTTATTCACACAGTGATGGGGTGCCACAGCTGGCACTGATAAGGAATCATTAAAATAGAGAAACATTAATATTCCAAATAATAATATTATTATCAAGTAATACATTCTGACTCTACAATTACTTTTTTTTTTTTTTTGGAGAGACAGTTTCACTTTATTGCCTTTAGTAGAGTACTGTGGCATCACACAGCTCACAGCAACCTCCAACTCCTGGACTTAGGCAATTCTCTTGCCTCAGCCTCCCAAGTAGCTGGAACTATAGGTGCCCGCCACAATGCCTGGCTATTTTTTTGTTGCAGTTTGTCCAGGCTGGGTTTGAACCCGCCACCCTCTGTATATGGGTCTGGTGCCCTACCCAATGAGTCACAGGCACTGCCCAAGATTACTTACTTTTTAAGTTATGGATTCATAGTCAGTTATTCCTTATTGAAGAAAATGTTTCTTATTTGGGATTTTTCTTCTCTTGGCTATTTAATAGATGAGGTCAATAATATTAAAAAGGAAATAATTTCAAGGACATTTAGTTAATTTTTTTTGAAAGAGTCAATTATACATGTTAAGTACTTTAATGAAGGTTCATAATTTTATTTTCAATTTTTTTAAGGGTTAATTAAATAAAAGATCAATGTAGTTTTGGCATGGCCAGATTTCAGTCCACAGTGAATGTTCACAATTAAGCTCAAAATCATAATGAAAACCCGTGTGGAGCTAAGGAGAGGCCTTCAGGTGTGGAATGTCAGCTTTTTCATGTAAATGGAACATGGGATAAAAGGGCTCACAAATGACAGTCTGTTGTGACAGATGTTTTCTTAGTACTTCCCATAGAAGCCTAACTCATCTGTATTGTTATTTTAACTTTTACCCTACATTTTATATTTGTTTAAACTTTTAAAAATAATTTATTATGATGTATTCATCAGAGTCCCAGCATAAAACGGAATCCACTTGTATGGTTTAAACAAGGAAACTCAAAAGATGAGACTACTGAAAGAGGTGTAGGAAGGGTTTGGAACACACACTGCACGATGGATGCTGAGGCTCGCAGGGAGTGGCAGCACCTGAAAGCCCTTAGTGCCTGAAGGGCAAAGGTGGAAAGAGTATTACCGGGATCTAATGGTACCTGTCACTGGGAAAAGAGTGAGTGAAATAAATAATCTCTACAAATTATGATATCTGTAAATCTGAATGTTCAACTATTGGGTTTGCTTAAGAATGGGTATGTGCATGGACTGGGGATGAACTCAAGCTTGAAGGGGCCTGAAGGATGTACAAACGGGAGAACCTATTGAAAGCAACATTACAGAATTACAACTCCCAACTGCTACGTCTTCTACAAGGGCATTGGTAGCAGCCTGTGCAGTTGAATGAGTTACCCTAAAAATTAAATTCCTTTGGCTTTAAAGTAAATGTGTCTCCCTGTTGTTGTATATTCCTGCCGGCCAGTTATGTGGTAGGATCTTGTGAGCTCTGACCTAAGCCTGGGGGTCAGAAAATTTCATAGTTCTTCTTAATAGATAATGGTATGTAAGGTTAGATGGAGTTAGGTAAGCCATTCAAGTTTGTGATGGAGAGGTTTAGCTACTCCCTTGCAACACCACAGCCTGGTACAGTGAAAGCCAGTCTCAGACAATATTCTGTCACGGATGTAGACAGTTACCAAAGAGACATTGATGAGGTAAGAATACACAGGAGGGCAAGACTCATGTGAGGGGAGTGAGACCCCTGGCCAAAGCACACAGTGGGAGGGGTGCCCAAAATGCAGTCATCAACATAAATAATACTTTAACATGCATATTATTTTTAAAAACCAAAATCAATGCAATATATTCATAGTGAATAAAAGTAAAAATTTTAAATAAAGGAAGGATCACTATGACTGTGTTTTTCTCCTGCCCCGTGGCACTGCAGAACGTTGAGGCAACCTATTCTGTGAGCTGGAGAAAGCCCACCTCTTCGTCTTTTGTGATGGTCCACATGGTTTCCTCATGAAAGGTTGACCCAGGCTTCCAGGGTCAGGGCTGTCTGCATTCTGGTCGGCATGAAACAGACAGAAATCATCCTGGGTGCCAGGCTGAGCAGAGCTCAAGCTTGGGTACTGTTCTCAAAGGTGCAGGGTGTGTTCTCACTGGATTCTTGGATCCTGTTTACACACAAGGTTAGGAAGTGTCTGTAATGTCTTTTTAGCTACTCGACGTATCTGGAAGAGTTTGAGACCTGATTCCTGATATTTACTCTGCTAGTGTCATGATAGAAATCCACTCTTGACATCCACTCTGAATGAACAGCAAGGCCTTGGATGACAATGGTGATGAGCCATAGCTGGGATTGTGGGCCTTTCTGGTCAGAGGGCCATCCAACTATCTGTCGTCTGTGTTCTGGACTGGTTAGTCCCTGTGCATTCCTGATTAGCATCTAGGTTTGGGGGGAATTTTAGAGTAAATTAGAGGCCTCTGGGTCTTGAGGATAGTGTGGGGTAACAGCAAAACCCCTGCTCTCACACAGCCACCTTTCAGTAGGGAAGAGAGACAGTAAATGAACAGACACAGGATGCAGTATCATACTACCGGGTGCTATGAGATGCCATAAAGAACACTGAAGCAGGATGAAGGTGGAGAGCTGATGACAGGTATTATGTTAGTTAGGGTGGTCAGGGCGGTCTTCTAAGACAAGTGACATTTGAGCAGGACCTGAATGTGGTTAAGCAGTTGCTTTGCAAATGTCTGCTGTGTGTGTGACAGCAATAGCAAGCACACAGGTGACATGTCTCAGGGAACTACCACATTCATGCTGGGAAAGATCCAAATAAGACAACATACAGCTCAGAAAATAAGAGCCTCTGATAGTTCTATTCCTCAGGGACAGCCACTTACACCAGCCGTTATGTTTTCTCCCAGGCATCTTCCTGTACACACAAAACCCTGTATCCTTTATGTTCTCCTTTCTTCTCTTTTCTCCTTCCCCTTTCTTCTCTTTTTCCCTTCCTTCCTCTCTCCATTCTCTCCCTGCTTTCTTCCTACCATCTCTTTTTCTCTTTTAAAATGAGAATATACCATACACGCTTCTTTGCAGTATTTTAAAAGTTTTGTATCAAAATAAATTCAGTAGCTTTAATTTTCGCAACCGCACTTGCAGCCTCGTTCTATAGTAGGGGTGTCATGGTATGGATGGATCAAGATCGACTTAACCAGTTTTTGGTATACGAACTTTGCGTGAGTTAAAAATAATACAGTCATGAACATTGGGGTACATACTTGATATATATGTGCATGTCAGTATCTAGCAGTGCAAGCATTTCTTGCTGATCCTCCAGCCTGAATGATAGGTCAAATGGAAGGCACTTTTCTAATTATGCTATACATTGCTGAAGTGCCCTACAAAAAGGTTACCCTAATTTATATTCCTGCCTTACTTTATGAGAGTTCCTGTTTTCTGACACTCTCACCAACATCAAAGTATGAACAGTCACGTTTTTGCCAGATGATAAATAAAAATCACATCTTCTCATTATTATAATTTTCTTTCTTTTTTTTTTTAGTGAGGTTGAATATTTCTTTCTATGCTTATTGGCCATTGATTACGGCAAAGGTGCTAATTGTTAATTAAGGATAAGAATTCTCATCTATTTGCTGTCTGATAGCAAGGATTGCCAACAGTACGTACTACCTCTTGAGTGGATTAGAAAAAGGTGTCCCTTCCTCATGACACTTTACTGCCATCTACCAGAAAATTGCCTTTATAGATAAACAAATCCATGATGACTACAGTGTGAATGATTAATGGAGCTCTGTAGGGTTGTGCAGTGCTCAACCTGCACATCTGTATAGGACGACCATGCTAATATTCAGGTTTAGTTTCTGAGATATCTACTGTTGCCTTCACCTCTCTACCTTTCATTCCTTGCACCTGAGCTCTAGGACATGATCCCATTTTCTTTTTCTAAAACCTTCGGTTGTGTAGATCCCACTTTTCTGGCTCATTTCATCTGTCTGCAAACTTGAATCCTTCAGAGAACTAGTTGGTGCCCTTTTGTCATCTTCTAGGCAGGAAGAGGCATTTTACATTTTCCAACAAAATCTCTTGGTTCTGAATCAAAGCTCTACCAGTGTTTCTAAGTGCCTAGGAGAATTTCTGTTACCACATAGCCCCTTCCTCTTTGTGACTTGCTTTCTTTTTAGAATACCCTTGCCCCTCTAAGTTGTGGCACAGTATAGATCATAGAAAACATTGAAGGCTCACTAGAGACAGGGAACATTTCCCAGCTCTTTACATGTGTGAACTGATTTTTTTTTTTTGACCACTAAATGAATTAGATACTAATCATAACTTGTATCACTATTACCCAATTACCTTTACTACTAATAGTAGTATTTTTAGAAGCAGATAGATAAGGAAGAGGAGGCGGAGAGAAAGGAAGCAAAAGCTAGCAAATGTACAAGGTTCAGAGCAAACATCCCATTCTGATCTTTTTAATAAGGGAGGGCACAGAGTTTACCTACTCAGAAACATAATAGAGGAGTTTAATGCCATTGGGCAAACTCTACAACAACTCAACCCGCAAGAGGCTTGAGATAATTCAAGCCCTTTAGCTTCAGAATAAACTGATGAAGCTCACAGAAGGCCATTTCCTCGGGAAGCAGGTCCCTGTTGACCTCCCTTTAAAAGTGTACAAAGTTCATGGTTCCCCATGATCCACTGAGCAAATGTCACATGCCTCTGATAAAACTCAGTCCAGCAAAAAAAAATCAAGCAGGGGACTCTATTCTAAAATACCCAGAGATGAAAGTGTGTGTGTATGTGTAGCAGGTCCTGGGGAAAAGTTATGAGGAGCAGTGTATCCAGTTAGATGTATTGGAATTTGGGAGCTAAAAGCAGCCTTGGAAATTGCCAAACTGAAGTCTTTTATTTTCAAGACCTGGCAACTGAAGAACTAGATGTTTTAATGACTCAATTAAACTCACGCAGCTGTTGAGCGGCCCTCCCTGATGCCCATAATTATGTCCTCTCCCCAAGTGCCCTGCCCCAATAAATTTAGAGACAAAAGTCTTCAGTTTTATTATCAGATATGTTGCCGATTGACTGTGCCATGTTGGGAAAATCACTTTATCCATTTGCAAAGGGATTAGATTTCAAGTTCCTTAGCTTCTTGACATGCAGTGTCTCAGTTGGAAGTTTCTTTTCTAAACTTGGCTCTTTCAGTCTCTACATCCTTTGACCATCCTTGGAGGGCTTAAGAACCGCCCTTATGAGACGTCTTAGCTTGTGTAGGCAACCATCCTGGGGCCCACCCAAGAAGACTAATCGTGTGGAGCTTTCTCTGAACAGTGCTTTGACAGAGAAAGTGGCCAGCAGCCAGCATCCAAAACCAAACAATTGTCAGATGGCTAGGGAAAGAAAAATAAATACTGAGCAGAGTCAAGAGCTCAATAGCTATTTCGGGGTAGTAGAAGGCTTCTTTTACGGCCATTTCAACTGGAGCCTGAGAGCATGCTTGAACCAGAGGGATCCAACCCTCCTGACCTCAAATGCCTACACTGCCAGAGTCTGGGAGCAGTCCCTTAGCCATATGTAGACCCCACTGCAGTGAGGATGGAGTCCTGCTGTACCCTCTCAGCACATCAGAGATGCTTCCTAGGCTCTCGTTACCCAGGCTGTCCATGCCCAGTGCTGCACTCAGTCTTTTCCTGGAAAGCTCATAGGGCCTTTTTGATGGCATATATTTGTTTCTTTGAAGAGTTACTCTCTGTATCCATCTGCTATACTATGGGGTTGACATCTTTTTATTTTTCTTAGATTGAAACTCCTAGATTAAAAAAAAACCCTGATTTTCATTCTGTTCTTCATTCTGGGAAGCAGGTTTGCTTCCCACCTCTACCTCTCTTTATTTATGATCAAACTTGGGTTTATTTTTACATGTTGTATAGGGATGCCGTGATACAAATACTGTGAATGTGGGACCATCCAAACTTTATTTGTGTAGAGTCTATCTGGTATTGATAATATGGCCAATTTAGATGTCCTAGGTACTGAATTTACTTTCAGATTTATTTCTCTCTTCTTCCCTCTTCCCAATTTCTTCCTTTCACCTCTTTTTCCCCCTTTTGTTCCACTGAAATGCTTTCCTTTGAATCACACTCTGTGAGAGAAGAGCACAGTAAGTACATTAGTAGAATTAAATTTCATGAATGTATATATTTTTTATTGCTATTGTCTTAAACTACTTTCTTATGAGGAAAGCATTGTGAAGTTTGTTTTTACCTGTGGCAGATGAAAATGTTATCCATAGAAAAACTTAAAAATTACCTGAGGATAGGGCAAGAAATATTCATTTGAGTTGTTCTCTGAAACACAAATGGCATCAAGGCTGTCAGGTAAATGTGTTTATCTATTGAGTGTGAGGCAAATGGGAATGGTAAAGTCTGTGGCTAAACTATAAATCATTCAAACTTAGTGTGTATACATACACACTATATATATATATATATATAAATATATAATGTATGTATGTATATTTACCATCACATTAGCCACTCAAAATATGCTTTTTGACCCAACTGAATGCTAGGGCTTTAACTTTGCATGCAAGTATTATTTCAGGTAATCATTACTTCTATTTTATTCCATTTATCTGGTGAACATGATGCTTTTCCTATAACAACTTATGTAAGATTACAGTATCCTTCACCACAGTGCTAGTCCTGTCATTCTTCAGGGCTCTTTATTACTTTTAGAATAAATTATAGCATTTAACATTCTTCCTGATCTGGCTCCAACCTAATTTTTGATTTTTTTCTCTCTTTTTTGAGATAAGTTCTTGCTCTGGGTAGAGTGCGGTGGCATCATCACAGCTTACTGCAACCTCAAATTCCTGGGCTGAAGTGATCCTCCTACCTCAGCTTTCTTAGTAGCTGGAACTGTAGGTGCATGCCACCATGATGCCTGGATAATGTTTTTCCATATTTAGTAGATATGGGGTCTCAGTCTTTCTCTGACTGGTCTTAAACTTCTGACTTCAAACAGTCCTCCTGTCTTGGCCTCCAGAGTCCAAGAATATACATGTGAGCCACTACTCCCAGCCCCAACTTGCTTTTATTTCCATATTTTCCCTCTATACTCCATAAATTTATGCTAATATCATTTACTTATATTTTCTTATATTCTTATTCACCTGTTCTTTGATTCTTTACCACCCATTTGATTTATTGCTACCAACTCTCTCCCCATCTTTATAGACACTTGGCTTATTAGTCAAGGCCTCAATTAAAAATCGAGTTCTAGAATCTACATTTAAAGTCCTTTGTTCTGTGTTCTGTAAAACTATATATAAACCTCTGTAAGCTGGAATGACATAAGTCCTAGTTTTCCCTGGACAATCTCTGTTTATGCCTGTGGTGTCAGCTTCATTATTACTTTTTAACGACCATGTTAATTAGAACATTTAATTACATTTCTGCCTTATGTTGGAGTTAGATATGTTTATGTTCTCATTGGACCGAGGATCACCTTTGTATCATCCAATGGACAGGATATCTATTTCTGTTGCATTCATGACAGTCAGTTAAGTACATTGGTGAATTTTATCTCATTTCCATATGAGTAGAAATGTTTGAAGAGATAGTATGTTTTATAAATAGCCCTGAGGTTAAATGACTCTCACCTTTAGGCATTTGCTATTTTTTTCTTGTCTTTTTTTCTTTTCTTTTTCTTTTCTTTTTTTTTTTTTTTTTTGAGGGGGAGGACTCTATTTGGTTTGTTTTTTTCTTGCACTTAGATAGTGCTGACAGAAAACAGATCAGGGGACCATGTTTTTTTAGAGCAAGGAAGGACTTTGTATGATTATCTGGTGAAGTTCTCTGTCCTCACACATGTAAATAATCTTATAGTGGATGCCTGTTCCATTTTATACTCTGCATTATTTATTCCTTTTCTTTAGGTAAGTGGCAGCTTGATTTTTTTTTTTGGAGAAATTATTCCCACCTAACTCTGAGTAGCAGGGCTGCTGGAAGTAGGATGAGGTAACGAGGGTGCAAAATTTAAGATAGTGCTAACTTTCAGAAATTGTGCAAGTGTAGAGCTGCTAGCCAAAAGACTGTCTTCTTAGACTGTCCTGTAGGGGCCTTGCTTGCCTCACCCTAGTCCTGTCCTTATTCACAACAGGTGGAATTTACCCAATCCCCATCTCCAGGGACGGACATTTGACCCAAGCCTGGCCAAAGACCTTTCCTTCCTCTGGCCACAGTGATGCGTTAAGGTGCAGTTATGTGACACAATCAGGACCAATGAGATTCTATTCTGGGATGTTTTATTGGACTTCTTGGGAAATCAAGCTCTCTCTTTTTAGTACCTCTGAAACAGAGAAGAAAGAAATCTAGAAATGTTGGTACCACCACATAGAGCAGCCTACAGGTGCATAGATCCACAGCAGAGGCAAGCAGACCTGGGGTGGAGAACTGCTACCTTTGAATTAATTCTTTAAGCACTGTACCAAGTATGACTGACTTCTAGGTTTCTAGGGACATAGTTGATGAATTACACACACACACACACACACACACACACACCCCCCACACATGTACCCGTTTCTTTTATCTTCATACCAGTTTGAGACAGATTTCTGTTTATTTGCAACTAAAGTATTCTGTGCATAAAAATGAGGTAGCTCAGTCCCATGGAAGTTGATACATACTCTTGGTCACACATCTTTTGTGAAATGTAGGTGGTGAATCTAGATCTAGACTTTATTACATAGTATTTTTTGTTTGCTTGTTTTTATTGTTCTACTGTCTCTGACCTTCATCAGTACCATGTAATAGTTCTGGTACTGAACTATTCATTTAAAGTATGTTTGACAATCACAAGTTAAACACATTTAGGGACCAAGAGCCTATGCTTCATTTTTAAAAAAGAATCATTGTTTTCAGACTAATTTTCTGCTCAATTTATGCCTGCATAATGTTAAGGAGATGAGGGCATTGAAGCTAAAAGACATAAGATAAAATTGGTCCACTTCTCTGGACTTTTTGTTTGTAGCTTTTGTAATACACTTCTCAGCTGCTCAAAACTAGAAGTCCTCCTTTTCATCTTCTAGCTAGACTTTGATATGCCATTGAGCTGCAGGAATCAGCTGGGTGTCTAGATCATAGTTTCTTACAATGCTTACTCAGCTCAAGACCAAACAATGGTGATTGACTGTTTTATCTCCCATTGGGGCACACAACTTAGTTTGCTAATGGTGACAAATGACATTGAGAGAAAAATCGGTTTAAATTAATGACCCTACACTTGCAAAATACCTCAGGGAGGGAAAGTTCACTCTAAGATCATGGAGACAGTGGTATTCTTGCCACTTGCCATTAGTGATGTTAACAACAACAACAACAAAAAATCCAAGACCATCAGAACATCACATACTCCTCTGGTGAAAACACAGATTACTGTACTGGGCCTTGTCTCCAGAGTTCTGGATTAAGTAAATCTGGGGTGGGGCTCACAAATTTACATATCTAACAATTTCCAAGGTGATACTGATGGTGAATGTCTGGGAATCACATTTTGAGAATTGTTCCTCTTTATCAAGGATGGAATGTTAAGGAGGTACTTACTCACTTACAGGGAATTGGTGAGAAATGTTAACAGAGATACAGAGTTAAGGTTACATTGTTGAGGCTATAATAGAAGAAGAAATGAAGTTGTTTCAAATGCTCCCTCAATATTTCTCACAGTGATTCTTATTTATTGTTTTTGTTTGGTTGGTTTTTGAAGAGTTTCTCCCTTTCTGAGGTGTCTCTTTACTCCACACTGACCTGCTCATTAAGCCAAGACATTTATCTTAATTTTCATCAATACTGCTTACCAAAAAGTTATTTTTCATAGTAGTTTTTTTTCCTGAAAGTATAGGGTAAGGATGGGGTAGAAATGTTGAGGAGTCGATGGGAGAGCCAGAGGCATGAAGTTTTAAAACTCAGCATTGTTTAGCAAAGCGTTCAGAGTGGAATATTAGACATTTGTGTCCTAAAAATGCTCGAGCATCCTACCATGTTAAATTGAATGTTTCCTGGATATTTATTCCCCCAAGACTCAAACTCCTCCACATCATGGTATTTTTTTCTTGGACTTGTCCTGTTGATTCATCTTTGAGTCAGTAGGAACATTCTGAGTCACAGAACAATTTGACTCTCTCATTTTTCCTGTGTCCTTATCACTTCCTCAAGACTCCATTGTTGAAATCAGAGTAATCCGGTATGGTTTTCTTAAGTAAAGACAGCTCTCCACAGTATATTAATAATGTTTCAAAAAATGAGTAAAACTCCTGCTCTAGGAAAGATATGCTGTGTTTTCCTGCATACTACCTGGCAAGTTATTGGGTTCTACAGTTTGAAAATAATAGTGCTGGTGATCAAATTTATAGTTTGAATCTCAGACAGCAACTAACTTTCCATGATCCTAGGTGTAGAAATAATCTTCCCTCAGTCAGGATACAAACTTGAGGTCTGTAATATGTTCTTATTGTCTGCCATGTGTTATCATGGTAGGATCAGACCAAGATGAAGAAAGCCCAAATTGTACAAATAAGAATTAAAACACGTGTAATATCCAGTCAGGTTACACAGGGAGTTTTGTGTTTCTCAAGAACATTTAATATTTTATTCACATTGAAATTCCAGAGTTCTAATTAAGATTTGTCTAAAAATGGGCAGCTCCTGTAGCTCAGTGGGTATGGCGCCAACCACAAAGGCTGGGTTTGAACCCAGCCTGGGCCAGCTAAAACAACAATGACAACTGCAACAAAAAACATAGCTGGGCGTTATGGTGGGCACCTGTAATCCCAGCTACCTGGGAGGCTGAGGCAAGAGAATCACTGGTGCCCAAGAGTTTAAGGTTGCTGTGAGCTGTAACACCATAGCACTCTAGCCAGGGTAACAACTTGAGAATCTATCTCAAAAAATAAAAAAAATAAAAAAGATTTATCTGAAATTGTGTGTGTGTGTGTGTTTTAAAATTTATTTTTATTGTTTGGGATTCATTGAGGGTACAAAGAATTAGATTATACTGATTGGATTTGTTAGATAAAGTCCCTCCCTCCCCCAAGAGGTATGCCATACACCACAATCCCCATCCCTTTTTCTCTTTACTCTGTCCTCCATTCCCCTACCCCTCCCTTGTGTTAGGTCATCTACTGCCTTCATATTAGAATTGAGTACATGGGATTCTTGTTTCTCTATTCTTGTGATACTTTACTAAGAAGAATGTGTTCCACCTCCATCCAGGTTAATACAAAAGATGTAGGGTCTCCATCTTTTTAATGGCTAAATAATATTCCATGGTATACATATACTACAGCTTAATAATTCATTCCTGGATTGGCGGGCATTTGGGTTGTTTCCACATTTTGGCAATTGTAAATTGAGCTGTGATAAACAGTATATTCCAAAAGTCCTTATGATAAAAGAATTTTTTTTTTCTGGGTAGATGCCTAGTAATGGGATTGCAGGATCAAATGGGAGATCTAGTTTGAATTCCTTCCAAAAAGGTTGTATTAGCTTGCAGTCCCACCAGCAGAGTAAAAGTAATCTGTTCTCTGCACATCCAAGCCAGCATCTGAACTTTGAGACTTAGTGATTTGTGCCATTCTCACTGGGATTAGGTGATATCTCAGGGTAGTTTTGATTTGCATTTCTCTGATGATTAGGGACAATGAACATTTTTTCATATGTTTGTTAGCCATTCATCACTCTTCTTTAGAGAAGGTTCTATTCATGTCTCTTGCCCAGTGATATATGGGCTCATTGGGTCTTTTTATGTTGATTATTTTGAGTTCTCTATAGATTCCAGTTATCAAGCATTTGTCCAATTCATAACATGCAAGTATATTTTCCAATTCTGAAGGTTGTCTGTTTGCTTTGGTTGTTGTTTCCTTAGCTTTACAGGTTTTCAGTTTAATTAAGCCCCATTTGTTTATTTTTGTTGTTGTTATAATTGCCATGGAAGTCTTCATAAAATCTTTCCCCAGGTCTATATTTCAAGTGTTTTCCCCATACTTTCTTCAAAGATTGGTGTTGTTTCATGCCTTATATTTAGATCTTTTAACCATCTTGAATGAATTTTTGTAGGTGGTGAGAGATGTAGGTTTAGTTTCAGTCTTTTACATGTGGTTATCCAGTTCTCCCAACACCATTTATTGAATAGGGATTATTTTCTCCAATATATGTTCTTGTTTGGTTTATCAAATATCAAGTGGCTCTAAGAGATTAGTTTCATCTCATGGTTTTCTATTTGGTTCCAAATGTCAATGTCTCTATTTTTGTGCCAATACTATGCTGTTTTGATTACTATGACCTTGTAGTATAGCCAAAAGTCTTATAGGGTGATACCCTGGACTTTGTTTTTATTACTAACAATCCCTTGGCTGTATGGGTTTTTTTCTGATTCCATACAAAATGAAGAATTATTTTTTCCAATTCTTGAAAGTATGATGATGGTATTTTAATGGGGATTGTATTGAATCTGTGGATTGCTTTGAGTAGTATAGACATTTACACAATGTTGAGTCTTCCCAGTCATAAGCATGGTATATTCTTCCATCTGTTAATATCCTCTGCTATTTCTTTTCTTAGGGCTTTATAATTTTCTTTGTAGAGGTCCTTCACCTCTTTTGTTAGGTATATACCTAGGTATTTCATTTTTTTCTTTTTCAGCTACTGTGAAAGGAATTGCGTCCTTGATTACCTTCTCATCTTTGCTCTTATTGACATATACAAAGGGTACTGATTTGTGGACATTGATTTTATATCCTGAGACACTGCTGTATTTTTTGATCACTTACAGAAGTCTCATTGTTGAGTCTTTGGGGTTATCTAAGTATAAGACCATATTGTCAGCAAAGAGTGAGAGTTTCACCTCCTCTGGACCCATTTGGATGCCCTTTATTTCTTTCTCTTGCCTGATTGTATTGGCTAGAACTTCCAGAACTATGTTGAATAGTAGTGATAATAGAAGAAAACCCTGTCTGGTTCTAGTTCTAAGTGGAAAAACTTTCAGTTTTACTCCATTCAGTATGAAATTAGCTGTGGGTTTGCTGTAGATGGCTTTGATCAAATTAAGAAATGTGCCACTTATGCCTATATTCTTAAGTGTTCTAATTAGAAAAACATGCTGAATTTTATCAAATCCTTTTTCGGCATCTGTTGAGAGGATCATATGGTCTTTGCTTTTGCTTCTTTTGATATGGTGAATTATGTTTATGGACTTGAGTATGTTAAACTAGTCTTGCATCCCTGGATGAAACCAAATAGATAGTAATGAATGATTTTTTAAATGTGTAGCTGTAATTTATTGGCTAAGATTTTATTGAGACTTTTAATACCTATATTCATTAGTGATATTGGTCTGAATTTCTCCTTTTTAGAGAAAAGACCAAAAGTTTGTTCTTTTCCTGGTTTTGGTATCAGGGTGACGTGGGCTTCATAGAATGTGTTGGGGGAAGATTCCTTCCTTCTCAATTCTTTGGAAAAATTTCTGAGGGTACAAGTATGAGGGTAAGCTCTTTTTTGAAGGTTTGATAGAATTCTGGTGTGAAGTCATCTGGACCAGGGCATTTTTTTTGTTGGGAGATTTTTTGTTGTTTCTGTGATCTCAGTTCTTGAAAGTTATCTGTTTGAGAGATCTGTTTCTTTTTGATTAAGTCTAGGGAGAGGGTGTGATTACAGGTATTGATCCATTTCCTCCACATTTCAAATTTCTGGGCATGGAGTTTCTTGTAGTACTCAGAGATGGTCTCTTATATCTCTGTGGCATCTGCTGTTATTTCTCCTTTCTCATTTCTGATTAAGGTTATTAGAAATTTTACTTTTCTGTTTCAAGTTAATCTGGCCAAAGATTTATCGATTTTATTAATTTTTTCAAAAAAATCAACTTTTTGTTTTGTTAATTTTCTGAATGATTCTTTTGTTTTCAATTTCATTCATCTCTAATTTAATTTTATTTTTTTCTTCTGCTGGGGTTTATATTAGATTGTTCTTCTTTTTCAAATTCCATAAGATGGCTCATGAGTTTGTTGATGTGCTCTCTTTCTGTTTTTCAAATGTAGGCATCTAATGTAATAAATTTCCCTCTTAAGACTGCTTTTGCTGGACCCCACAGGTTTTAATAACTTGTATCTTCATTGGTACTATTTTTGAGGAATTTAATGATTTCCTCTTTTATTTCTTCCTGAACCCAACTATCATTCAGCATAATATTGTTTAATTTCCAAGTCTTTGTGTGGGGATGAACATTTTTGTTGGAGTTGAGTTCTACTATTATTGCCCTGTGGTCTGAGAAGATACATGGTATAATTTCTATTATTTTAATTTTGCTGAGGTTTGATTTGTGTCCTAGAAAGTGGTCAGTTTTGGAGTGCATACCATGGGCTGATGAGGAAAACATGTATTCTCTAGAATTTCCTTGGGATGATGTGTTCTGTATATGTCTATTAATATTAATCCCATTTGTTCTAATGTCGCATTTAAGTCTTTTGTATTCTTGTTTAGTTTCTGTTTAGAGGATTTGTCTAGTTCTGTCTGAGGAGTGTTAAAGTCCCCAACTATTATGGTGTAAGGGGATATCATACATACATATATATAATACTATATATATATATAAAATTTATTGTTAGGGATTCATTGAGGTACAAAGAGCTAGGTTACATTAATTGCATTTGTTAGGTAAAGTCCCTCTTTCGGATATCATATTGCTCAGACCCATCAATGTCTGTTTCATAAATTTGGGAGCATTTAAGTTGGGTGCATAAATATTTAAAATTGAAATGATTTCTTATTGTGTTGTTCCTTTGACCAGTATAAAGTGACTATCTTTGACTTCTTAACTTCAGTGGCTTTAAATATGCTTGTATCTGAAAATAAGATTGCAGCCCCTCGTTTCTTCTGATTTCTGTTTGCTTGAAATACTATTTTCCATCCCTTGACTCTGACTCTTGATTTGTCCTTCAAGGCTAGATGTGTCTCTTGGAGACAGAATATGGATGGCTTGTGCTTATTTATCTAATCAGCCAGCCTGTGCCTCTTCAGTGGTGGATTCAGTCCATTGACATTTATTGAGAGAATTGATAAGTGTGGTGGAGTTCTATTCTTCTTTTGTGTAATTTTATCCTTTGTGCCAGTGTGAAAGTTAGGTTTTGACCTTTAGCTTCTGGTATTTATTTTGCTGGTGGTCCATTGTGGTGGTCAGTGTTGAGAATAGGTCTATGTGTTTTCTGTAGAGCTTATCTTGTTGTGGCAAATTTCTTTGGTGCTTGTATATCTGCACAAGATTTGATTTCTTGATCAATTTTGAAGCTGAGTTTAGCTGGGCTAAACTAGAATTCTGGGCTGAAAATTGTTTTGTTTAAAAATGTTGAAGGTGGATGATCATGCTCTTCTGGCTTGGAAGGTTATAGTTGAAAAGTCTGCTGTCATCCTAATGGCTGTGCTTCTGTAGGTCAGTTGGTACTCACTCCTGGCTGCCTGCAGAATTTTTTCTTTCATCTTGACTTTGGGCAGGTTCATTACAATGTGTCTTGGAGATCCTTTGTTTGAATTGAGATGACCTGGGGTTTGATATCCATCTGAATGGGGCATATCAGGACCGTTAGTTTTAGGAAGTTTTCATTTATGATAGTCTCCAGTAGGGCTTCCATTTCTTTGGAACAATCTTCTTGCCCTTTCAGGAGTCCCTATTATTCGAATGTTTGAATATTTTGTGGAGTCTCATAGTTTTCTAAGTGCCTCTTCTGCTTTCTATCTCTTGCTTTCTGCCTCTTTAACTGCCTGGGTTAACTGGAAAACTTTATCCTTTAGCTCTGAGGATCTTTCTTCTCCATGGTCTAACCTATTTTTGATACTTTCTACTGCATCTTTACATTCCCTGATTGTCTCCTTCATTTTCTTAAGCTCCACCATATTCTTTCATATTATACATATCTAACTTTTGGTTCTGTCTTTCCATTTTTTATCCATTCCTTTTATTGTCTTTATCATCTATATTTTAAATTCTCTTTATGTCAAGTGCATTAATTCTTTACAGGTGGAGTCTTCTATAGTAGCTGCCTCATGGACCCTTTGGGGAGTTCCTGTTTTGGCTTTTTATGTTGCCTGAATTTTTCTGTTTGTTTCTCTTCATGTGTTCTTTCTTCTTGTTCACCTCTTTGTCCTCATTTTTTCTTCTTACTGCTTCTTTGCTTCAAATTGCTTTGACTCAGAGCTTAGGTCTTGAAGTGTCCTCGGTCTGAGCAAATCCAAATAAACAGAAGTCCTTGCTCTTGATGATAATATGTTGCAATATGTTGCTGGAACACGAGGTGGTGCTGTGGTTTTTTTAGGAGAAAGAGAGTCAGCCAGCAACCTCTATTGTTCTTATTCCTAACTTAACTGCCTTTGATGTTCACCTGTTTGTTTCCTCAGCATTCAGACTCTATTGGGTTGGGATCTTAAAGCTCACAAGAATCCTTCAGGGTCAGGTATCACAGTGCCCCCTGACTCCAGTTCCAATGGGGTATGAGAGTCCCTCAGCCTGTCCTAAGAGTAGAATTCTGATCCCAGCAGGCAGAATTATGATGGCCGTAATTTAGGCCCCTTCTAAGACCTTCCTATGACCTTCCCACACTGGCAGCCCTCTGCCTGCTGAGACCTTTTCAGTATGTCTGCCTTACCAGCTACCAAACTTATGGCAAATCCACTCCAATAGGCATTCAAATCTGATTGCTGTATACTGTTTGAGACTGCCCACTCTTCCAAGCTTTCCATTCAATGTGCAACTTCCCGCAACAACTGAAAACTCTGGAAAGGCTTCCTCCCATCTTGGACCTCTGGGGGAGGCTATCCAATCCCACCAAGTCTTAATCACTTGCCTAATTCTTCAGATTTCCGTCACTCCAGATTATATGCTCACCAACTCCTTGCTGTGCTTCCTGAGTTATGACTCTGGGTAAGGTCCCTGTACCAAGCATGGCTGGGTTCTATCTTTTTCCACAGTCATTCTAGGAGAGCTCAACTGCATGATCCTACTGGTCTGTCATCTTGTCCCCCCTGCCTCGTTTTGTTGATGTGTTATTGTTGGTATTTTGACTAAACAACAATTGAGCCATATATATTTATCTTGTATCTGATTACTTTGTTGTATTACATTAATTTGAATAATGATAGAGTATATATTAACTGGACTTTTTGAACAAATAGTCATTTCTCTCCTTTTGTCTGATTTTTATATTTTTTAGTGGTATACACAAGGTTATCATGCTGAAAAAATTGTTTTTAATTTTCTAAGGTTTTTAAAAATCATTAAATAAGGAATAGATAGGGAATACTATTAAATGCCTTTAAAGCATGTGAATGATTAAATTAAATTATTTATCTTTTTTCTTATTAGACCTATTTTTTGAATAATTGTATTAAGAGATTTACCAATCCTATGCCTAAATTCCTGGGATAAACTCTACTTAGTTATGCCAGATAATTCTTTTGTACTAATGAATTCAGTTTGAAGTATTCTTATTAATAAATGAGATTTTTTTCTGTGTGCTCTTTATATCTAGTTTTGGCCTTAGAGTCTGTTAGCTTATGAAAAATATTGAGTAGTTTCTGTAGCACAAGATGATCTGCTCTTTAAAAGTCTCTGTAATTTGTAGATAAACTACTTTTAAGTATAGTTTTTAGATTAACATTCTATTTTTCTGAGTCTTTTGACATTTTTTACTTTTTAATTGAATCAGTTTAGATAATATATTCTTTTCCCATAAACTCAAATACTTTATTAAGATGTATTTAATTTAGAGTCATATGGTGCTTTCTATTTTCTAAATCTCTATTTTAGTTTTTATTATACAGATATATACTTTCTCACATATTATACTTATTATGTGTTATATTTCATTTACATTTAAAAATATTTTGTTTTTTTCAAAAAAACTAATGCTTAGATTTTAAGATATTTTATAGCATTATAATTTTTTGTTTTAAAATTAATCCCTTTATCTTGATTCTTATAAGATTAGAGAATTATTTAATATCTTAAATTCAATGCTATTTCAAGTACTTTTTTTCTTGTTGAAGAATTGATCTTGATCAAGTACTTTTATTCTTACACACAATAACCATACTAAGAGTAACAAATTTTACTTCTTCTAATGGTCTATAATCATACTCTTGATTTCCTTTGAAACTCATTTATTTTACCACTTAATTATTCTATTTTTATAAAGAAATATCTCATGATGAACAATTGGAAATTGTATCTTATGATATAAGGTTTTACATATATGTATGTGTATAGATACATACGTATTTTAAGTGTTTTGTATAGATGCACATACATGAGTTTCTTTTTAACACACACATTAACTGCCATGTAGTTGTATTTAACTTGCTCTAGTTTTGAGCCCAGAGCCTCATGAAGTATATTTAACTCAAACATCTCCTGACCTATCCTGAACTAATAACATACTGTGGTACTAAGGAAAAAAATATTTTTTCTTGTGTGGCAGAAAAATGTGTTAAAAGCTGAAATAGTTACATGCTCTTAAGAGAAATCAGAGGACTCAGTTGCTTTTCAAAGCTATATTATTAAAATTATGTCTTTGTCCATTTAAAAAATCTTTAAATATAAAAGGCTTAAAAAGGGGGTATGTAAAAGTTTCTCACAACAATTGTGTTCTTATAACTTTTCTTGGAACTTCTATTAGTTTTTAACTATAGTATTTTGATACTTTATTAGTTGATCTTTGGTGCAATAGTTTCATTTTCTGTGGATGTTTACAGAATTTTATTTTTATTCATTTAATTAAATAATTCAGAAATTCAATTGTACATACGCAGATGTGAGGTTTTTTAAATAGTTTTTTCCAGGAAAATACTCAACTCATCTGATTTGACCTTTTAATTATTTAAAAAATTTTTGTTTGAAGTAAATTTGTATTTATAGAAGGATTTCAAAAATAATATAGAGAGCCTCTATATATTCTTTACTCAAATTTAAGTAATGTTAACCATAGCATATTTAATAAACTTAAGAAATTGTCATCAATGCAATATCATTAACTAAAGTATGCCCTTGATTTAGATTTCAGCAGTTTTCCCATTAGTAATATTTTTCTCTTTCAGGATCCAAAACATTTAGTTTTCAAACTTCCCTGTTATTTTCCAATTTGTGACAGTGTTTAATGATGTTGCACTTTTGATAAGTATATTCAACTATTTATTTTTTAAGCTAGCAGTGGAATGCACTCTTCTGTGATTTCTGGTTCTATTCAATCATTCATGTTTTCCTCTTTGGGAACATAGAAAATTAATAAGTTTTATCTCCATTGTCTTATTTGTCATGGTCTTTCAAAGATTTTCTTCTTTTTTTACACCCTATAAATTTAGAATGTTTCTTTTGTTTGTCTTCCATCTTGATTTTTTATTATTATCTACAGTGACATTCTTTAATAACAACATTAAAAATTAAAAATTTTTCTGATATAAATTTGGTGTTCATGCAACACTTTTCTTATCTATCATCTTCCCTTAGCTATAATGTACACATTTCATCTAGTATGATTACTTCTCAACCCATTGTTCCCTTTCCATGCTCAATTTCATAGAGCAGAAAGTCATAAGGAAAAAAGAAATAGAAAGTAGTTACAAAGAGAAAAGTAGGAAGAAGTCCAGGCTGCTGCAAAGAGGGAGATGCAGAGAGACCGACTACTTTGGTTTTAAGGATTTGAGATTCAAATCTCTTCTGAGGCCTGGTTATACTATATTGAGAATGCCGAAAGTTTTGTAGCATTTTCTTCTTATTCCTATAGTCAATCGCTTTCACAAATTTTTAGTATGAAATTATCTTTCCCTTATTTTGCATTACTTTTTGTTTTGAATACACCCAATTTTATTTTGTCTCTGTGCATAATCGTCAAGTGTGGAATTTGCTTTCCAGAAAGTTAACCAGCACTCAGGCCAGGGGAGGTTACTTTGACTTCCTCATCCTCTGGGCACTGATTAAGACCCGTTATACATCTATAGATGGAAATACCTGTAGTGTTCCATCTTACTTTCCAAAGCTGCATAGACTTTCATCTAGTGTTTCTTGTTGAAAAAAGTGAAATTCCCTGCCATTCTGCATCACTACTCCATTTCTTGAGATTTCAAAAAGTACCATGTATAGAAAAAGAGCTTTCTTAACATGAGTTGCATACAGATTTCTTCCTCTGTCCACTCACATCAATTCTCCACGTGACTGCACTTCCCATAGAGCAATATGCATTATCGACTGGATTCTGAGTAGAGTAAAAAACAAAAAACAAACAAACAAAAAAAACTAGGCAGGGAGGTAAAGCAAAATTCTGATGGCACAGAGATGACTATTCTAAATTCTTTAAAAGATTAATGGATTGCCAGTCAGTTGTGAGAGAGCAAAAATTGTCCCCCTGTATGTGACATGTCATAACTGCTTATCTATGATGGTAAAGGTGGAAGATCACACATTATTTTTTACATTATTCATTAAATCATTGATACAACAGATACGATATTGGATCAATGTTATGTGCCAGGTATTGTGCTTGGTCCTGGTAACACATACCTAAATAAGAAAGTCATGGTCCCTACGTCCATCAAGTTTTTCCCAGTTGTAAATAAGTTAGCATTTATGAATGTCAGGATTTATGGAGGGTATCTTACTCCATAGTGTTCTTATCCAAACTAAATGTGATTGATAACCCATATTTGGTATCTGCTGCAAGGTAAGCACTTAGTCAATGTTAGGTTTTATTATATTTTTATTAAAATTATTATGAGTTCTACATTTATTATTTTGTTAATAATAAGGGGAATACCTTACATTCATTATCACATTCAGTCTTCAAAACAAATCCCTTGGGCTCCAGTCTTAATTTTTTTGTATTGTTTTCATCTTTTTTCTTTTTCATGGGCATTTTGGTGGACTGTTGAAGTGGGCTGTAAGATATTGCTAGCTTTTGTTTCTCCTGTTTTTCATGATCCTGTTTCTCATCTTTTACCAACTAGTTGTGTCATCGGTGACACTAATTTTAACATCTGTTGATTATTCTTTCTCACAAACTATTACTATGGTGTTTACTAATTTGGTAATTTTCTATTTCTATCCCTTTACCTGTCTTTGCTCATTGGAATTTTACTGTAGTAAGAGTTTTCACTTCTCCTCTCTTTAACTACTTATAAACTCTTTATGTCACTATTTACTCATAGATATTCATTATACTCATTATTTATTTTGGGATTCTAATTGATCTATATTTGGACAGTGAAAATCCCTTGTAGTTGTCTACTATTTGCATAATATTTAAAATTAGAAATCTCTTTTAGATTGTTTTCTATAATTTTACAATTAACATTTTTAAATACAAAATATTGAATTATACACTATATACTCATACACATACCACATGATTTTACAATTTGTATTTTTAAATACAAATATTTCCTTTACAATATAACTATCCAACAGTTTATCTTATCTTTTCTGACATGGAAAAGTAAACTGTAGACTTAAGTACACTGTGCTCCAGAACTCTACACCCCGACTCATGCATGATGCGCTTGCATGTCAATATCTAGAGTTCAATATCTGTTAATAGTTCATTTTTTAGGTAATATTAAATACTCTAAAATGTACAAATATTAAATATGCCATTAAAAGACTTTGGACAAATACATGTACCCATATAAATCAAATATCTCTAATGGTATAGAATATTTTCATCACCTTAGAAATTTCCCTAATACTTCTTTTGAAGTAATCACTGTCCCTACCTTCCTATAGATTATTATTTATTTCTTCTAAAACTTGATATAAATAGAATCATAAATTAGATACTCTTTCATAGGTTCCCTTTTACTTAACATGTTTTTGAGATTTATCATGTTGTTATCAGTAGTTCATTTCAATTGTTGCATAAAATTCTGTTGTATGACATAACACTGTTCATTCATTTTTTCTTTTTTTTTTTTTTTTTTTTGAGACAGAGCCTCAAGCTGTCCCCCTGGGTAGAGTGCCATGGCATTACAGCTCATAGCAACCTCCAAGTCCTGGGCTCAAGCGAGTCTCCTGCCTCCGCCTCCCAAGTAGCTGGGACCACAGGTGCCCGCCACAATGCCTGGCTTTTTTTTGGTTGCAGCCATCATTGTTGTTTTGGCGGGTCCCGCTAACCGCCTTTTACAGAGAAGACACAACAGACAACAGCCCCGCAGAGCTATAGGCGCCGAGCCTCATTCATTTTTTTCAATTGATAAATAGAAGAATATTTCTAGTTTTTGCTTATTATAAGTAAAGCTTCTATGAATATACTTGTACATACTTTCCATGGCTTTTCCTCTCTGAAGGTCTAGCATAGGTGTGACCTTCTTACAACCTGCTACATCAATCCTACTCATGCGAGGCCCTGTGGCTCTGTTCATATGATTAGAATAAAAGAAGGAAGGTGTTGTACTGAGTATAGATGAGAATGGAGAGAATAGTTGCCTATTTTTGATGATTTCTTCACTTTGGACTTTTCAAGGCCTTGGCTACATTTCTTTCTTAGGTTTCATAACATTTTTTATTTATGTATATAATATTTTATAAATTCTTTGATTATTTATTCACATTAGCTCATTGCATTTCTGATATTTGCAACTGAAAATTGTGATAAAGTCACTGAAAATGAAATACCACAATCAATGATTTGGTGTTTGTCCTAAATTCCAATCTGTCCACATTACAGAATCTAACATAAAATATGTGCTCAATAAATGCTTGTTAAACAATGGAATGATTGAAAACTGAAAACAATCCAAATGAGGGAATGATAAAGATTATCAGTTATAGGAAAGCTATAGTCAGGTATAGTTTAGGATAAATGGGTTGGTCAGAAAGTTTCCAGTGAGCAGATTTTTAATGGCGGTAAGAAGGAAATAATATCCAACTGGGGAGGGAACTTCGGATTTCTATCTGAGTACAGGGTAGTTTCCAAAGAAGGTTCTGGATCAAGAAATTTAACAAAACAAAGCGTCCATACAAGTTAAAGGTCTGGACCCCAAGTAAAGCATTGATTAGAGGACAAAGTCTTTTTGTTTGCCCACATTTTTGGATAAAAATTAATCCACTTCACCTTTGTGTTTAGGATCCAGACAGAAAGAATAAGGTGAGTGAGTATGAGGGATAAGGAATACATCTCTGCCTTCCACAGCAAAGGCTTTCTCTGACTTTCTCTGCAGTATAACTTAAGCCAGAGACACTGGGAAGTCAAAGAAACTAGGTTGCTTGAGTTTACATCATTCTAGTCTACATTGGAAATGTGTCTATTTTCTGAGAAACCATTGGGTTCAATCTACATTTCTCATTTCCATTTAATGAAAGAGGGACTGCAGTTGACTGTAACAGATAAAGGGCAATTGCTTATTTTTCAATCAATTCTTATTGATTTGGGAGACACAGGGTCCTTAATTGTATGTGTGCTTCATCTTCCCATTGGAAATTTCTACTTCATCTGATAAATAGATTCTGGCTTGAATTACAATGCAACATCCTTATGTGCATTGTAGGATAAGGCTCTAAATTTTTCAAATACTTAAGTGGAGAATCTACAAAATAAGCAACCTGCATTAGCTACCCTGACTAGAATGTGGGTCTACTACCAGACTGTTTAGATTGACTCCTCGGCCACTCACTTACTACCTTTGTAACCTTGGGCCAGCAACTTCACTTCTTGCTGTCTTGGTTTCTTTATCTGTGAAATGGTTATAACCACAGTGACATCTATTTACCATGTGGGATTATTGTGAGAATTAAATGAGAATAATCTTACATAAATAAAACTTTATGTAAGAAAGAAAAGTTCTTATTTATATGAAGGAACTTCATGCTTATTTATATGAAGGAACTATATAAATGCTTCCATGTAAAGCCTAGCCTTTTAGATACTCTTTATTTTATTTCTTCTAGGGCCTAAGGTATAGTCATCATCATGTCACAGCTGAGCCAGAGCATCTCACTTTATTTTCTTTTGAGTTCTCTTTTATAATTTGTGAAAATTTATTTTTATATGACACCTCTCAACATTTTAAATTACATTATCAATAAGATTTTGTATACTGTTTTTATTCTCATATCAAGATATTTTTCTTTCCATTTTGACACATTTGCAAAGGATTGTATATTGATCCTATATTTGTGTTATATACGTTTTTCATGAATACATATAAATTCATAATGTTTAATTGATTCAAAAAATGGGAACACTGAGATTAAAGGCATGAATTATTTTTAGGATTATAACACAGCTTTTAGTAGTTTAAAAGACATTTATACCACTGATTTTCTTTAATTCTTTAAAAAGTCTAATCTTATTTTGGGATAGCATGTGAAAACAGCATTTAAAATGTATTCTTCTGGCCAAATATGTATTTCTAAAATTATTTCTTCCATACATAAATATCTACTTATTTATCTTCTTTTTTTTTTTTTAGACAGAGTCTCACTCTGTTGCCTGAGGCTAGAATGGCATCATAGCTCACAGTAACTTCAAAGTCCTATGATCTTCTTGCCTCAGCCTCCCTGAGTAGTTGGGAATACTGGCACCACCATGTTTGGCTAGTTTTTCTATCTTTTAGTAGCAACAGGGTCTTGCTCTTTCTTAGGCTGGTCTTGAACTCCTAAGGTCAAGGGATCCATCTGCCTTGGCCTCTCAGAGTGCTGGGATTATAGGTGTGAGCCCCTGTGCCCAGCCTCATTGTGTATCTCTAAAAGGTAAATAATCTTTTTTAGGATAACCAAAATAACTTACCACATCTAAATTTTTAAAACCCTTTTCATTTTGTAATAACTGTAAATTCAAATGTTGTCTTAAGAAATAATATAAAGGGATTCTGTATATCCTTACCCAGTTTTCCCCAATAGTAACATCTCACTTAACTTTGATACAATGTCACAACCAGGAAATTGACATGGATGTAATCTATCATGCACTAAAAATTTTAGCCATAATCATTTAATACTATTAAACATGAAATTACTGTCCAAATTCCTATATTGTTTTATAATATTGTCTCTGATGGTTTGTTATAAACAGGAGGATCCTTGTGTTCTTAAGAGCAAAGCAAACAAGCCTCTCTGTTAGTAACATTTGCTGCCTTACACAGTCTGACATGGATATGTGTATTGCAAACCCTCTCTACACCAGGTGTGAGAATGGAAAAGGATCCCATCAAGTCACGATTATTATCCCGAATGTGAAGGTGACAGAACTGAAGTGCATAAAAGATTAGTACTCGTGCAAGTTCCTGTGGATGGCCAGTGCCACAGCTGGAATTCTAATCTGAGGCCTTTTCATGTTTTCTGTGACAGCAGGAGAGATCCATGGGAGCTCTGGGGAAAAGGTCTTGTAAAAATTCTGGCTGGTTTATAACCTGCAGGACTGGGAGGACTCAAATATTGCTGATGTAGCTTAATTTGTTCTGGTACACTGATCTCAAGAGGTAGGTAGTTGGGCTGTTGATGAAAGGACCTGAGACTTGACCTTAAGGACAAGAGATCCACCCTGATCCCATCGTTTACTAGTGCTGAACTTTGGGCAGGTCATTTAATCTTTCTGAAATTCTATATTTCATCTACACAGCAGGAATATGAGTACTTATTTTATAGTTTTATTTGCTGATGACACAAGATAATATTTGCGAAGCTGCTAGCACATAACAGTGCTCAATAAATGCTAGTTCAGCCTGAATGCTTGGCAAATAGCAAAAAACAAATGCTACAGAAAATGTTATTCCATGTTAGCAATGAGGCTGAAACACCGAGGACTTTTTTTTTTTTAATTCCCCAGAGTAATTTAATTTTTCTCAAAGCAAGAGCAAAGGCTGACACAGGGGCCTCTCTTTTGTATAGGGTGTCATGGACAAGGGTCTGCCACTCATTCCCCCCTCCCTTTTGTCCCCGGGTTCTTTACAGATTGATGCTGACACGTGCTCAAGAAACTAAGGCAAATCATCTGCTTGGCTCCTAACAAGCTGCTTGTGATTTTAACTAGAGCCAGTTTAACGTGAATGGTCCCTTTGTAGACCATTTTGTTCTGTTTTTCTTAGGAACAAAATGTTGGCCTGGTCAAGATCTAGAAACTTGCTATTCCATTGTAACAGGATATGCATTTAAATGAGAGCTGTGCAAGTTGAAGGATACTCATACTAGCATCAGATTCAGCAAGTCAGTGGGAAAATCTACCAAGCCTTCTGGAATCACTGAGCCAGAAGACCTTCGGGGCTGGAGGCAAAACTGGCTAAGACCAGCATGCTTTTAATATAGATATTTTGTTTCTGCTCCATGGCTGGCAGTAAAACATTGTGAATAAATCCTACTATTTCTTCCCTTCCTTCCTAGCATTATTTCCCCACTTTGAATTTTAGAAAGATGTTACTTCCAAACTTTGGATATAACACTAAAATTTCTTCTATGACACCTGCCACCATGTTGTATTTTTATTTCCTCCTGAAAAAGGAGGGTTTTTTAAATTATGAAATTCAGAACTTAAAAACATCAATTGTTTTGTTCTATAATAATTCAATTATCTAAATACATCTTTTTTTTAAAGTCTCATATTGGGGTTCACAAAAAGAGTAAAAGAGCACGGTTAGGTCTTGGGAACTGCAGTAGTGCTTTGGGAAAGGAATTAGGATGCTTTTAGTTAAGATATTGTTAAAATCTTTTGGTGATATTAGGAAGAATCTCTAAAAGTTTTTCAATTTAAGTACTTAAATGAGCGCTAAAGATTTTCTGTGGAAAGAGTACAAAAACTCTTTAAACAAAGGCCCATTTCACATTTTAATGCAAATTAGTATAATTTGGAGAGTCCGCCTATATTTCTAAATATAACTCTGCATAAAATTAGTGGCATATTTTATATTATCCATTCACTTGTCCTAATCTCACTTCTGAAAAGCCTTGTGAGGAAGAATAGATTGCCTATAGAAAGTCAGCTCACAGCTTCCAAAGACTTAAAGAAAAGATGAGACTATCAGAAATATAGAAGGCTGATGAAAACATTACTCAGGCTAGAGACAAGCGTCCATATCAATAGCATTGGAAGAATAAGACCCCTAGGTAATTACCATCTCCTGCAGTTCACGGAGATTATTCAACCGGGAGGCTGTGGCTGCTCTAGCAGTCAGCCAGGTAAATGGAGAACACTGGAGGCCATTTCTGGAGCTGCTGGTAATTGCCTCATTCATGATAAAATGCTCCATAGTACGTGTATATCACTCCCTTGCTCCATACATGTATTCGTACCTGATTTATGACTCACTTGCCCTTCAGTGAGTGAGTCACATGTAATAGCCCTCTGACTTTCTCCAGTATGGGTCAGGTCAGCCATAGGAGACCACCATGGCCTCCTCCTCGTTTCTTTTTCTTTTCCAAGTATGTGAGGGGGAGACCAAAGAGAGGAGGAGAGGTGAAGAGAAGCCAGGAAAACAACTCTTTTGTGCTGCAGTTCGTTTAATATTTCTACCTTAGGAATCTTCATAGAAGTGATACTGCCAGAGGCCTGCTAGCTCAAATCCCCTCAGAGGCTGAAAGACTGGTAGTGCTAGTCCAGGATTCCCAAGGCAACTCTCTTCTCAGCCCAGATAGCAAGTGCTCCCCCACTGAATTAGTGGACAATATTTTAAGAGCCTGATAAACTCTTGACTGTAATATTAAACCACTGACATGCATTTTCTATTAATCTCAAGAATGGAGGGAAACTTATGAAATGGAAGTATAATTTAGAAGAAGAACAGCTCTGCTGTTTTTGGTGTAGAGAAAGGGTATCTGGGAGAGGAGAGAGGACTTGAGGTTATAAGAAAACCTCCCAGCTACTCTACAGAAGCCCAACATCCAGGTTGACTTAACATTCCCTCCACTAAATGCTTGAGTTCTGCAGGATGGCAAAATAAAAGCAGCAACAAAACTAAATCTGGTTCAAGAAGGCTGTAAAGCATATCAATAAATCCAAAATAAAATGCATTTTTGGGTGTTGGGGTGCCCTGAAAAGGGGTGAGTGACATA
This sequence comes from Otolemur garnettii, assembly GCF_000181295.1. NCBI lineage: Eukaryota > Metazoa > Chordata > Mammalia > Primates > Galagidae > Otolemur > Otolemur garnettii. The sequence continues at coordinate 37,982,556 of NW_003852401.1, forward strand.
GTTAGTGCTTTATTTCCTTGTAGAGGCCCTAGGATTTAAGGAATTGTTTAAAAATGTAGACTACACATTATGGGCTGGATAAAAATCCAAGTAAGTTTCAGTTGGAATGATAATGCGTCCACTTACAAATCACATATTTCACTCCCCTGGGTGCTCTTAGACAATAGAAAATTTTTAGTATTACATAAGATAATTTCATGATTATTATTCTCCAAAGCTAAATAATGGAATGAGGATGTAGACATTCTGAATCCTGGATATCTTTTTATCGTTCTTTGTTTAAAGGGCAGGAGTTGCCCCAGAGTGTCTTCTGGAAGGCTTTAGACCTTTCAGGGTTTTCTAAATATGGGAAATGGATTATCATGATGGTACCTGGGGCCTGGCTCTTTTTTAGGGAATTAAAACAGTTACTTTAAGTACCACTTGGTATTCAATGATACATGAGTAAGGATTTCTAGCTTCCCAACTCTGGTTAGGTCACTCTGCTGGAATGTGGATCAAGGGGAGAGATTTAGAAAAGCAAATAGAACAGGGAATTTGCATATAGAAAAGTCACAGGATTCCAAAAAGGCAGGATTGCTGACCTTGTTCCATTTGAAGAGGGAGGTCCAGGGTCAGTGCTCCAACTTCTACTATGAGCAGATAATATGGGCATCATGGAATATGAGCCAGATGGAGCCAACCATTTGGATGGTCTCTTCTGGGTTCTGGTGCTAACAGCATGAGTCCTATTTTGGTCTTTGATTCCATGTTGGGTATACATGAAGTCCTCTGCAAGAGATATCATGTCCATATGATATCACCACACTCATCTAAAATATCTAAATGATGGAAAGGTTATTCCCAGGACATTTCTATGGCTCTTAACTCCTGGTTCTCAAATTTCATAAACAAGGGCATCTCCTCATAGGTTCTCTGTTACAATTTACATCTGTGTACTAAACTCAAAGTCCTAGGAGAGTATCCCTCTTGACCTTTTATGAGCAGAATTTGGGGTTTTCTTTGGGATCTGGGCAGGTAGGTAGAGAATAAATCACTGTGACATCAAGCCAATCTCAGAACTGTTGGCTATGCTTGATTAAATAGAAGTCCTTACATTGCACGAGAGGTGATACCTTGTTCTGTACCATGTGCAACATTTGACTAAGCTTTTAGCTGAATGTACAGAGCAGCTAGGCATGGACTTTCATGCTATTAGTAAGCAGGCTTAGACCAGGAGAGCTTGGGCAGGGTAAGGTATTACCCACGTCTTGGCTTCTGCCTTCCGGCCAAAGACAGTCTATCCAGGGCATCTGGAGCACAGAGGCAGCCAATAGAAGCTCTGCACTATAGAGGAATTCCTCTTTTTGAGTAGTTCTGCTGGTGCTGATGGTAATGGAACATGCTACGTTCTGAGTTCAGGTCACAACCCACATTTTACAGTTGTGCACTGGGCACAGTCTACATCTGTGGCTTAAGAGGGAATATAACAGGATAATGGTTCTGGAAATCTGCAACAGCATCTGTGACTTTGTCAGGTTCTTTTGAGGAGTCCAGAGTACAGCCTGTTACCCATCTCAGGTGGCTTCCAAAGGGGGCTCAAGATACTTCAGAAAATCAGAGCAAGGCTAAACAAATGTTTGAAGAGGTGTGTTCTTAGGAGCAAGCAAAAGATCCAGAAGAGTTTTCAATAAGGCATAGACAAGACTAAATGAGTGAATGAAGAGACCAACACTTAGGGACATCACTAGGGGAGAGGGTGATGGTAGTGAGGATCTTTCACAGAATACCTTCAGTTAGGGCCACTGCAGTCTTCATAAATCATGAGAAATCAGAGATACTGATAATAATCTCAGAGATACTATGCCACACACAAAAAAGAACATATATCTAACATATATTACCAAGTCAGACAGTTAAGTTCGCTAACTGGTTCTAGAAAACGTGCTCTCTACCTCATTGCTGACTATCGCTATGATCAACTTCAAGGTACTCCACTTGGGAAGCTATGCACCAACACCAGCACCTAGTCCACCCTCAAAGCATTTTTTCTGGGAAGAGTTTGTGAACTTCATTTTCAGACTTCATATTATGACAGCTTTGAGGGCTTTTCCGGAAAAAAGGGTTCTAAAATTTTTGTGAAGGGTGGACTAGGCACTGGTGTCAGCGCATAGCTTCCCAAGGGAAGTATTTGGAAGATGACCATAGTGATAGTCAGTAATGAGGTATATAGCAGTTTTTCTAGGAGGAGGTCATAAAATGTATTGTCTGAACTCATATACCTACATTTAAAATGAAATATACGTTTTGTTGTAAAGTGATAAGATTTTTATAATTGATTTTCAAAATGATTTGATATCAAGTAACTCATATATTAATGATTGGCTGTGATCTCTCTGAAATTGTTGTGCATTCAAAATTCTCACCATGTAAAAAAAAAATGCTACTTGTTGTTTTCAAGTTGTTTTAAATTTTACAACTCTTAAATATGATTATTGGCAAATCTGAAGAGTATAATAGTATCTGCATCTGATTAAACATTTATTAATTTTGAGTGTCAGTCTTCCTTTTGTATTTTAAAGGCAGTAACTTTCTTTTTCAAGTCTCCAGCATTTTCACAGGTTCCTGAATAGTTCACAGACTCTTGTCACTGTGTCTGCCAGTTGGATATGGCAGCTGTTCCTAGCTGAGCCCATTACAAGGAAGGTAGTTGGTAAGGAGATTAGACAGTTGAGTACAATTTGCAAGAATGATTCTTAGAAGGTATGAACAAATGACCTCTTGGCTTCAGTTTTAGAATGATGTGTTGTTTCTAAGGTTTACTTAATTGCATTTCCAATTGATGGATTAGGATGGGTAGAGTACTTTCTGATCGCTGGACAAACAAATTTTTGCCCTAAGATACACTTGAAAGTTCTGAGCACTGATGTGTGAGGCAGACAGTATTTATTTATTTGCATGCTACTTTGTTCTACAAAAATTTGAGATCACAAACCTTGTGATACCCAGTTTCACATGCATGACACTCTGGAGACAATACTATTCTTTTATACACTACCTTATTAAAAGAAGAGAAAATGTTTGTTTGGAAAGTTCTTTGTGGAGCTGTTGGAAGCAAAGCAGAGTCTCTAAGGGCCTGAGTGCCAGCTGATGCTAGGTCTCAGAGATGAGGGTGATGCTTCACCTAACAGAATGGTGAAAATTGCAAATTCCTCCAGGAACATCCAAATGGGAGGGAGGTGCCAGAGGAACCGGGCCTTGCAAAGATGGCCTCGCATAGTGGAGAGTTTAGAGAGAAGATAGATTTAAAAAGAACTACCAAGTTATTGTTGCCAGTTTTTTTTTTCTTTTTTCTTTTTTTCTGGTGACCTTAAAGAAATGACAAAAAGGAAATTGGAATCTAAGTTCCACATTAGGTTGTGCTTTTGAACCTGTTGGTTAGTGAGTCCTATCTCATCAGTTGGAAATGCAATTCACGGCAAATCAGAACAGGTTTTCTAGAAAAAGAACACCTAGAGTACAGAGGAGCCTACCTAAAATCAAGCTGTGAATGGTCCTTGTATTAGTTTTGTAAACTCCAGGAGTGATTAATCATAAGCTGTTTAATAAGATGGATAATGTGAATTTCCTAGTATAGTGTTGGGATTGGAGTGACTTTCAGGACATCAGTTCACCTACTCACCCTCCTTTGAGACATCTGTCAATGTCATTCTAAAGGACTATACTGTACTACTCTCAAGGTTCTAGTCTAAGGTCTCTTCTTTTTTCTATCTTCTTTCCCTTTGAATTTCATTTTCTTCCACCACTGCCAACATGCTCTTCTCTGCCCAGTTTTTCTCTATGTTAATGGTTAGTTTAGAATGATTTCATTAAGCCATTTTTGATTTTTCAGTCTTCTTATTCTCCCTATTTAATCAATTAATGTGTACTACCAATACTACCTGGGAAATTTCTCTCACATTGTATTAGTTTCCGTATTCTGCTATAACAAATTACCATGAACCGTGTAGCTTAAAACAATCCCAATTTTTTATCTTACGGTTTCTGGAGGTTAAAGTTGAAAATGGGCTCAAATTAAGGTGTCAGCAGGGCTGAGTTCCTTCTGGAGGCTCTAGAAGAGAGTGTGTTTCTTTGCCATTTCCATTTCCAAAGGACAGCTGCACTCTTTGGCTCGTGGCCTCTTCCTCCATCTTCAAAGCCAGCAAAGGAGCATCTCTCCTCTCCAGCCTCTCCTTTCATCTTTACATTCTCTCTCTCTCACTTGGATTCTTCTGCTTCCTTCATATTAGGACTCTCATGATTAGATTGGATCTTCCCAGATAAGAGTAATCTCCTCCTGTCAAGAGCCTTTATTTAATCACACTTGCAAGCCCCATTTACCATGTAAGATCACAGGTTCTTGAGTGTAGAACCCAAACATACCTGGAGGGCCATTGTGTAGCCTACTACACCATCATCATTCCCTTCTTTCTAGTTAAACCTCAGATTTGCCTTACCTCAAGCCTGGAATATGTAATAGCCCCATAAGAAGATTTCCAGTGTCTAGTACCTCACCCCTCCAATCCAACATGCTGCTTCCTACCAGCATCCTGCATTTGGGATCTGCTCACATCTCTTCCTTTATCTAAGCTTTTAAATGACTACTCACTGAATGCAGAAAACTCCCAAACCTGAGACTGTAATGCTGACTTTCCCTGCTTTTTCCTATTTTCCACCTTTTTATAGGGTTCAACCATATAGTATGCATTCCATGTATCCACTCTGCTCCACCTTCCTTCAACATGCCCTGAACTTTCACACACATTCTTCTTCTTGGACTGTTCCTTCAATAAGGAAGGGACAGTTTTTTTTGTTCCATTTCCATATCTTGTTACTTGAAGCTCAAATTACTACTCAGGGCTTAAGTCAAATCTCTCCTCTTCTGTGACACCTAGATGCTTCCAGTCTTCCCATATTTTTTACCAACCTTTTCCTTCTAAAGACCTTTGGATGCATTCAAAGTGTGATTGTCTGTTTCTATAGACTGTGCAGCTCTGAGGGGGAGGAGCCATGATTTGTTGATTCTTCAAGAACTCATAGCAGGCTGGGTATAGTGGCTCACACCTGTAATCCTAGCATTCTGGGAAGCCGAGGTGGGTGGATTGCTTGAGTCCAGGAGTTTGAGACCAATCTGAGCAAGAGTGACACTTGTCAAAACCAGAAAGACTAGCCAGGCATTGTGGCAGGTGCCTATAGCCCCAGCTAATCAGGAGGCTGAGGCAAGAGGATCATTTGAACCCATGAATTTGGGGTTGCTGTGAGCTATAACTCCAAGGCAATGTTATGATTCAAAACAAAAGTTTTGCCTGTTTTGATTTGCTGGCTTTCTGGCTGGAGGAAGTTTTCTTCATTCTCTCAAGTACATCCTCTGTCAGGGAGGGCTGGCATGTTAGGAAAGGCCCTTTAGGTCTTTCTCAATCCATTTGCCCCCAGTACTGTTTCTCATCTGTTTTGTCATTTCTGAGCTTCAGATATGGTGCCAAAGGGCTCTTGTCCTTCAGCAGACACTTCTGTTCAACTCTGTCTGCAGTGAATTATTCCTCTCAGTTCCTTATCCAGTATTTAATTCCCCATTTCTGAGCTGTATTGAAGGTGAGGGAGGCCTATCTGATCTCCCAGGGGGCTCGGTGCCAGCACAGTAATTAGCTAGGCTTCGTGCCAGTTCAGAGCTTTGATCTGGAAACCCATAACCTTCAGTTTCAATATGGTGATAGAAGAAGGTGTTGGGCTGAAGAAGAACGCTCGAGGCTCTTCTTTCAAAACTATACAAACATTAGCCCAGAGAGGCTGAGAACTGGGCTATACAAAGTGTTGTTGAAAAAAAGAAGAAATTTGTTGCTTCATTTAACTAATCAAACTCTGACAATGTGTCCATGGCATCACAGAAAATTTAGACCAAGGAAGCCTGTATTCAAAGGTGATAAGGCTGACACATTTATTGAATGGTGAATGGTATTTCTCTGGGCAGAAGAAGGCTCAATGTGAACAGATATGCTTCTGTGGGGATGTTTGTGGCCATAATGAAAGTAGTATCAGGAAGTGCCAAGTATGTTTTTTCCATCTTAAAAAAAAATACAGGGAGAAGAAGAAACGTGGCATGACATATAAAAAGGCACATTTGACCAGGAGACACATTCTGGTTTTGTGGCCACTAGCTCAAATACAAGAGATTTCTGTTGGAGTGAGGTTTGAAAAGCTGACAAGAAATAAAGCAGCCTTAGAAAGCTGTCTGTCTACGTGAAGTACTTTGCTGGCACCGACACGGAATGTGGCAGCTGCATTTGGTATCCAACAGGGAGCTATAGATTTTTAGTAATACTCACGGAGAGAGATTGGCAAGTACCCTCTAAGAGTTCTGTATGTTCAAGATGTTGGTGTGGCTGCCAGGGAAGCATGTGGAACCCCAAAGGATGTCACAGCACTTGCCTAATGCTTTTCCTCCATGGTGGTTTGGCTATAGCTTTTAAACTTGAGAGTGAATCATAATGGAATTGCAAAGTGGTCTCATTATGTTAGATGGATTGTAACAACTTATAATGTATGACAATGGGGGAAGTGGGGGGTGTTAGTGCTGGATGCAGTGGGCTTGGCCAGCGTTCAGTTGATGAAGGTGAAGGGCTTTGTGGGTCACAAGAGATAGGATTCTGGGACAGACACCCAACCTTTCCTGCTGGCCTATCATCATGCTTTTATCTCAGCCTTTAAATCACACTGGCGAAGGTTTCAAGGTCTTTAATAACCAATAGGATGCCAGGGCTGTTGAAATGAGTCGGGCATTAAACTGTGTTAGCAGTTGAGAGAATTCTCTTCAAACCTGTCTCTCTCCTACAGCCCTAGTCTATTCCTGCCGTACCCCGTGATAATTTCCCCCTTCATCTGTGGTTTCTCTCATTTCCTCACCACACACGTCTAATTAGTGAGTCTTGTTGCTTCTATCTCTAGATTGATTTTTCTCTTTCTCAGTTCACTGCGGGGACCATCTCTTGCCTGTATTACTGTAGTGCCTTCACAGCCTTTTGCTGTGGCTACGCATTCTTTATGTGCCTCCATCACCTTTTCCAAAACACAGGTCTGATCTTGTCACCATGCCTTTTAAAACCTCTCCCTAACTCCTTAGTGGCCCCAGAATTGTCACAATCTTGACAGCAAAAGCCTTCCACTGTCACCTGTCTGACTCTGTAGGTTCTTGCCATATGTGTAACACATTTCTCCTGATTGGAAAAGAAGAAACTCTTGCTATAAGGTTTTGGTTTATTATGCGTATTGTTGCCCCCTGCCTGCACTGAGCTTTCCTTTCCTTGTGCTTCTAAAATTTCTTCTTATCTTCCAAAACCCAAATCATATGTGAGTGCTGCTTCTGTGACTCTTCTAGACAAAATGTAGTTGATCCCTTTTCTGCTTAAAATAATTTGTATACATCTCCATCGAAGACATTTTCATCCAGTTAGTAACTCTCTGCCCGTTTCCTTAAAGATATCAATGATGTCCTGTTCACCACTAAGTCTTCAGTGCTGACACAACGTCTAGAACAATAAATCCAAATTAAAGAGCTGACCTAGGGAATGAATAAACCATTCTTGGGAATTGGTAGGTATGACTAGTTGTCTGTATCAACAACTCTGTTGATGTAGTTTATGGGAAACTATAAAGTAATAGAGATGGATCTTCATTTGTACGACTCTGTTTCCTTTCTTTCTTTTAATACTATTCCCTTCATTTTATTTTAGGAAAGGCTTATGTAGTGTGTGCCCTCAATATTTAATAATAAAACAAAGCGGTGTCTACTATATCCCAGACACTTTGGGGGAAATCATACGTCAAGAAATAAGACAGGCTTTCATGGATTTATAATCCAAGTTGGGCAAGAGGGACTTTATTTATTTATTTTTTTGAGACAGAGTCTCACTTGGTCACCCTAAGTAGAGTGCCATGGTGTCTTAGCTCATAGCAACTTCAAACTCAGGCTCAAGAGATCCTCTTGCCTCAGCCTCCTGAGTAGCTAGGAACCACCGGCACTTGCCACAATGCCAGATTAGTATTTAGTATTTAGAGATGGGGCTTCACTCTTGCTCAGGCTGGTCTTGAACTTCTGAGCTCAAGGCATCCACCCACTTTGGCTTCCCAGAGTGCTAGGATTACAAGCGTGAGCCACCATGCCCTGCCCAGCAAGAAGGACTTAAAACACACAAGTGCACAAATGAGATCATTTCAGAGAGTGGGAAGTGCTACGCAGGGAAACAAAACTAGAGGGCATTGGAACAATTGACTGTAGGTTCCTTCTTGTCAGATCATGTGTTGTCAGAGAAGACTTCTCTGAGGAGCTGTCATTTAAGCAAACAGCCGGTGACAAGAAGGAAAGAGTCTTCTAACCTGGGAAGGTAAGACATGAGTGAGGGTGGGATGGCGAGAGTATTGTAAGCAAAGGCAGCAGCTGGTGCCCAAACCCAAACCCTAAGTTGGGAACCGATGATTACATGTGAGACAAAAGGGAAGGCTCTAGTGGTTGAAGAAAGAGTGGTCGGAGAAAAAGGTACTGGTGAGCCGAGAGAGGTAGGCTGGGAAGGACAAACAGAGTAGCGCAGGGGGACGCTTTCCTCATTGCTACTGGAAGCCCTGCAGGGTTCTCAGCAGGACAGCAGCACAGTCCAAAGCTGGACCCCCGGGCATCCAACATGGTTCTGATGGTTCTGACAGGTTTCCTGGCGTCATCTTTCCAGATGTGAATATGCGCCAGGTACCTTCCTCACTCTCCAGCTCTTGCCGTCTTTTCTCTTTCCATTCCCTTTGTCTCTTACTGCTCCCAAGGACTCTGAGGCACAGTTTAAAGCACCTACACACAGTCATGACCACTCTTGCCCTGAGTTTTATGTACATTTTATATTCTCTGTTTTTCGATATTCCTATTAATCATCTAGAAGACTTGATGTGCTAGGAAGCTGCACTTAGATTTTCTTGTGGTTTTGCAAATTCCTGGCATACTGTGTACATGTCCTGAATGGAAAAGCGTTCATATGCAGGGCAGGTTGGCTTAGTTTGGTGAGGTCCTGAAATAGAGTGGGCATGCTTGACTGAGGGCCACCGGGGAGGACTAGGCAGCTATGGGAAACCCAGTAGAGAGAAGTTTTGCTGGGAAGCAATATAGAACAAAAAACAAAGTTATTCAAGGGAGGACACGGGAGAGTCCTGGTGGCAACCTTTACTTACTTCTCTCACTTTGTTACAATACGGGGTGGCCATAAAGTTCATGTGCAATTTAATGGTCACCCTGTACATCCACGGGGCACCTGAGTGCTCCCATTAGAAGGTAAGCTCTACAAGCAGGGACCTTTCCTGACCTATCCTTGGTGCCCAGAGCACTGCTGAGTACACAGTAGCTGCTTCATAGCTATTTCTGGAATGAATAAAGAAATGCTTACATGATTGAGTGAGCAAACCTGGCAAAGTCTGCAGCCATTGTACTGATTGGAAACTCTTCCAGAAGAAGACCAGGAAAAGTTTACCATGAACAAAGAGGTCATGCACAAATAATTCTGGAATATTGTTAACCTTTGGGGAGTGAGGTATGAGAAGGGGGAAGTGGCAAGGAGGTAAAAAGGGGGAAATATATTAAATTAAAGATGCATAGGGAAAAAGAAGAAAATTAGAAAAAAAGGAAACAAGGGATATAGTTTAAAAATAAGTATAAAATTGAATAGAGATTGAACATATTTAATCAGACTATAAAAGTCTTTCATAATTACTAAGATGACAAAGAAACACCTTGAAAGGAAGTTTATGAAGCACTGCTCCAATCAGGTTCAGAGCCTTTTGGGATCATTTGAGTGATAACTGTGTGGGTGTTACTCCCTCTAGATTATCATTTTCTTTCTGAATTCATTTCCTTCAGCAGAAATGAGAGCCTGCATCACTCACAGGGCATTCTTGTGTGATGTGTGGGTTTCCCTACCTGAGAGCTCACAGAATCACAGGGCGCAGGGCTAATGGGACACAGAAGACTCACTCTGGCCCAGCAGGTAGGGGTGGGGAGGAGCCTGGTCCCATCTTGTTCAGAATAAGAAGCCTGAAGATACCCAGGCAGGAAGACTGTGACAGTGTACAGGGCACGCTTTGCAGTGGGTTGACTTGAAGGACCTTTGGTCCTTCCTATCCTTCAAGTCTCAACTTCAATGTTCCCTCCCTTCTTTGACTAACCCAAGACACTCTTCCCCTTTATTCCCACTGGGCTTGGTACATAACTACAGGATACTAATTATACTTAATTATAACTTGGATAGCTCAATTTCCAAGCATATATTCTGTACCACACAGTTTATTCAAATATTCATTTATTCCAGCATTCACTACTCATTTATGAGTCACTAAATATCTTTTAAACCTGAGACATTGTGCTAAGTAAAAACTTGTGACACCAAGACAGTGTAGCCTGACAGTTGCCTTTAGGAAGCTCAGTGCCTAGTGGGGAGCATAAGGGACAAGGCCATATGCTGAGGGGCTACCATGTTTCAGTTCCTGTACTGGGAAGTTTACCTTCACAGTCTCCAATTTCCCAACAATCCCATAGATGGGAACTGGGAAGTGGATGCTCAGAGAGTAACCTGATTTGATAACCCCAAACCCACAAGGTTCAAGAGATTATATGGTTTGGTTCCCATCTAACCTTTTTTGTTGTTATTGCTAAATAGCATTTCTTTCGTTATCCATTTCCCTATAAATGGGAGCTATAGCTCTTTTCCTTACACTCTTATTATCCTGCAAAATCTATGGGTTAGCAAGCAGATCTCTTCATGACTGCTTTATACTGGAAGGTTTAGGTTACTCTAAGTGTCCAGTAAGAATTTATCCAAAAGATGCTTGTGTGCAAGAATGAAATAGAAGGCTTCCCACGTTAAACTTCACATAATAACCTGCAAATTGATCTGGCATGAGTCATCTCAGCTCTCCTCACCAGTTCTGGGCACCTATTACCTGTATCAGTCAGGGTTCAGCCAGGTATGTGAAGCAGGGACTATTCTAACACTATTCTAACACTTGGAATTAGAGGCTCACACTCACACGAGGATTATTAGAGCCAAGGCCAGCAGAGAACTGCTGGCGTTCAAGAAATCTGGAAGTGCAGGTTGTAGAGGGAGGCTCTGGCAGACTGCAAGTGATTTTTGATAGTACACTGGGCTCTGCAAGTCTGGTCCCAACCTGAGAGTAGCTGGAGGGTAGTTTCTCCTTCTCTTTGGTTTCTAAACCCCAAGTGAGACTCTTTGGAGTGTGTAAGCTGGAATCTGGGGCAGGGCAGCTCCTCAGTGAGTGAGCAGAGAGAGGTAAGGATGACTCTGTGTCCACAACAGGCAACTTGGTTGCTGGTGAATGCACATTCATGGTCTCTTGGCTTCTTAGATAATGTTTCTCACCCAGCCCTGTGATCCCAGCACCCCAGCCACACTCAGCAGCACTTTGTAAATCAACTTGTATCTTATTGCTGTGCTAACTCTGGCAATGTTAGAACTTTTGCCAGTAG